>NC_060187.1:42589143-42903310 GCF_021184085.1 Oncorhynchus gorbuscha
AAGAAATTATATTATGAAACCAAGTTAAATGACATTGGGAAAATGCTTTGAAGTACCACAAACGATATCATGGGCAGAAAACCCAATTTATCTCCATCGTTCATTGACGTTTAATAATTTCAATTACTATTTCACTAGTAAAGTGAAAAAACATTGTTGCAGTTCTATGCCCAAAATATGTCTGCAGAATATTTTTAAACAACATGCTTCCTACAGTATGACAAACATAAGACGACTGAGACAGTCATTACTGAGGAAAATAGTATTCAATTTGAAATAAAGAAATTGTCACACGAATGCATAAAAAATGATATTCTATAAACATGCAGTCAGCATTAGATTCACAGAAAGACACAGGTGTTCATCCTCTGATTATGAATTTAAAAAGAGAACATTTTCAAGAATAATATATAATAATAATAATAATAATAATAATAATAATATATTATATTATTATTATTATATTATTAGGTGTTCATCCTCTGATTATGAATTTAAAAAGAGAACATTTTCAAGAAAACATTTACAAAGAACAAACAGAGAATTCCTAAAGACAAAGAATGCCCCGTCTAACAGTTATTGTGCAGTGAACCACAACAGTTTCCTTTCTGAGCTGAGCGGGTGGTGGGGTGTTCCTGAGGCACAGTGGTTTACACTAGAGTGTTCAGATAAAAAGGTCAAACACAGCAGACAGGCCGTGTAAAGAAAGAGAGAATCAACAGCTAAACAAAATGGACATTCATTTCTCCTTTTAAAGTATAATAAATAAAAGTGACGCATAGTGACAGGTATACATGTCTAATCATTTTTTTTTTGGGGGGGGATTATAAATCAATAATCAACTATGTATTTCTATGATGTAGAAGAGTACTATTCATTCAAGTCCTTTCAACCTTTGGACAATGACGTCCTTCAGGGGTTAGGTAGGGGTGTGACAATAATGAAATATCAACTCAAATGAGATCAAGTGTAAAATCAGTATTAGGTAGTTCTTGGCATATGCATTCAATTTTCTCAATTACATCATAGGACTGCAGTAATGGAAATGCAAGGCAATAGGGTGGCAACTGATCCAATGTTGTCATGTCTGGTGAAAATAAGTGGAACAAGCCGACAGTTCTGGACGTTTATCAAGACATGTTTTGCAAAGTGGATGAGCAATTTCTCAAACAACTGGGGGGAAAAAAACAGCAAGAAAAATAGATAGCATTGTTAAGTAAAGGTTAATGCCATACAACAATTTCAGAAATTTGCTTATAGTTGAGTGTTTACTGGCGTATCAAGGCTTTCTTCCCATTTGAGGCTAGAAAGCAGCTTTTTCAAGACACTTTTCTTTCTGTAATTGATTGTGGCGACTTATTGAATCTGCATGCAGCCTCTTCTGTGTTAAAGAGACTGTTTATTATGCATCTCTGCGTTTTTTAAATCAATTCTCACCCAACTTTGCGCCTTGTATCAAATGGTGGTTCATCCAATATAGATCAATAGAGGACTCATCTTTATGTCTGTGCTATTATAGTGTCTGTTACAGCATGGGTAGTGCCATTGAGGCTACAACCTATAAGAATCCCCAGCCAGTTGACTAAATTGACTACTTTAAAATGGCGGAAGCATGGTTTGAAGCCCTCAATGGCGCTGCTCATGCTAAAATGGCCTTTTTGCCATTAGAGGCCCCTTTCATTCTCTATGGTTCATCTACAAAGCCCTTCTGGGTAACCTAAACTCCCCCTCTACCTTGGTAGCCTGCTCTCCTTCACCACTAGCAGTTACTAGATGCGGTCTACTAGGTGGTTGCTACATAAAGTCCCCAGTGCCGTTACCAAGTGAGGAAAGATTGACTTTTCCTATTGTTAACCGGCAATAGCCGACACTCGCACAGCTGATGTTTTGGTGGTGTCGGAGGTGTGTGTGTAACCTAACTGCATTGGAGCTGTCAAATCGATGAGCAGCTGCTCTTTATCATGGCCACAAAAAGCCACACCCATACCACTCACGTTAAAAGTTTAGAAAGAGACAGTGGAGGCTATAAATAATGACGGTCAAATTGAACATTCAACTAAAGCATTTGGATTTCTATCAGCCTAATCAAGGTGTAGATTATATTATATCTCACATTCAAGTGTTCAAACTTGTAAACAAGGTTGAATGGGATTTCTCTTCATTTGGCAGCATGCAGCCAATGGCAATGTCCGCTTTAGGTATAGACCTAATGCCAGGAGCCGCTTGTGAATTTGACAGCTCTAATGCAGTTCAACCTTAGGCACTATCAAAACAACCGAGATTCCCTAAAAACATGCCACTTCAATACAGCTACGACTTTTCTCTGGTTAATAATGGGGGTCTCAATGAAAGATATGGGCCGGTGTGTTAGAAATGCCAGAGCTGATTTCTGGTCCCAGTCCACCCCTGTTGACAGCCCCATGCCCAGACACACACTGTTCAAGTGCTTGTATAATTAAAATTAGAAATACATATTAAGCTACTAACCAATGTGATTGTGACAGTGTTGTAGTGTAGGTGAATTTCTTTAATTCATTGACAATAAGAGGAAAGTGGTGTCCCCCAGTCAATCGCAGTCTGAAACAGTCTGCCCGTTTTAAAACGTTGTTTTAATCCAACTGTGAATTTATAGGCTAACAATTTCTTATAATAACCACATGTGCCTCTGTCACAGTAATTAAGAAAATATCCTCTATACTAGTAGGTATTTCACTGTAAGGCTTAGCCTACAATTGATAGTGGCTCATGCCTATAGTTCCTAAATTTCTCTCTGGGTAGCTTAGCCTACGGATCTGCACGACTTTATTCTAATTGTATTGGAACGTCCAAACGCAATTTATTTGTTTGTTCGTATCAATAAAATTGATCTGTCATTACTTTTTAGTGATTATATTCGTATAAACTATGCCAACAAACAAACCAATATAGTAGCCTATATGTATTTGTAGTATGGTGAACTTATACAACTAATTCATTGCCATAGAAAAGCATATCTGCATATTTACAATGCACTTATTTCTTACCTTTTCCCCCCTCCGACAGAACGTCTGGTGTTGACTTGGCTCACTCTGAAAATTATAAATACACTTACCTCTTAGCGCTGGGCGTTATTCACCAGGGGCACCGTTCAGTACGAACACATTCTAGAACGTTGCAGATAGAAATACCACAAACAGAGCCGATGTGATTACTTATTCTGCATGTCAGTGATGCATGCTTGTTTTATATAGCGTTCCAAAACGTTGTACCCTTCTGAACACATACCTATTACATTTAATGTTCCTGAATATGCGCCTTGCGTCACCTCAACCCTTACACGAATCACAGGCTAAGATAAATGTAATGTATTCATTAAAGGGGCAATATGCATTGGTACATCTTTTTATTTTTTTAACTTTTAAATTAATTATACTGTATCACAAGAGGTTGGTGGCACCTTAATTGGGGAGGTTGGGCTCGTGGTAATGGCTGGAATGGAATAGTGGAATGGTAGCAAATACATCAAACAAACACATGGTTTCCAAGTGTTTGATGCCATTCCATTTCGCTCTGTTCCACCCATTATTAAGAGCCGTCTTCCACTCGTCAGCCGCCACTGTACTGTATAGACTCATTGATTGGTTGCAACCTGGTCTCAGAGCATTTAGTATTATTATTTTCGGAAATCCGAGACACACCATTTAGTATGATATGTCACGTTATGTTAGGCTACAGTACATTAGGCTTCCAATTTAATAGTGGTCGTACAATATAGTACGAATTGTGGGACATGTAGCATCCTACGTCTTGATTGCACATTTGCACCAGTATGCTTTGACCTGTTCGGCATGATAAATTACCTTACCTTAGGTTACATTACATAGGCTACCAATGGAATAGCGGTCCTAAACTCAGCAAAAAAAGAAACATCGCTTTTTCAGGACCCTGTCTTTCAAAGATAATATGTAAAAATACAAATAACTGTAATAATCCAATAACACAGATCTTCACTGTAAAGGGTTTAAACACTGTTTATGGTTCATTGAACAAGCATGGGAAACAATGTGGAACGGTCGTTAAGACACTAACAGCTTACAGGCGGTAGGCAATTAAGGTCCCAGTTATAGAAACTTAGGACACTAAAAAGGCCTTTCTACTGACTCTGAAAAACACCAAAAGAAAGATGCCCAGGGTTCCTGCTCATCTGTGTGAATGTGCCTTAGGAATGCTGCAAGGAGGCAGGAGAACTGCAGATGTGGCCAGGGCAATAAATTGCAATGTCCGTACTGTGAGAAGCCTAAGACCGCGCTACAGGGAGACAGGACGGGCAGCTGATCGTCCTCGCAGTGGCAGACCACGTGTAACAACACCTGCACAGGATCTGTACATCCGATCCTCACATCTGCGGGACAGGTACAGGATGGCAACAACAACTTCCCGAGTTACACCAGGAATGCACAATCCCTCCATCAGTGCTCAGACTGTCCGCAATAGGCTGAAAGAGGCTGGACTGAGGCCTTGTAGGCCTGTTGTAATGCAGCTTGTTGTCTTTGCAGGCAATCTCAACGCTATGCGTTACAGGAAAGACATCCTCCTCCCTCATGTGGTACCCTTCCTGCAGGCTCATCTTGACATGACCCTCCAGCATGACAATGCCACCAGACATACTGCTTGTTCTGTACATGATATACTGCAGGACAGGAATGTCAGTGTTCTGCCATGGTCAGCGAAGAGCCCGGATCTCAATCCCATTGAGCACATCTGCGACCTGTTGGATCGGAGGGTGAGGGCTAGGGACATTCCCCCCAGAAATGTCCGGGGACTTGCAGGTGCCTTAGTGGAAGAGTGGGGTAACATCTCACAGCAGGAACTGGCAAATCTGGTGCAGTCCATGAGGAGGAGATGCACTGCAGTACTTAATGCAGCTGGTGGCCACACCAGATACTGACTGTTACTTTTGATTTTGACCCCCACTTTGTTCAGCGACACATTATTCAATTTTTGTTAGTCACATGTCTGTGGAACTTGTTCAGTTTATGTCTCAGTTGTTGAATCTTGTTATGTTCATACAAATATTTACACATGTTAAGTTTACTGAAAATAAACACAGATGACAGTGAGAGGACGTTTCTTGTTTTGCTGAGTTTACATATACAGTATCAGTCAAAAGTTTGGACACACCTACTACTTCAACGGTTTTTCTTTATTTTTACTATTTTCTACATTGTAGAATAATAGTGAAGACATCAAAACTATGAAATAACATAAATGTAGTAGTAACCAAAAAAGTGTTAAACAAATCCAAATATATTTTAGATGTGAGATTCTTCAAAGTAGCCACCCTTTGCCTTGATGACATCTTTGCACACTCTTGGCATTCTCTCAACCAGTTTCACCTGGAATGCTTTTCCAACAGTCTTGAAGGAGTTCCAACATATGCTGAGCACTTGTTGGCTGCTTTTCCTTCACTCTGCGGTCAAACTCATCCCAAACCATCTCAATTGGGTTGAGGTCGAGTGATTGTGGAGGCCAGGTCATCTGATGCAGCACTCTCCTTTGTCAAATATCCCTACACAGCTTGGAGGTGTGTTTTGGGTCATTGTCCTGTTGAAAAACAAATGATAGTCCCACTAAGTGCAAACCAGATAGAATCACTGCAGAATGCTGTGGTAGCCATGCTGGTTATGCGTGCCTTGAATTCTAACTAAATCACAGACAGTGTCATCATCAAAGCACCTCCAAAACTCCTCCATGCTTCACGGTGGGAACCACATATGTGAAGATCATCCGTTCCACTACTCTGCATCTCACAAAGACACAGCGATTGGAACCAAAAATCGCAAATTTGGACTCATCAGACCAAAGGACAGATTTACACCGATCTATTGTCCATTGCTCATGTTTCTTGGCGCAAGCAAGTCTCTTCTTATTATTGGTGTCCTTTAGTAGTGGTTTCTTTGCATCAATTTGACCACAGATGCCTGATTCATGCAGTCTCCTCTGAACAGTTGATGTTGAGATGTGTCTGTTACCTGAACTCTGTAAAGCATTTATTTTGGCTTCCATCTAAGGCTGGTAACTCTAATGAACTTATCCTCTGTAGCAGAGGTAATTCTGGGTCTTCCTTTCCTGTGGCGGTCCTCATGAGAGCTAATTTCATCATAGCACTTGATGGTTTTTGCGACTGCACTTGAAGAAACTTTAAAAGTTCTTAAAATTGTATGCATTAACTGGCCTTCATGTCTTAAAGTAATGATGGACTCTTTTCTCTTTGCATATTTGAGATGTTCTTGCCATAATATGGACTTGGTCTTTTACCAAATAGGGCTATATTCTGAATACCATCCCTACCTTGTCACAACACAACTGATTGGCTCAAATGCATTAAGAAGGAACAAATTCCACAAATGAACTTTTAACAAGGCACACCTGTTAATTTAAATGCATTCCAGGTGACGACCTCATGAAGCTGGTTGAGAGAATGCCAAGAGTGTGCAAAGCTGTCATCAAGGCAAAGGGATGCTAATTTGAAGAATCAAAAATTATTGAAAACAAAAATGTGCTTTTTGGTCTTAATTTAAGATCAATAGGCAGTGCGGTTAAGTTCAGGGTTAATGTTTAAAATCAGATTTTGAGAAGAGAAATTGAATAAATGGCCAGGGTTTAGTCATGATTACATTTCCCACTGTAATTCTGGGTCAATATGTAAAATATGTCATTTTTTATTCTGTTTTATTTGCATGTAACATTTTAATTGATTAATAAATACTACACCTTCTCTGAAATATCCTGTTGTTGAAGCATTAGTCTATTTTTTAATCTAAGTTATTTTCCTAATTCTATGTTAATAACAATTGCATTTCAACAACACAAATGACAACAACAACAGTGACAACAACAACAATGCAATGACAGAAATAAACATCATAATGTTAGGTGGACAGCTTATAAAAGTGTCTTAAAAATGTTGTGCCTAATTATTGATATAGACTGCAAGTTATAAATTGCTACAGTAGACAACATTACTTGTCCATAAATTAACTGTGTTTTTCATTGTTTCTTTGCAGACTACTGTATCTGTGGATTGCTACCTTCTTTCATTCTTCATTTACTCATTCACTTTCCTTGTTCTCTACAATCAAAACAAAAAAAGGCTCTTTTAAGAACTATTCCTTCTTTCTCTCGCTCTCTCTCCTCTTACTCACACTCTCTCTCTCTCGCTTCTCTTACTCTCTCTCTCTAGCTTCTCTTACTCTCTCTCTCTCGCTTCTCTTACTCTCTCTCTCTCTAGCTTCTCTTACTCTCTCTCTCTAGCTTCTCTTACTCTCTCTCTCTTACCCACTCTCCCTCTCTCTCCTCTTACCCACGCTCTCTCTCTCTCCTCTTACCCACGCTCTCTCTCTCTCTCTCTCTCTCTCTCTCTCTCTCTCTCTCTCTCTCTCTCCTCTTACCCACTCTCTATCTTCTCTTACTCTCTCTCCGTATCTCACTGGTTTTCTACACCCAACTCAAAAGCTCTTTTACAAGATGTTCTCTCTCTCTGTCTCTCTCCGTCTGTCTGCCTGCCTACCTGTCTTTGTATGTACCTGTCTGTCTGCCTTAGTTGCAAGTTTGTGTGCCTGCCTGTTTTGTCTGTGTTTGCCATACTTATCTGTCAATATGTCTGTCTACTTGCCTGTCTACCTCTATCACAACAGCCACATAGTATGGCTTCATCTTTAGAGGAAGACTACGAGGATCAACTGGAAGAGCTTCTGAGACAAGGGCAAGCCCAGAACCGGTAATGTGATTGAAAGAAAAAATGCAGTTTGATGTGTAGACTTTGTCCCCTTTTGAGAAACCTTTATTTTCCTTTATTGTGAAATACTTTAATTAATCAGTTAACAAAAAAAGTATGTAAGGGCCCTTTTTTGTGTGTCACCCTTTGAAGAGTAGCTGCCGCATAAGCAACAGCAAATGATAATCCAAATGAATGAATGAAACTTTTTTTAGGCCAAGAAACAGAAAACAAAAAAAGCAACTGTTTCCAGGGTCCCTTGGAGAGAGATGGACAGCAGAGGCACAGTAGTCACACAAACGTTCCATGCATCATCTTCTACCGGTAAGAGATTAATAGGTGTAATGTTGGCAATAGATTTTTCAAGAATGACATTATTCAATACAAAGGACTGGCCTCAGTGGGCCCCATGTGCCAGATGTGGCCCACAACATGACTTGCTTTCACTTGCTCCCGAATGTATGTATTTGGCCCACCAAGGCCAAAATAATTAACACCCCTGCTCTAGCATGTCATACCTTTAATATCTCCGTGTAGTGTTTTCTCAGCTCCAACAGCCAGCTTAGCAAGGGATAAAACACTGATGGCTTATAACAGTGTTGAAGACATGGATCATGCAGAGTAATGTCTAGGGGTGTGTGTGTGTGTGTGTGTGTGTGTGTGTGTGTGTGTGTGTGTGTGTGTGTGTGTGTGTGTGTGTGTGTGTGTGTGTGTGTGTGTGTGTGTGTGTGTGTGTGTGTGTGTGTGTGTGTGTCCAACGTCCCTGGAAATGGTGTCTGTGGTGTAGCCGAATTTGCGGAAGCAAACGAGGCCTCCAGGTAATCGAGCTCAGAACTTCAAATCAAATCAAATCTTATTTGTCACATACACATGGTTAGCAGATGTTAGTGCGAGTGTAGCGAAATGCTCGTGCTTCTAGTTCCGACAATGCAGTAATAACCAACAAGTAATCTAGCTAACAATTCCAAAACTACTACCTTATAGACACAAGTGTAAGGGCATAAATAATATGTACATAAAGATATATGAATGAGTGATGGTACAGAGCGGCATAGGCAAGATACAGTAGATGGTATTGAGTGCAGTATATGCATATGAGATGAGTATGTAAACAACTTGCGGACTTCTCCCCCAACACGTTCAAGAGGGAAATACATGTGTACATCCTGCAGCTGTAGAGGGAAGTGGGCAACACGGCCACCTTCTTTTACAACAATTTGGTGTGTAACTATATTTACAAAAGGACTGCAGAGCCTGCCGTGAGCTGGAGAACTTGCTAGAGACAAAGCCCTTCCTCTCTGTGGTTCATGCCAAAGCTCGTGGAGTGTGAGGTATTATACAAGTCTTTTCAATCCCACTAGTTAGTAGTGAATTATTGTGTCATAAGTACATTGTAATCAGTGTCATAGGTACATTGTTTTTTCGTAAGAAGATCACGTTCATTCTCACCCAATACATATATCAAATGGGGAGGGGGCATCCAGGACAGTGCAGCCTGTATACTTGGGGAGGAAGTTGAACAGGCAAACGCCCTCATCTTGAAGATATACTGTATTTGGTGCAAATAGCTGTCGCAATACATGGAACTGGTTTGCCTGGGTGTAGCTTTGTGTATGTGGCTGTCAGTGAGGTTAAAGGATACATTTTAAAGTTGGAAAAAACCTGTCCTAGCACTTGTGTCAGCTACGTAGTCTAGATTTCATGACCAATTAATGACTGGTTTGCATTCTGCTTTAAATGAAAACTGCACTCGTCTCTGTAAATGTGACTCCTTCAACAGAGCACTGGACCAGCGCAGTTGGCGTTTCACCCATATGAGTGCTACCCTGAGCAAATGATTCCGTGAGGTAACCTTGAAAGATAGTTTAAGCAAACAGTCGTGAATTTGCATCAAAATGTTTAACCTTTATTTAACCAGGAAAAGCCCATTGAGACCCAGAGTCTCTTTTTCAAGTGAGACCTGGCCAAGAAGGAAACAACAATCAATACATTACAGAATTAAAACATACAACAATACAATACAACATGATCCAGCTTAAAGCCTTAACACTCCCCTGTAACAGATTCTCCCATCAATATTTTAAATTAATTCAGGGGCACTAACATATCTAGATGAAGCATGGATTGTAGACTATTCCATGTCACTGGTGCACAAGACGAGAAGGAAGTCTTGGCTAATACTGTAAATGTCCTGGGGACTACTGCTTTCTAATTAGTGACATTAATGTTTTGCTAGCTTTGCAATGAGTTTAATGGTCATGTTTAAGATACTGTCTGCTAACAAGATGACACATCATGCCACATTTTCTCAGATTCTTTTTCTTAATTTGTTTGTCCTCATAGACCAAGCAAAAACTTCTGAAGGAAAAGGAGAGTGTTGAAGTTCTGAAGAACCTAATGTCTGTGAATGGTGGCCCGGTACAGCAGTGAGTCACTGATGTCCAGGAGTGGGTAAGTAGTTGTGTTTTTTTACAACTCCATACAAATGTTAAATGGTGTTGCTCTCCAGATGTATGGCAATTTACTTTCATCGCTCGGCATTACTGACAGACCTTATATGGGATCAAATGGAACGTGCATAATGATTAAGCCTAGTTCTGTAGAACCTCTGTAGATTTACCAAATGTGAGGACTTCACCTCTATTTCTGTCACGTAATTCTTCGTCCTCCTCAGCTAGGAGTATGAAATGTCAGACCAATGCACAGCGTGGTGTGTGTTCATGATGAATTATTATACTGAACACTGAAAATACAAAATAACAATGTGAAAATAAACGAAAACCGAAACAGTCCTGTAAGGTGTGTGAAACACTAAAACAGAAAATAATCACCCACAAAACGCAGGTGTGAAAAGGCTACCTAAGTATGATTCTACATCAGAGACAACGAACGACACCTGCCTCTGATTGAGAACCATACCAGGCCAAACACATAAACACAACATAGAAAAAAGAACAAATTACCCACCCCAACCCACGCCCTGACCATACTAAAACAAAGACATAACAAAGGAACTAAGGTCAGAACGTGACAAATGCTGTCAATTTGGTCCTTTCCTTATCAGAACCAATGGAAGACAATGAGATAAAATTATTGAAACACCAAATGGAGGAACTGTCTGAGAGCGTAAAACAGTAAACACATCGCCTGTACAGACCAACTGGTATGTTGCATTTAAAAATGATGAAATCAGACCCCGAAAAAAAGAGAAAAAAAACAGAACCATTTCTTTCAACACATCCGCATATATGCGTTTTTCTTCCTGTTCAGGTGTGGTTCAAATGACCTTCCGTGACATCTTGTTAATCATCACATTGTGACCACAGCAGCTGTTTAACTCAAGATCTTCCAATCTTATACAGGGGTATACTTATGCCAGTTTTGCATTGTGCTTCAGTGTAACTGGGCGGTCTTGGAGATTAACCGCCTTCATGGAGATCCATTTGTCACCCCCACAAGCAGGCATACGGTACAACCCACTTACACACTCCTCTGTGCTGCTCAAGACGTTGTGGGCTCTACAGTTACAGTACTGCCAATGGAAAGGGCACTTTTCTCTTCAGCCTACCCCATGTTCAACCTACACCAGACACAGGTTGAGAACGACAGTGGCAACTTTCACTACTTTTTCTTGCTAACAGCCAACATTTGCCAGTATGCTTAGAAGTGTATCTGATTCATCAGAAAGCCCATTGTCTGGTTGTGATATTGTTCCCAGTATCCTTCTGTACTTTTCAGTTGATGGAGGACACGTTTCATTACATCTGTTGCAATGATCACATCGTCAGTTTGTCCTGGCACAACTAAGACTGGCACCAGCTTTCATACAGTTCATTAATTCGATATGGAGCTCATATTCACATTTGAGATCAACCTGTTGTCCTCCACATCCAATGAGGTACCACAGGAGTGGACATTTTCAGTTCAGACGTCTTTGAAGCAAATGTATGATCGGCAGATTCACTTAGCGCACAGGCATTTGAACCACTATCGAGTCCGTTTAGTTCTACTGAGCCCTGCATGGTCACTGGTGCAAACAAACAATCCTTACTAGTCTCTGAGTACGTTGATATATCACATTTGTGTCGCCTTGGAGTTTCTCTTTGTATGAAGACGGTTCTGTTTCAGGACTCCGTTTTTATCTGCACCTTCCCCCTCGAGGTGCAGAACTATTCGTTTAAAGCTGGACCTTGATTTTGTGGCCGCTGATCGGCTGGCGCCTCTCTTCAAACTTCCTGCTTTTGTGGGCAGTCCACAGTTTGACGGCCAAGAATGTGACATTTGAAGTACAGGCGGTCATTAATACAGTGGAGTGAGCCACATCTTTACATATGGCATGTGGGAAGGGAGACAGGAGTGCAGTTCTGCGAGACCCTGTCGTGGCAGGGGGAGCAGAGTTGGGGTTTTTGAGAAACTGTTCTAGCAGTGTTGCGAGTTTTGTCATTGTCACCTGATCATTGCCACTCTGAACTCCTTGAACCACTGAGATAGGAACAGGGCACTGAGCGCTCTTCTGGTTTCCTGTAATGTCAATATGTTTTGTTTCCACCTGCCACTTTGATGGCAGTCTATCAATTCCTGGACTTCATCCACTGTCCATTTCTTCCTAGGCTTGCATCCGAATGCTGTGTACAGTTCATGTTTGGGGCGACCGCAAAACCCACGTCATCCATCTGTCTGCCCTGGCTTTGTAGACATTCATTAGCTAGATCTGCTACTCGGTTAATGCACACCCAGTAGTCTAAGCTACTCGCCCCCCCGACAAGGTTTTGTCTCATAAAAATCTTGAAGAGGCGTAGTGAAGGAGATGGCCTCACCAAAGTGCTGTTTCAAAATAACCTCAGGTTCTCTGCTGATGTTTACAAGGGTTGCTGCGGATTCCTATCTTGACTATGTCCTTGGCCCTCCCCATGAATCTTTCTATGATTTCACTACCTTGCTTTGGCATTTTGAAACCTTTCTTTACCAAGTAAGTCTTCATAATTTCCTGTCACTCCTACACAGTACATGTATCTGTGCTATCACGTCTGAAAGTGGGAGGCATGCACACTGGGACAGTGTTGGCGGCTACCTTGGATGGACTAACATTTGCTGATAGACTTGAAACAATACCGTCTCCAGTCTTTTGACACGTCTGTTTGACTAAATCAAGCATGACGCTCGGCTGAGTGTGGTATTCATCATCATTGGAGTGATTATCATCTCCATCACTCTGACCTGTTGTTTTGATCAACAGCATTCTCTTGCTCCTTTACTGCCGTTACTACAGCAGTCCTGATCAAGCTCTGCTCCACCATTCTAATTATCTGAGCAGCTCTCTGAATGTCTCTCTCGGACTGAAGAGCAGGCAGACCAACTTTCCAAATAGGGGAAGCGCACACGATACACACTAGTTGTTATTTCAAGGAAAATAATACAAAAAAGGTAAGTCTGAAGGCATGTTGGAAAACAAATTGAATTGAGAGAGGAACTGTTGACATTCACAATGGATGTACTGCCACACCTTTTAGAATGGCAGTAAATACTTGTATGAATTCGACAACACATAATGAAAGGAAGCCTTATTAATCATTACACAGAAAGTCAGCAGTCTGTTTTTTACATCCATTGTGAATGCCAACAGTTCCTCTCTCAATTCACATTTTTTTCCAACACTCCCCCTCGATAACCACCAAGCCTCGATGTGAAATAGATCCCGGACTCTGATCCCATATCTCCACATAGTTTTGTCAGATAACACTTAAACTAATAATTATTTTTTAATTTGACCTTTATTTAACCAAGTAGGCCAGTTGAGAACAAGTTCTCATTTACAACTGCAACCTGGCCAAGATAAAGCAAAGCAGTGCAACAACAAAACAACAATACAGAGTTACACATAGGATACTCAAAAGTACAGTCAATAATGCAATAGAAAAATCTATATACAGCGTGTGCAAATGGAGTAAGGAGGTAAAGCAATAAATAGGCCAATAGTAGCAAAGTAATTACAATTTAGCAAATTAACACTGAAGTGATAGATGTGCAAGTAGAAATGCTGGTGTACAAAAGAGCAAAAAAGTCAATAAAAACAATATGGGGATGAGGTAGGTAGTTGGATGGGCTATTTACAGATGGGCTATGTACAGCTGCAGCGATCGGTAAGCTGCTCAGATAGCTGATGCTTAAGGTTAGTCTCCAACTTGAGCAATTTTTGCAATTCATTCCAGTCATTGGCAGCAGAGAACTGGAAGGAAAGGTGGCCAAAGAAAGTGTTGGCTTTGGGGATGACCAGTGAAATACACCTGTTGGAGCGCGTGCTACGGGTGGGTGTTGTTATGGTGACCAGTAAGCTGAGATAAGGCAGAGTTTTACCTAGCAAAGACTTATAGATGACCTGGAGCCAGTGGGTCTGGTGATGAATATGTAGAGGCCAAGCCGACGAGAGCATACTGGTCGCGGTGGGTGGTATATGGGTGTCACGGTCGTTGTAACAAGGAGACCAAGGCGCAGCGTGAGATGAATACATTCTTCTTTCATTAAAACGAAGAACACTTAAACAAACTAACAAAATAACAAAACGAACGTGAAGCTATAAACACGAATGCTGACATGCAACTACACATAGACAATAACCCACGAAATAGCCAAGGAATATGGCTACCTAAATATGGTCCCCAATCAGAGACAATGATGAACAGCTGCCTCTGATTGAGAACCAATCTAGGCAAACATAGACATAAAAACACCTAGACTAGACAACCACCATAAACACACAAAAACCCTAGACAGGACAAAAACACATATATCACCCTCGTCACACCCTGACCTAACCAAAATAATAAAGAAAACAAAGAATACTAAACATATATGGGAGGGTCTGGGTGGGCATCTAACCTTGCTGGCGGCTTAGGTTCTGGACGCCGCCCCCCTACTTTACATTGAGGGCTGGGGACCCTCGATGGGGACCCCGGGCTGGTGGAGACCTTCGCTGGAGACCCCGGGCTGGGGACCGTCGCTGGAGACC
Organism: Oncorhynchus gorbuscha; assembly: GCF_021184085.1. NCBI lineage: Eukaryota > Metazoa > Chordata > Actinopteri > Salmoniformes > Salmonidae > Oncorhynchus > Oncorhynchus gorbuscha. Next base: position 42,603,906 of record NC_060187.1, read on the forward strand.
CCAGACTGTGGCCCGTCGTGGGAGGTTCCGGACTGTGGCCCGTCGTGGGAGGTTCCAGACTGTGGCCCGTCGTGGGAGGTTCCGGACTGTGGCCCGTCGTGGGAGGTTCCGGACTGTGGCTTGTCGTTGGAGGTTCCGGTCTGTGAACTGTCGCCGGGCGCTCCGGTCTGTGAACTGACGCCGGACGCTCCGGTCTGTGAAGTGTCGCCGGACGCTCCCGTCTGTGAACTGTCGCCGGACGCTCCGGTGTGTGAACTGATGCCGGATGCTCTGGACTGGGTACTGTTGCCGGACGCTCCGGTCTGTGAACTGTCGCCGGACGCTCCGGTCTGTGAACTGTCGCCGGACGCTCTGGTCTGTGAACTGACGCCGGACGCTCTGGATTGGGTACTTTTTCCAGACACTCTGGACAAGGTACTGTCGCCGGACGCTCTGGAGGCGCACAGGAGGCCTGGTGCGTGGTCCCGGAACTGTTGGTACCGGGCTGGGGACACGCACCTCAGGGCGAGTGTGGGGAAGAGGAACAGGGTGTACTGGACTCTGGAGGCGCACGGGAAGCCTGGTGAATGGTGTTGGCACTGGTGGTACTGGGCTGGAATATGGCTACCTAAATATGGTCCCCAATCAGAGACAACGATAAACAGCTGCCTCTGATTGAGAACCAATCTAGGCAACCATAGACATAAAAACACCTAGACAAGCAACAACCCCATGAACACACAAAAACCATAGACACGACAAAACACATACACTGGGGAGAACAAGTATTTGATACACTGCCGATTTTGCAGGTTTTCCTACTTACAAAGCATGTAGAGGTCTGTAATTTTTATCATAGGTACACTTCAACTGTGAAAGACTGAATCTAAAACAAAAATCCAGAAAATCACATTGTATGATTTTTAAGTAATTAATTTGCATTTTATTGCATGACATAAGTATTTGATACATCAGAAAAGCAGAACTTAATATTTGGAACAGGAACCTTTGTTTGCAATTACAGAGATCAAACGTTTGCTGTAGATGTTGAACAGGTTTGCACACACTGCAGCAGGGATTTTGGCCCACTCCTCCATACAGACCTTCTCCAGATCCTTCAGGTTTCGGGGCTGTCACTGGGCAATACGGACTTTCAGCTCCTTCCAAAGATTTTCTATTGGGTTCAGGGAGAGGAGAGTGTCAACGTTCTCGTCTCCTGCCTTTCAGCAAAGCCCTGGAGTGGGCAAACGCGGTCTGGGAGGGTCCAGATTCAGTGAGGGCAGTTTCATCTAAGGCAGGAGATGAGGAGCGCACAGGACTTCGCGCTGGAGTTCTGGACCCTGGCCGCCGGCAAGGAGTGGAATGACAGGGCCCTGATGGACCACTATAGGTGTAGCCTGCGAGAGGACTTCCGCAGGGAGCTAGCTTGTCGAGACACCACCCTCACTCTGGACCAACTGATCGACATGTCCATCAGGCTGGACAACTTGCTGGCTGCTCACGGTCGTCCAGATATGGTTCTGTTCGTTCCACCTCCCAGCCCCCCCCCGTTCCGACACCCATGGAGTTAGGGGGGGATGCAGCAAGGGCGACCGGAGGAGGAGCCTCCTCCTGCACCAGTTGTGGTCGGAGACCACACTTCTGACCGGTGCTGGGCGAGCTCGTCTGGGAGTCGAGAGGGCAGTCAGAGCACTGCACGGACACCTCAGGTGAGTCAGCACCAGGCTCACCCAGAGCTCCCTGTTGGTCATATGTTTGTGTCGATTCCTTTCCTGAGTTTTCTCCTCATTCCCAGCATAAGGTGCTAGTAGATACAGGGGCAGCTGGGAGTTTTATGGACCGTGGGTTTGTGCTTAAGTTAGGGATTCCCTTGGTTCAGAAGGACCAACCCTTCCCCGTGCACGCCCTGGATAGTCGACCGTTAGGGTCAGGGCTGGTCAGGGAGGCCACGGTTCCACTGGACATGGTGACGCAGGGGGGTCATGAGGAGCGGATTAGTCTCTTCCTCATTGATTCTCCTGCGTTTCCAGTGGTGCTGGGGATTCCCTGGTTGGATTATCACAATCCCCAAATTTTGAGGAAACAGGGGGCTCTTAAGTGGTGGTCAGAGGAGTGCTCAGGTAGGTGTGTGGGAGTTTCCATCGGTGCTACGATGGTGGAGAATCCAGGCCAAGTCTCCACTGTGCGCATTCCCCCCGAATATGGCGATTTGGCTGTCACTTTCTGTAAAAAGAGGGCGAACCAATGACCACCTCATCGATGAGGGAATTGTGCAATAAACCTCCAGGTGAACACCGCACTTCCCAGGAGTCACGTGTATCCCCTGTCGCAGGAGGAGACGGTGGCTATGGAGACATATGTCACCGAATCTCTGGGACAGGGGTACATTCGGCCCTCCACGTCACCCGCCTACCTCTCATCGCCACGGCGGTGGAGTCATTTCACGGAGCACGCTTCTTCACAAAACTGGATCTCAGGAGCGCGTATAACTTGGTGCGAATCCAGGAGGGAGATGAGTGGAAGACTGCGCTTAGTACCACATCTGGCTATTATGAGTACCTCGTAATTCTCCGGGACCCGCACGGACAGGGTGCGGTGGCTCCAAATTCACTCCGCCACTCCCCCACGGACCTGTCGACGTTTCAGTGCATGTTGGGCTATCAGCCGGTCCTGGTACCGTGGCATCAGAGCCAGACCGAGGCTCCTGCGGTGGAGGAATGGGTGCAGCGCTCAAGAGACCTGGAGAGCCGTCCAGGAATCCCTGAAACGGGCCGGTGGGAGGCAGAAGGAGAGCGCTGACTGCCACCGCAATGAGGCCCCCGCGTTCGCACCGGCGGACCAGGTCTGGCTCTCGACCCGAAACCTGCACCTCCGCCTGCCCTGCCGGAAGCTGGGTTCATTTAACGTCCTGAGGAGAATAAACGGGGTGTGTTGTAGGTTACAGCTCCCCCCTTATTATCTTATTAACCTATCGTTTCATGTGTCTCTCCTCAGGCCGGTGGTAGCTGGTCCACTGCAGGGCGTTGAGGTGCGGGAGGTCCCTCCGCACATATGTTCCATCCTGGACTCTAGGCGTCGGGTGAGCGGCCTGCAGTACCTCGTGGATTGGGAGGGATACGGTCCGGAGGAGAGGTGCTGGGAGCCGGTGGGGGACATCTTGGACCCATCTCTGCTGAGTGAGTTCCACCGCCTCCATCCAGATCGCCATGTGCCTCGCCCTCCGGGTCGTCCTCGAAGCCGGCGTCGGCGCACTGCGGGAGCCGCGCGACAAGGGGTGGCTCCTCTCCCTGTTCAATAATAATAATAATAATATAATAATATATGCCATTTAGCAGACGCTTTTATCCAAAGTGACTTACAGTCATGTGTGCATACATTCTACGTATGGGTGGTCCCGGGGATCGAACCCACTACCCTGGCGTTACAAGCGCCATGCTCTACCAACTGAGCTACACAGGACCTGTTCACTCGGTGCTCTACTAGCTGCCACCGATCCCTTTTCTTTTTTGTTTGGTTTAGTCTGTCTTGTTGTTCACCTGTGTATAGTTTAGGTTATTAGTGGGGTATTTTATCTCGCCCTACCCTCTTGGTTTTGTGCGGGATTGTTTGTGTAGCTGTCATTTGTTTGGGTTGTGTTTTGGTTTGTTCTGTTAAACAGGTGTTTTATCGGGACTACGTTCCTGTTGTTTTGTGGCTACTGTTGTGGTCCTATTCCTGTTCTTTGGACTTGTAAATAAAACGCCCTTTCTTGCAATTCGCTCACTCCTGCACCTGACTCCACACCCACCTCTCCTAGGGAGAGCGTGACAAGAGGCCAAATCCAAAGTGGATGTGTTCTCATTTAAAAAGTGTTACATTTTTGTAATAAACATTTTTATTTGATACCGGTACGTGTGTTACTTTCAACATTTCAAAAAATGTAATCGCACATCTGAGCTATCTTGTAGCATGGTAACAACATAAGTTGAAAGAAAAAATAAACCTCCACACTGCTCTTCGTAGTATAACTTTTTTATGGAGGTTTTGGCCTACGTGTCGGCCTCTGTCAGAACTTTTTGCTCTACTGATCTAAATTAAGGATAGGGTTAGGGTTCAAACAAGCAATAAATCATAGCTATAGTTGGCTAGGTCAACCAATAGAGGCCAAGTCTGAGGGCATTCATCCTCCAAAGATAGAGAGGGACAGTTCATGGCTTGATCAGAGGAAGGTGGCCAGGGACATGGTTGATGAAGATGGAGTCTGGTGATGATCTTGTAGAGAGCTACTCTGGGAACCAGCCTGAGTTGTGGAGCCATGGCTTGGGCTTCTCCTTCACAATGTATGGCACCCACTTGGGTGATTCCTCAGCAACATCACTACACACATTTGAGTAGTAACCAGTCGTCCTCATTACGAGCGGTCTGCCTCAGCACTGCATTCCTGTACTGCATCTCCCATTCCACTCCAGCTTCAGGTGACTCTTCAATTGATACACGCGTAGGCCTAAAGGTACACTTAAGCTTAATCCAAATATGTTATTCCAAATGCTAGCTACTTTGCTAGCATTAGCCAAAACAACAACATGAAAAGTCACTGGGTGGGGCTACAGAGGATCCTTATCGGTTCATATGAAACCGTAACTGGTGGTGCATTCAAAACAGGGAACTCTGGGGGGACTTACTCCAACTGAGAAAAATCGGTTTGGTCATCCAACTCGGAATTACAAGTCAGAAACTTTGGCAGTTGTCAATGCACCAAAAGTAGTACGTATCGGGCCTTGGCATACTGCATACGTTTTACTAAACAGTTAAGTGCTAAATAGTACATAGTACAATTAGTACACAGTATGCCATTGAAGTAAGTAGTAAGCAAGCCAGGTTTTGGACACGGCCAGTGCCTAGTATAGGGACAAGAGTTTGTGTCTGAACAGGGCCACAGTCAGATTCCAGTGCCTTGTGTAGGCGCTAGGAGTTGTGTCTGAGCAGGGCCACAGTCAGATCCCATATCTCTCACTCACTGCATTGTTGTCTCATCTCGTGACAATTTTCCACATCCTGAACCAGTTAACTTTCATCTTCCTCAGTCAATGGCAGAGATTTTTTTATTCAGACTTGAATTATGGAAATGGTACAGTCATATAATAAACCTCTTCAAATTCAATTTTAACTGGGAACACTGTAGTTGAGTTTCAGTTTGTGGCAAGTGAGGGGCAGAATGCAGCCATAGACAGTTAAGAGTCATTGGTGCCACTGACAATCATTCAGTAACCGAATCATTCAGTAATCCCTACCACCTTAAACCACTCTACTGGACCTGATTTTGCGTTATCAGCAACCTACTTAATGGGTAGGTAACAAACGTTACCACATGAAACATATGGATTCGCATTAGTATCGGTGAACACATCAAAAGTCCTGATACAAAGTTACCTCACTTTTATTACATTCCTTATTTATTAAAACCAAGGGTTACAACCCAAAATATTTTCCAACCGTTTTGTTAAGAACAGAGCCACTATTTTCGTTTGAGTCGTTCCACTGTTACGATCAGAAAAATAAAGTTTGAACCCCAAAAAACGACGGGTTAATATCATTCCTTTCTGTTCCCTTTTTAACCTGTGAAATCAAACTTGTTTTACATTTAGCCCATTAAATTACTTCACCAATCAGTGAGGATAGAGCAGGCATGCTAGTAGTTTACATGCGTGTTGGACAGACAGGTGCAGCCTATGGCGCAAGATGTGACTGCACTTTTACGGCTGGGGAGAGAGCTAGAGAGGTTTGAGGAGGAGACTTTGTGCCCTGGGCATCTTATGACAGACATCTTCTAAATAATGCTTGCCCTAGACACGTACAAGCAAATATTTTAAGCTTGCAGTCAGACTGGAATATGTTTCTGAGTGACAGAGTGAGGGCTTTGTATAGGCACTTTGTTACATTTTGTTGTGGGACTAGAAACAATGCCTGGAACGTAAAATAACATTATTAACCGGTTTTCTTCCAGGTTCCATTTATGTTCCTTGAAAAATGTCAAAAGTCATGCCTGGAAAAACATTTTTCTTTGCAGGGTTTGACATCATATGGAGCACCTGGCAAGCCAGCATATTCCCTATCATGTAAACGCCAACAGAAATCCCTTTAAATGTATATCTTCAAATGAAACCAAATCGTTTGCACTCTTAACTACTGGTTTCAATTACATTTTCTGTCAATTTACAAGCAAATACTTTAAGAATGTATTATTACACATCAGCATGCAAGGTTTCTAGACAACTAGCCCGCTTATATTAGCCCTACTAAACTGCTAAGATTAGCCCTACCAACAGATGCATATCTATATTTGCAATTGGCTCATTCATCCCCCTCCTCTCCCCTGTAACTATTCCACAGGTCGTTGCTGTAAATGAGAACGTGTTCTCAGTCAACTTACCTGGTAAAATAATGGATACATTTAAAATACAAAAATATACCCAGTCATGTGAAATCCATAGATTAGGGCCTAACGAATTTCTTTCAATTGACTGATTTCCTTATATGAACTGTAACTCAGTAAAATCCTCTAAAATGTTGCATGTTGCGTTTATATTTTTCATTGATCTACAAGTCATTTTGAATGCTGAACAACCCTAGGGAATATCAGTAGTTTGATGGACATTTTCTTGTCGGTTGACTGCACAAATTTGGCAGTACGCCCAGAACATTGCTCTGGGAACTAGGAGTGATACAATATCTCAGTTAAGGTAATAAGCCTTGTGTGGTATAAATCAGTCACATACAGGGAACCAACCATGTTTCTATGACTTGTTTGTGTAGCAGTATAAAAGGACTGAAAGGGAACCTCCCTTTTTGAGTATCATCAGGCTTGTATTGAGTTTGAACCTCTACGCGCGTTAATAAAAATTGCTTCATTTACTTTAACTCGGAGTCGTCCACGACAGTAGCAGCCCTAGGGAATATCAATATCACTAGTCAAACTGCACACTGTGCCCAGCTTCGTAGGCGGTTTGTTCCAGATCTTGCACATCTGTGTGGCACCTTAAGCATAAGACACATTGACATTGTAATGTATTGTGTTCAGTTCATTTATAAGGATTTACCACAATAAAGTGCAATTATCTCCAATAAGCAGTGAAATAAGATATACTTGCAATCATGTAGTTAGCATTTATTGAGAACATTCTTCCTTCAAATAGTATCAAGTGATGCATAATGCTTCAACTGTTTTTACTAACAGCACAGATAACATTGTGACAACTTGCCCCATATTGTGTGACAACATACCGTGCTACTGGGCCAGCTGTCATAACTGCCCAGTGTATTCTATCAGTAATAAATTAATTTAGCAAAAAGGAAAAGTGTATTTTTTTAATCTATTAATTGAATCTATTCATCAATATTTAAAATAGGTCTTAATAGAAATATTAATGCTGAAAAAATCTACATGTAAGTGAAAGTGTGACATAAGGGAAGTTCAGAATAGGGGGGAACAAAGAATGTGGCAACGAGTTTATCCATGGTGCTTTATTTACTCCTTTTTCTCCCCAATTGGTAGTTACAGTCTTGTCCCATCGCTGCAACTCCAGTACGGACTTCGGAGAGGCGAAGGTCGAGAGCCATGCGTCCTCCGAAGCACGACCCCACCAAGCCGGAACTGCATCTTGATACACTGCCTACTTCACCCGGAAGCCAGCCGCACCAATGTCCTCCGTTCAGCGTGTATGCGCCCGGCCTGGGATCGAACCCGGGTCTGTAGTGACGCCCCACTCAGGAAGCCATGGTGCTTTATTAAGAGTAGCAACGATCCTTCTAACGACTATAGGCTAGTAGCCTACTTGAGCGCCCAATGAAACAAATTATCTTGGGATCCTGGAGACCGGGGACTATGCGTGTGTACAGTATGTGTCCCATGTCCAGCTGCTCTCCAAATTCGCTGCAACACTGATATTTTGAAGGCCATTATAAACCTATAGCGGACCACTAGATAGAGTACCCTAACCTGTAGGCTAATAGTACATTACAGTGGGCAAGTGAAAGTATAGGCCTATCCAACAACGGCTGCGGGCGGAATGAAACCGCTATTTTATGCAAACGTGTCTATGTTAGGAGAGGCAAAGCAAGGACCTCTCCTGCATGTGCAAAGCAGCTCGTCTTAAAAAGCACTGTGTGAATATATTCATGGATGGATTCTCCCTTTTTTTGGTAAAATAATAATCGATCTAAATATAGGTCTATAAGATCAATTATCATAGGAAATAATAAAGAAATAACCATTGATCTGACATGGTTGGTAGCGTAGCGTAAAATCTCATTTCACTATCGGTCATGTCTTCAAGGATGGGAGGAATGAAGGAAGCATAAATTATCCCAAAACTATTTTAACCAACTACAACGCTAATTTAAGCTACCACTTGCTCACCTTAGAGGCTACTAGTAGTGGCTGGAGCTGATAAATCATAATAATGGACCGTAGAATTGCTGTATCAGATGGGGCTTAAACCAACCCACCCACTATAGCCATTAGAATGGTATTGCTTTGAGGATACCGTGTGTGTGCGCGCGAGCGAGCGTGTGCAGCTTTATCGAAATATTGCCACTTTATTCACGAAATGTAATTTAGTCTTTATTCTCAGCAATCCATTCAGACTTTACTCTCGAAGTGTTTCAAGAGAAGGTACTATGCGTACATTAAAACAATTCTAATTACCACCATCACCGTTTTATTATTTTTTTCTCTTCACTTGGACCTAATACTCTTCCGTAGTTTTAAGGTTCCACGGATTTAAAACTATATTTATAGAATTTAAAATCAGCAAAATAGATTTCAGACATACTGTGCTTTTTATTGTGGCAATGACATGTTTTGCCTGACACCTCAAATAACAAAAAGCCTAATAATAAACTATTTAAAAGGACAGCAAATAATTTACATTAATCAAACAAAAAGGCATAACATTGTCAAGGAAGACATAGCAACTGATCTAAACCAGGCAGATCAGTGTGAATGACTCGATTACAGCATTGACTGAGTGCTGTACTTCAACGTCAGAGCCACCGTAGACCCTTAGGCCACGTTACAGTAAAACACATCTCAACTACAGTTGATTCCAGAACACCAGATAAGAGGAGAGTGCATGTAACTTGGAGCAGAACGTAAAACCCATGTCTCTTGAAATATACTGATATTATGTGATGAATCAATGACAAGACATTCTACACTCCGCAAACTGTTAGCCTGGTTCATAGTTTTGCATAATACTGTAACAAATGGAGAGTGATTAATCGTGTGTGTGAATCAATGTACAGTGCATTCAGAAAGTATTCAGACCCCTTGACTTTTCCCACATTTTGTTAAGTTACAGCCTTATTCTAAAATTCATTAAAGAAAGAAAACATCCACAATCTACACACAATACCCCAGGTTTAAAAAAGTTTTTGCAAATGGATTACTAAATAAAAAAACTGAAGTACCTTATTTACACAAGTATTCAGACCCTTTGCTATGAGACTCGAGCTCAAGTGCATCCTGTTTCCATTGAATATCCTTGAGATATTACTGAGTAAACAGTCTGAATACTTATATAATTGTGATATTTCAGATTTTTTATATATACATTTGCAAAAATATCTAAAAACCTGTTTTTGCTTTGTCATTATGTGGTATTGTGTGTAGATTGATGTAAAAAAAATATATAATAATCAATTTTAGAATAAGGCTGTAACGTAACAAAATGTGGAGAAAGTCAAGGGGTCTGAATACTTCCTGAATGCACTGCATATAAACATATACACTGAGTGTGCAAAACATTGGGAGCACCTGCTCTTTCCATGCCATAGACTGATCCCTTATTGATGTCACTTGTTAAATCTACTTCAATCCGTGAAGATGAATGAGGAGACAGGTTAAAGAATCATTTTCAAGTCTTGAGACATGGATTGTGTATGTGTGCCATTCAGAGGATGAAAGGGAAAGACAAAATACTTAGGTCCCTTTGAACGGAGTATGGTAGTAGGTGCAAGGCGCGCCGATTTGAGTGTCAAGAACTGCAACGCTGCTGGGTTTTTCACACAACAGTTTCCAGTGTGTATCAAGAATTGTCCATCACCCAAATGATATCCAGCCAACTTGCAACAACTGTGGGAAGCATTGGTGTCAACATGGGCCAGCATCACTGTGAAATGCTTTTGACACCTTGTAGAGTCCATGCCCTGACGAAGTATGGGGATTAGTTTGAACGTATAGACTAGCCAACCGATTGCAAAAAAACATTCAGATCTTGTCACAATTCAAGTGTATGCATGAGAGGTACAGTATCTCATAGGCTGGACATCTGTAGCTAATCACTGATATGCTCCAGGACCCCCAAGGCTGGGGTCAATTCCAAATAAACTCCAGTCAAGTTAGAAAACGCAAATCCTCACAGAAAATCTTGTACAAGTTGCTCAAGTAATTTTCAAGTCAATTGTTTAAGTACATTTTTAGCCTTCACTGAAACCGAGGTGGACTTGATCCAGGCTTTAAATGAGCCACAACTCAAATGAAATCAACATTGAGGTTGAATGAGGCCCTGGGAGGACCACTGGTCATCAAGGGGAAGTGCTGTAAGACGCCTCCTCTCTTCTTCTCACTCCCTTTGGCCAGATAACCTGATGAGACTCCAGGGACTGCTGGCACTGGGAGGGGTGGGAGCACAGCTGGACACCGGTGACTCTTACACGTGACTTAAGACACTCAGTAATGGTCCAAGTCCAGCTTAAGCAAAGTGTCCTGAGGAGAAGACGGCAGTTTAATAAGCATAGCGATCACATTCACCAAATCAAAGTTTATTTGTCACGTGCGCCGAATACAACCTTACAGTGAAATTTGTGCCACTTAAGCATTTTGACAGAGGGCAGTCGGTCAGGTGAGGCACGGTATAAGACACCAGGGTCCTTGGAGTCAATTATTGTGAATAGTCCGATTCATATAATAGTTTGATTTAAACGTTTACATGCTTTGCAAGAAGAATGATTTCCCTCACAATCCTGTTTACATGGACAAGTCTGAAATCAGGCTACCTGATGGGACTTTGATAAATGCAGAAAATGGCCAATCAAAATAAACGTTCCACCACACAGACCATGTTATTTTTGTGAGGCATATTTGATTCTTAGTTTGGACATATAACGTTTGTATGTGAAAACTCTAAGATGCATACTTTCAGTTTTTCTGAACTCACTCGCGCAAAAGGAGGAAACTCACGCTGCTCGTGCTTGCACATGTGCAGATCAAATACACCGCTGTAACTCTGATTAAGGCTTTTACATGTCCTAATAATTAGAAAGATTGCTCAGAAAACCAGGTGTTTTAATCGCTGTATGCTTACACCGATTCCCATGAAAGTGTTTACATGACTAATGCCATAACCGGCATAATCAATTAATATCAAATTATTTGTTTCCATGTAAACACACTCAATTACATTAAAGGAATTCATCCTTTACTTATTAAAAGGAAATCCAACTTTATAAAGGAATTAATTTATCTTTCATTCTTATTGAGATCTATTATCTGTTTTACCTAGGAATCCCACAGACTCGTCTTGTTCATTGGCGGGGCTTACCTTGACAGGACAAACCTCCATGCCTCTGGCTGGTGCCTGGATGAGGGGGTCCTGGGACTCCTTCAGGGAGAAGTCTTGGAGGTCGAGTGTCCTGGAGGGCCTGCACTCCTCCCTCCACCACCACAACACCACCCCCGCCAATAGCACACTCAGGACAACTGGGTAGAAAATATAGACTGGTTAGCTTTGCATTTTATTTTAAAAGGTACACATACTTTACAGTTTCTAAGCATGTGTAAGGTAATAAGTCATATCTATGTCTTATTAGCCATATATTAGGCATAATTAAGTGTATTCTTATTCAAAGTCATGTTAAAAGGCCAATCCTTAATAACCCAATTGTTAGTCATAATAAAAGACACAGAATTTAAAGGCCCAGTGCAGTCAAAAACATGATTTTCCTGTGTTTTACATACATCTCCACATGGAGTTTGGAATAATACTGTCAAATTGTGAATTTATGATAATGCCCGTTTAGTGTAAGAGCTGTTTGAAAAGATGGCCTGAAATTTTTGCCTGTTTTGGTGGGATGGTCCAGTTGTGAGCATCCTCGTGGGTCTCTCGGTCGCGGTCGGCTGCGATCGAACCCAGGTCTGTAGTGATGCCTCAAGCACTGCCATGCTTTAGACCACTGCGCCCCTCAGGAGGCCCCTTTTTGACCATTTTAACTTAAATCAATCACAGTAAGGTACTTCATTGTACCCAGAAATAATTTGATATTGAGATAAAAATGGCTGCGCTGGACCTTTAAGAGCAAGTTAAACAAAAAACAGACTCTTAGTATGCTGTCTCAATGTGTAACTAACTAAGGCATAGTGCTTTAAGATGTGTTCCCTATACTAAAATGTTGCCTTAATCTTACTTGCAGAAATATTGTCCAGAAAGGACCACATTGGACAGAAAGGGGCACACCTTATAGGACTAAAGAGACATAATAAAGGCCTTAATGGCTACTTGTATAAACTACAAATTAGTGGTTATTATGTGTACCTTAAAATAAAGTGTTACCGTTTTTTTTTTTTGCATATAAACCCTAAGCTGCTATTTCTATAAACCATAAGTACTGACACTTGTATCCATATTTACATAAAATGTTAATCATTTGAATCTTTCTTTACATCTGAGCAATATCATCTCTCCAGTACAGTTCCATAGATGGCATGATATAAACAGACTGTAAGGGATCTAAATGTAATGGATTCATTGCTAAATATACTACAAGACCTACCTATGAGCGAAAGGATTCCGGCAGAGGTTGTATCAGACAGCGCTGGGCCTGGAAGAGTGTGAGAAACGACTGTATCTAAAAAAGGAAAATAACAATTCCGCAATCAAGTAATCACAAAGAATAACAAATGGAAAATGTTTCACCAACTGCAATTTTCAAAAGGTTATGAGACATCAGTTTTCAAGGATGAGAATAGCTTTTGTATTGTTAATGTTTTTGCTATTGTTGCTAACCTTGCGTACGAGAGCCAATCGTAATACAGGAAGTTGTACATGCAACAACTGGCCGCACCAGTTGTGCTAAAAAGCTACTTTGCATTTCCCCCCCCCTTATTTTCTACTCTTTCGGACAGCTTAGTCTCCCATTCAGAGGACCCACACGTTTGTTAGTGTCTTATTGGTCAAGGTTACACCAAATACTTACCACCACATCTCATTCAGCCTATCAGTGGCCTTGATTCCCGGGACGTTAGTTGCAGTTATTCTATGACCCCAGCATGCTGTGTGGTCAAAAACGTGCTTTCCCCATCCTGATGAGCACTTCCACAGTTTTCCCTCCTGCTGAACTTTTTCTACTGTGGACTGAATCCCTGTATGTCTGATGTTTAATTTTGCGTGCGACCACATAGTTAATGTCAGTTATCTGAACCATCAGTGGTCAGATGTGGGTGTGTGGGATGTGTGCATCTTCTTCCATTAAACTTCCCTTAACCTGGACATGCGCCTCCTCCTTGTTCTGACCGGACATTCTGTAGTGGTTGCTACCGGCCTTAAGCCAGCACCTAAGGATTCTTATTATATTCACGGTCCTTTGATTCTCTACAACCCTACCCCTATTTATGCTACTAAACAAAGTCAAGTTCCCATTAGAAAACGTCACTTTCATGGCGTATAACTGGCATTGTTGACTATCTTTTAACCTCGTCCCCTGGCTATTGCACACAGTGCATGCATACGCCTGGGATATCAAAAACTCAGTTGGCCTTAGTTGGTCTGACCATAGAATTCTATGGGAGTGACCAACTGAGTAAAGTATTTGTCATCATTACATTTTTGTGAATCACAAGACTGTGAGTCTCTGTGCTTGAGGTGTTCGAGCGCAAGGGTTCTCAAACTTTTTGGAGCCGAGGACCCTTTTTGTGATAGCAAATTCATCAGGGGATAACAACAAAAAAATAGCATATAAAGGAGTTTTACTATGACTTCGGCAGTGCATGGCCGGACAAATCAAGTCATGGGCCCTGGGAAATAAAATTTTAAAGGCCCATATATTGCCATCAAAGAAAAGACTGCAGTATGCAAGCTAATTTCCTGCAATTAATTTCGTCATGGGACAGAGAAATGTTTTTGTTGCTGCAGCTTTAAAGCCAATATCCAGCAATTATACACATTTTGCCATGAGGCAGAGAGAAATCTTTGCACTATTAAAGCTTAAATTACAGTGCATTTGGAAAGTATTCAGACCCCTTGATTTTTTCCATTTTGTTACGTTACAGCCTTATTCTAAAACGGATTGAATAAAACATTTCTCAATCTAGACACAATACCCCACAATGACAAAGCGAAAACAGGTTTTTAGGAAAACAGATACCTTATTTACATAAGTATTCAAACCATTTGCTATGAGACACGAAATTGAGTTCAGGTGCATCCTGTTTCAATTGATATTCCTTGAGATGTTTCTACAACTTGATTGGAGTCCACCTGTGGTAAATTCAATAGATTGGACATTATTTAGAAAAGGCACACACGCCTGTCTATAGAAGGTCCCAGAGTTGAGAAAAAAAAAAAAAACATGAGGTCGAAGGAATTTTCCCTAGAGCTCTGACACAGGATTGTGTTGAGGCACAGATCTGGGGAAGGATACCAAAACATTTCTGCAGCAAGAACATTCCCCAAGAACAAAGTGGCCTCCATCATTCTTAAATGGAAGAAGTTTGGAACCACCAAGATTCTTCCTAGAGCTGGCCGCCCGACAAAACTGAGCAATCAAGGGAGAAGATGAACCTTCCAGAAGGACAACCATCTCAGCAGCACTCCACCAATCAGGCCTTTATGGTAGAGTGGCCAGATGGGAGCCCTGCTTTGAGTTTGCCAAAAGGCACCTAAAGACTCTCAAGACCATGAGAAACAAGATTCTCTGGTCTGATGAAACCAAGATTGTCACGTCTGGAGGAAACCTGGCACCATCCCTATGGTGAAGCATGGTGGTGGCAGCATCATGCTGTGAGGATGTTTTTCACTGGGAGATTAGTCAGGACCGAAGGAAAAGCTGACAGAGCAAAGTGCAGAGAGATCCTTGATGAAAACCAGCTCCAGAGCACTCAAGAACTCAAGACTGGGGTGAAGGCTCACCTTCCAACAGGACAACAACCCTAAGCACACAGCCAAGAGAAGGCAGGCGTGGCTTCGGGACAAGTCTTTAAATGTCTGAGTACCCAGCTAGAGTCCGGATTTGAACCCGATCAAACATCTCTGGAGAGACCTGAAAATAGCTGAGCAGCGACGCTCCGCTCCCCATCCAACCTGACAGAGCTTGAGAGGATCTGCAGAGAAGAATGGGAGAAACTCCCAAAATACAGGTGTGCAAAGCTTGTAGCGTCGTACCCAAGAAGAATCGAGGATGTAATCGCTGCCAAGGGTGCTTCAACAAAGTACTGAGTAAAGGGTCTGAATACTTATGTAAATGCAATATTATGTTTAGAATTTTCTATACATTTGCAAACATTTTTTATACATTTGGAAACATTTCTAAAAACCTGTTTTTGCTTTGTCATTATGGGTTATTGTGTGTGTTGAGGGGGAAAAAACATTTAATCCATTTTAGAATAAGGCTGTAACGTAACAAAATGTGGAAACATTCAAGGGGTCTGAATACCTTCCGAATGCACAGTACATATCAGTGGAGTCTGCTGAGGGGAAGACGGCTCATAATAATGGCTGGAACGGAGAAAATTGAATGGTGTTTGATACCATTCCGCTCCAGCCATTACCACGAAGTGCTTCCAACCTCCTGTGATATATATATTTTTGAGGAATAAAATAAGTATTGGAGTCAAAAAATGTATAATTAGTGAAGTACTGTGGATACCAATATCCCTGTGAGCCTCTCAGGCCCATTTTTCCCAGGGTTAACAACATACATTGTAGATGGATAATATGACATTGTGTTTAAAGTTATTCCACAGATCCCTTGGCCAAAATGTTTGACTCACAGGGAATTGATCAACAACAGCACTATCCATGGTGCTGAATCTCATGGTGCTATAGCCCATATTTGCTTATCGGTTTGTTTAGCGCAGCATTGGATACAGTGTGTACCCTCTGGCAAAATCGCCACAATAACTGGGTTATCATATGGTAAAAATCAGCCACAACCTTCCCAAATTCAACTGATAGCCAGGTGCAATGGAAGAGCAAAGGGCCCTCTCGCTGGCTGACAGTCAATAGTAGGCTAAATACAAGTTCATTTCCAGGCTGTAATTCAACTGATAATATTTTCCGAACAAATTCTTATTTACAATGACGGCCTACACCGGCCAAACCCAGACGACGCTGGGCCAATTGTGCGCCGCTCTGTGGGACTCCCAATCACGGCCGGTTGTGATACAGCCTGGAATCAAACCAGGGTGTCTGTAGTGATGCCTCAACCACTAAGATGCAGTGCCTTAGACCGCTGCGCCACTCAGGAGCCCTTAAAACTAGGCTACATCAATGAAATAGCGTGGTGACTTTGCAACAAAAAAACACTTAGATTCCTGTGTATATTCTCAACTTACAGTGGTATAATTATGTCAGATTTTTTTTACTGGTATTATATGCTTTTAAATAGCATTTCCAGTTTGAAAGGGAATCTCGGGATGCCTGGGAAGGGCTTGCCATTTTCCCGGGAAGAAATATTTTGAGATTTTAGAGAAAATATGAATCCCTACTGTGTAATAACCACAATTCATTCCACTTTCACATACTCACCATCATCATCGTCATCATCACCGCTACTCCCTTTTGGAGGAATGCAGGTGAAGCTGGGAGAGGAGCTTGTTCCAGAGAAAAGGTCTGGCACACACTCATATAGACAAACTCCGCTGTTATTTCCACACACAGCAGGGCCTGGGAACATCAGTAAGATAACATTAGACTAATTGACACAAACTAAGGTTGAATCCAAACCTTTGTCTCTTGAGCATAGTTATCAACCTTTACTCGATGGGCTGACAGATGCATACCTTTTGGTTGAAGAACCGGGTGAATGAGAACCAAGCCGCCAGGGGAAGCGATATTGGGCAGGATGACTCTAAAGAGGCTGCCATTGTGCTTGTCAGCACTACATATGGAGTGGGTGTCCTGTTCACTCCAGTATACATGTCCCTGAGAGACGTGAGAGAGTAGTGAACATATGGCGACATTCAGAATACCACACTTTAGAGTGTATGAAACAATGGAATAATTAATGAGGGCTGGAATCCAAACCAGAAACCGTCTGCCCTGGATGCCATTTCATAATAATGGCGAGTATGTAAGGTGTACCATTTCCCCCCACTTCAGTCTTCTGTGAAGACTTGGTGAACTTGTTCCAGAGAATAGAATCAACAATGCAATATTAGTTCAATGACACAAACTAGGATTTGAATACCAAATATTGTATATTTAAAAAATGTGTTTTTGCATTGCGTCCAAACTCGGACAACGCTGGGCCAATTGTGCGGCGCCCTATGGGACTCTCAATCATGGTCAGATGTGATACAGCCTGGATTTGAACCAGGGAATGTAGTGATGCCTCTAACACTGGGGCGGCAGGGTAGCCTAGTGGTTAGAGCGTTGGAAGTAACCGGAAGGTTGCAAGTTCAAACCCCCGAGCTAACCCTAACCCTAAACCCCCGAGCTGACATGGTACAAATCTGTCGTTCTGCCCCTGAACAGGCAGTTAACCCACTGTTCCTAGGCCATCATTGTAAATAAGAATTTGTTCTTAACTGACATGCCTAGTTAAATAAAGGTTAAAAAATATATTTAAAAATGCAGCACCCTATACCACTGTGCCACCTGGGAGCATATACTGGGTGAAGCTTAGTGAACCTGTTCCAAACAATAGGTCTGGCACACACTCAACAATGCAATCAGTCACAATGATTAAATTACACTAGGATTTGCATCCCAAACATTGTACTTTGGGCACCGAGCCGATATTGGGCAGAATGACTAAAGAGGCTGCCACTGTGCTTCTCAGCAATATACACGTGTCCTGTTAGCTGTAGTAAACATATAGAGAGAAGAGAGAAGTGAGGGAACAGGGCGCAGCAGAGTGTATGCTTCTATCAAACCTTTGTGTTTCTAACTTTACAGGGCTGGATTCTAAACCAGAAACATGCTCTATTGTAGTATGCCCTTGTGGTGTAAGCCACATTTGTACTATTTCCCCCCACTTCAGTCTTTCCAGATCTGTGATCATGAGTTTTCAAAGACTAAAGGAAAGGAAACAGGGGAAGGTCTCCAGAATAAGACCTTAGTGTCATTTGGATGTCCATACCTCAAACACTGCCAATCCGAAGGGCCTGTCCAGGTATCCATTGGACTCCACCACGGTCTTGCGGTGCTGCCCGTCGAACCCGACCCTCGAGATGGTGCGCATCCCTGAGTCAACCCAGTACAGGAGCCGTCGAGGCATGTCTGTAGGAAAAACACACGCTATTCAACTCTGACCTTTTAGTGGTACTATCTATCTTATCAATTACATCGGTGTTTTGTAAATCAAAAACAGTTCAATTACTTTCTTTCAATGACTTGTTTCGATATCTCACAGCGGGATTCACCAAAATCTCTATGAGCTCAAAGAACCAATCAGACGTCTCTCGGAAGACAGAAAGGTCGAGCCTCTAGCCTCATTTTAAGGACACAAGGTCTCCACAGCAAGACGTGATTCCTGTTTCCTGCTTAAGGGTTCACAGGTTTGCCACTTAGGTTACGCAGCCGAGAGCAGGATTTAGAGCTCTCCTTCTCTGATCCAAATCAGTCAGGTTTCAAGACTAGTCATTCAACTGAGACTGCTCTCCTCTGTATCACGGAGGCGCTCCGCACTGCTAAAGCTAACTCTCTCTCCTCTGCTCTCATCCTTCTAGATCTATCGGCTGCCTTCGATACTGTGAACCATCAGATCCTCCTCTCCACCCTCTCCGAGTTGGGCATCTCCGGCGCGGCCCACGCTTGGATTGCGTCCTACCTGACAGGTCGCTCCTACCAGGTGGCGTGGCGAGAATCTGTCTCCTCACCACGCGCTCTCACCACTGGTGTCCCCCAGGGCTCTGTTCTAGGCCCTCTCCTATTCTCGCTATACACCAAGTCACTTGGCTCTGTCATAACCTCACATGGTCTCTCCTATCATTGCTATGCAGACGACACACAATTAATCTTCTCCTTTCCCCCTTCTGATGACCAGGTGGCGAATCGCATCTCTGCATGTCTGGCAGACATATCAGTGTGGATGACGGATCACCACCTCAAGCTGAACCTCGGCAAGACGGAGCTGCTCTTCCTCCCGGGGAAGGACTGCCCGTTCCATGATCTCGCCATCACGGTTGACAACTCCATTGTGTCCTCCTCCCAGAGCGCTAAGAACCTTGGCGTGATCCTGGACAACACCCTGTCGTTCTCAACCAACATCAAGGCGGTGGCCCGTTCCTGTAGGTTCATGCTCTACAACATCCGCAGAGTACGACCCTGCCTCACACAGGAAGCGGCGCAGGTCCTAATCCAGGCACTTGTCATCTCCCGTCTGGATTACTGCAACTCGCTGTTGGCTGGGCTCCCTGCCTGTGCCATTAAACCCCTTCAACTCATCCAGAACGCCGCAGCCCGTCTGGTGTTCAACATTCCCAAGTTCTCTCACGTCACCCCGCTCCTCCGTTCTCTCCACTGGCTTCCAGTTGAAGCTCGCATCCGCTACAAGACCATGGTGCTTGCCTACGGAGCTGTGAGGGGAACGGCACCTCAGTACCTCCAGGCTCTGATCAGGCCCTACACCCAAACAAGGGCACTGCGTTCATCCACCTCTGGCCTGCTCGCCTCCCTACCACTGAGGAAGTACAGCTCCCGCTCAGCCCAGTCAAAACTGTTCGCTGCTCTGGCCCCCCAATGGTGGAACAAACTCCCTCACGACTCCAGGACAGCGGAGTCAATCACCACCTTCCGGAGACACCTGAAACCCCACCTCTTTAAGGAATACCTAGGATAAGTAATCCCTCTCACTCCCCCCCTCCCCTTTAAGATTTAGATGCACTATTGTAAAGTGACTGTTCCACTGGATGTCATAAGGTGAATGCACCAATTTGTAAGTTGCTCTGGATAAGAGCGTCTGCTAAATGACTTAAATGTAATGTAAATGTAAATATTTCGGGTAATATACTGAAAGGAAAGTTTTTCACACTTTTTCTACCCTTTGTCTTCTGTTATGGCTAGTGTCACACGGCTAGCTACTGAGACTTGGCTAGCTTCCACTGGCTAGCATTGTGCTACCTAGCTAAGCTCCTAGCCCAAGAGCAATGCTCCCTCAAAAACAATTCAGGACTGAGAACATTTCTGGTCTTCAGAGTGCAAACTTGAATGCTGTGAAAATTCTGTGCAAAACTGAGGCTGTACCCGCTTTGAGTAACAGTTTTAAACTTTCGCTACTGTGGCTATTTGATCCTAATCTAGACCTACCAGAGTGGCTTACCATCAAAAACAATGGAGAAAATGCATTCCATAACATTTTAACATGGACATAGCTGTTCTATCATTCAGTCTAGAGTAGCAGCCAGTGTGTGGTGTTAAATGTAGGCCTACATTCCATGAGACTTTTGAAAAGAAAACATGCGGGGCTTGACATTGAAAATGTTGTTGTGTTGTTTGATGCAAGAAACCACTACCCTCTGCTTATTGGCTACTTAACTTATTCAAGCCGGTCTCTGAGTGCTGGGTTCAGTAGTATCCCTTAATCTACTGAGAATGAGTGACCTCCAACATTGGGTGTCTGCCCAAAGACTTTGTATACGACCTCACCTCAATCGAAAGATAAGGGTGACCTCAACATGTCTCTCGGCTCTGCGTCACTGGAAGAACCCCTTGATCTTCGTTGATAGCACTCCCCTAAGGGTGGTGTGAACGAGGAAGGTGGTGACTGACCCTCCTGAATTGCCCAGACGACTGTGATAGCATACATCAAGCCCAAGGGTGGCCCTTGCTCTCTACACTTACACAGCGTTATTCTGTGAAGAACACACCTACTCTCACTACACACGGCTCATCCCTACATCTTGGTAGCCCCTCGATGACCATGGAAGCCCTGGTTTGCGGAGATCACACCCCTGCTTTACGGCGAGCTTTGGCAATTGCTGTTACGCAGAGATCTTCTGACCCAAACGAACCAAGAGATTTTCCACCCTCACCCTGACACCAGGGCCCAGCTCGTGAGAGGTTAAATCTGGATCCAACAGGCCTGCCTCTCAGAGTCAGAGACTATCCAGAGTGCCAGGGCCCCTTCTACATGCTCACTGTATGGAAACAAGTGGTGTGACAAAAAACAAGGTTTTATGGTTTTTGCTTGACCTTTTTGGACAGAGGAAAGGATTTCTCCACTGTTAAGGTCTATCTAGCTCCGTCATATAGGCTTCGACAATAACACAGTGGGGAAAAAGTCCTTGTGTCGTTTCATGAAGGGAGCGTGTCGCTTACGTCAAGTTTCCAAGCCTTTAGCTCCGTCTTGGGATCTGTCTATTGTGCTTGAGGCTATTTCACAGCAGCATTTCAAGCCGCTGGAAAGCATGGAGATGAAGGATCTCTCCTTAAAGAAGCTTTACTGGTCGCCTGAGCTCCACACACTGTCAATTCACCATTCGAGCCTACAGTTTGCCCCAGGTTTTTCCAAGGTTTCCTTGGTCCCTCCACCTTCATGCCTAAGGTCAGCGACAATTACAATTGTCTCGTCTTGATGCTTGTGGCTTTCCACCCAGCGTCCTTCACGTCTACGGAGGAAGAGCATATCCACCGTCTATGTCCAGGACACGCGTTACACATCTACTTGAATAGAACGAGAGCTTTGTGCAAGTGCGACCAACTCTGTGTCATTGGCACCTCCCTACAAGGGGAGGTGTTGAAGAATTTGTATCAATAATGACTAAATAATGCATACATTTGGCATAGAATTATTACTAACAGAAGTTATATGCTGTCTGATAAAGAATGGTTCTACATAGGCAAAGAGGAAGTGTTAATAGCTTATTTTCCATCTTCGTTTTAAATAGGGAGCCAATTTCTTTTCAGCACTTACTTCCATGTCTGATCAAACTCGTTTTCTCATGGCTCTCTTGTCCCTCTGTAGCAGACATATAGTGAGAAATATGTTTGGACAATGGAATCGCAATAAAATAACAGTATAGAATCGCAATCCATATAGAATTGTGAGAATCGCAATACACATCATATCGGCACTTAAGTATCATAATAATATCGTATCGTGAGGTCCCTGGAAATTCACAGCCCTAGTGAAAAGGGGACTAAATTGAGCTTAACGAAGCTACTGATATGTAGACTCTCACCGAGTCACCTAACGCGTAACTAAGTACCTATGGAGCAGTCTTAAATTAACATGGACTGTCAATGGCAACGTTCAACTTTTCGACATACGTGTAAATGCGGGAATAAATAACAACATATTTCTGCCCCTGCCTTGTGTTTTTCACGTCCCAGTTATCAGGGGTTGATCATAGACAAATTAAAATCAAATCAAATGAAAGTTTTTTAGTCACGTACACATATTTGCAGATATTATCACAGGTGAAGTAAAATGCTGGTGTTTCTAGCTCCAACAGTGCAGTAATAATACCTAGCAATACGCACATAATCCAGAAATTTTTAAGAAATTAAGAAAATTTGGATGTCCAGATCAGAATACGGAATATATACCCTACCAGTCAAAGGTTTAGACACATCTACTCATTCAATGGTTTTTATTTATTTGTACTATTTTGGAATCATGTAGTAACCAAAAAAGTGTTAAACAAATCAAAACATATTTTAGATTCTTCAAAGTTGCCACCCTTTGCCTTGATGACAGCTTTGCACACTCTTGGCATATTCTCTCAACCAGCTTCATGAGGAATGAGGAAATCAAGCTTTGATTATTTGAATCAGCTGTGTAGTGCTAGTGCAGCAACCAAACGGTGCACCCCTTGAGGTCCCCAGGACTGAGTTTGGAAAACCCTGGGCTAGATGATCATGCATTGTTAGATAGGCCTATAGTGGATTGATGCATGTGGCATATAATAACTATTGGAGTGCATAATTGCCATGGTGTTTACATCAAACGCAACAGCGCCAAAAAAAATAAACAATGTGGAATATAGGCAGTGTTCGACTTGGACTGGAAATAGGTGGCGGTACTGTTTATATTTAGGTGCAGGAGCTCCAAAAAAACATTTCAGCTAATATTCTATAAGAGGTGCAGGAACTCAAGCAGCATAACATTTAAGGTGTCGTACTCAGCTCTGGTAAGCTCCTGCCCAAGTCAAGCACTGAATATAGGCTACAGTTGACCACATGTCAGTCAGACACCTGCGGTGTGTGTGTGTATGTATATCTGGGTGGGTGTGTGCGTGAGTGCATGTGTGTTCAGGTGTGGTGAATCAGAGCAGGTGGTCAGTCCAGTTCAAGTGTTCAACAGTCTGATGGATTTTAGATAGAAACTGTCTCTGAGCCTGTTGGTATCAGACCTCATGCTCCGATACGTCTAACCGACCGTAAGGGAGAGAACAACTCGTGGCTGGGGTGTGTGGGGCCCTTGAAGATGCTGCGGTCTTCCTCAGGCACCGCTTCGGGTAATGTCCTGGTGATATGCAAATATAATGCTGGATTTGCATTTGTAGTCTGTGATAGTTTATAGTCCTTTGCAACCTGCGTCGCGAGTCAGCTGTCGAACATCAATTCAATTTTGAGTCTGTATGGTCTTTTTCCATCCCTAATGGATTGACGGAGCTTATACTTTCGTAACCCAGGTTCTCTGATATTATGAGTGAGATATCCCCTGTTTGCAAGGGAGCAAGGAATAAGAGGCATGCTCGAGAATGACCAGAGGGCAGGGGAGTGGCTCCTTATGAGGGGAGGAGCTCACCTCATTCGCCACTGGACTTGTTTGTCTCCGACAGATGTGTGTTTGGTTCTTCAAATTTTGATAGATTCTTATGAATCCCACTGTGAGATATCTCACTCATAATTACAGATAACCTGGGTTATGAAAATAACCTAGAGTCGTTGTAAATCCAAAAATAAAACTACATTTGGCCAACTAGTAAGCCAAAGATGGCGTAGCAGTGAAAACGTGTTTTTTCCTCTCGTGTACTTTTGTATTTTTCGTATTTTTTGTAATATATATTTCAATTTTATTTTCAAATCTCTTTTCGATTTTTAATTCGATTATACCTTCCGGTAACCTGCCTCACCCAATGTGATGCGGAATCGCTATTATTTTTCATTTTAGAACACATTCAAGAACCTCCAGAAGCTAACCAGCTAATTAGCTGCAAGCTATTTAGTCATTGTTAGCCACTGCTAGCGGCTTTTACCTTCTGCACAGATACCAGCCCTGTTTTTAGCCTGGATAATACTCGCTAGTCTACCAGTATTGGACTGTCTCTACACAACAACGCCGGATTCCTGCCGTAATACCCTGGACCACTACTTCTGATCTTCACAGCTAGCTAGGTAGCTTGCAGTTAGCTCACAGCTAGCTCACAACTGCATGTCCCCAGGCACCCTCATTTGTTGACTTCTGTGATCGAAAAAGCCTTGGTTTCATACATGTCAACATCAGAAGCCTCCTCCCTAAGTTTGTTTTACTCACTGCTTTAGCACACTCTGCCAACCCTGATGTCCTTGCTGTGTCTGAATCCTGGCTTAGGAAAGCCAACCAAAAATTCTGAGATTTCCATACCCAACTATAATATTTTCCGTCACGATAGAACTGCCAAAGAGGGAGGAGTTGCAGTCTACTGCAGAGATAGCCTGTAAAGTAATGTCATACTTTCCATACCCAAACAGTTCGAACTTCTAATTTTAAAAATGAATCTTTCCAGAAATAAGTCTCTCACTGTTGCCGCCTGCCACCGACCCCCCTCAGCTCCCAGCTGTGCCCTGGACACCATCTGTGAATTGATCGCCCCCCATCTAGCTTCAGAGTTTGTTCTGTTAGGTGACCTAAACTGGGATATGCTTAACACCCCGGTAGTCCTACAATCTAAGCTAGATGCCCTCAATCTCACCCAAATCATTAAGGAACCCACCAGGTACAACCCTAAATCTGTAAACATGGGCACCATCATAGACGTTATCCTGACCAACTGGCTCTCCAAATACACTTCTGCTGTCTTCAATCAGGATCTCAGCGATCACTACCTCATTGCCTGTATCAGCTACGGGTCCGCGGTCAAACGACCACCCCTCATAACAGTCAAAAGCTCCCTAAAACACTTCTGCGAGCAGGCCTTTCTAATCGACCTGGCCCGGGTATCCTGGAAGGATATTGACATTATCCCGTCAGTTGAGGATGCCTGGTCATTCTTTAAAAGTAACTTCCTCACCATCTTAGATAAGCATGGTCCTTCAAAAAATGCAGAACTAAGAACAGATATAGCCCTTGGTTCACTCCAGACCTGACTGCCCTCGACCAGCACAAAAACATCCTGTGGTGGACTGCAATAGCATCGAATAGTCCCCGCGATATGAAACTGTTCAGGGAAGTCAGGAACCAATACACGCAGTCAGTCAGGAAAGCAAAGGCCAGCTTTTTCAAGCAGAAATTTGCATCCTGTAGCTCTAACTCCAAAAAGTTCTGGGACACTGTAAAGTCCATGGAGAACAAGAGCACCTCCTCCTAGCTGCTCACTGTACTGAGGCTAGGTAACAGTCACCACCGATAAATCCATAAATCCAAATCAAACTGTTACAGATCTATATCCATCCTGCCCTGCCTATCTAAGGTCTTCGAAAGCCAAGTCAACAAACAGATCACTGACCATCTCGAATCCCACTGTACCTTCTCCTCTGTGCAATCTGGTTTCTGAGCTGGTCACGGGTGCACCTCAGCCACGCTCAAGGTACTAAACGATATCATAACCGCCATCGATAAAAGACAGTACTGTGCAGCCGTCTTCATCGACGTGGCCAAGGCTTTCGACTGTCAATCACCATATTCTTATCGGCAGACTCAGTAGCCTCGGTTTTTCTAATGACTGCCTTGCCTGGTTCACCAACTATTTTGCAGACAGAGTTCAGTGTGTCAAATCGGAGGGCATGTTGTCCGGTCCTCTGGCAGTCTCTATGGGGGTGCCACAGGGTTCAATTCTCGGGACGACTCTTTTCTCTATTATTATTATTATTATTATTATATCAATGATGTTGCTCTTGCTGCGGGCGATTCCCTGATCCACTTCTACGCAGACAACACCATTCTGTATACTTCTGGCCCTTCCTTGGACACTGTGCTATCTAACCTCCAAACGAGCTTCAATGCCATACAACACTCCTTCCGTGGCCTCCAACTGCTCTTAAACGCTAGTAAAACCAAATGCATGCTTTTCAACCATTCGCTGCCTGCACCCGCATGCCCGACTAGCATCACCACCCTGGATGGTTCCGACCTAGAATATGTGGACATCTATAAGTACCTAGGTGTCTGGCTAGACTGTAAACTCTCCTTCCAGACTCATATCAAACATCTCCAATCTAAAATCAAATCTCGAGTCGGCTTTCTATTTCGCAACAAAGCCTCCTTCACTCACGTCGCCAAACTTACCCTAGTAAAACTGACTATCCTACCGATCCTCGACTTCGGCGATGTCATCTACAAAATAGCTTCCAATACTCTACTCAGCAAACTGGATGCAGTTTATCACAGTGCCATCCGTTGTGTTACTAAAACACCTTATACCACCCACCACTGCGACCTGTATGCTCTAGTCGGCTGGCCCTCGCAACATATTTGGTGCCAGAGCCACTGGCTCCAGGTCATCTACAAGTCCATGCTAGGTAAAGCTCCGCCTTATCTCAGTTCACAGGTCACGATGGCAACACCCACCCGTAGCACGCGCTCCAGCAGGTGTATCTCACTGATCATCCCTAAAGCAAACACCTTATTTGGCAGCCTTTCCTTCCAGTTCTCTGCTGCCTGTGACTGGAACGAATTGCAAAAATCACTGAAGTTGGAGACTTCTATTTCCCTCACTTACTTTAAACATCTGCTATCTGAGCAGCTAACTGATCGCTGCAGCTGTACATAGTCCATCGGTAAATAACCCACCCAATTTACCTACCTCATCCACATACTGTTTTTATTTATTTACTTTTATGCTCTTTTGCACACCAGTATCTCTACCTGCACATGACCATCTGATCATTTATCCCTCCAGTGTTAATCTGCTAAATTGTAATTATTCGCCTACCTCATGCCTTTTGCACACAATGTATATAGACTCTTTTTCCCCCTTTTTTCTACTGTGTTATTGACTTGTTTATTGTTTACTCCATGTGTAACTCTGTGTTGTTGTCTGTTCACACTGCTATGCTTTATCTTGGCCAGGTCACAGTTGTAAATGAGAACCTGTTCTCAACTAGCCTACCTGGTTAAATAAAGGTGAAATAAAAAAATTAAAAAACACTTACACTCCAAGAAATATAAAACCAGTTTGGTGTAATACACATGTATAGAAGAACAGCCAAACATACCCAGAGAAATGGCGACTGGGTTCCATATGGCTGAGGTGATTAGTGGCAGCCTGCCTTCTCCATCCAGGCCAGCACGCTCGATCCTGGGGGAGCTGCCACCTTCTGCCCAGAACAAGAACCTGGGGAAACAGGAGCTCTCCATGACTACATTGGATCCGGCTTTGACATCCACATCTCTACTGGGGGCATTCAAGACAGACTTTGAACCATCTAAATTAGTGTTGATCTAAACCCTATGAAACTCTGTGCAAGCTGGAGACTGAGTGCAAATTACAAAGGCCTACTCATTTACATTTTGGGTACAGTGAACTGATAAGATTTCATTTTTTATTATAATTTTTTAAATAGGAGGCCATGTTTGAGATTGAAAACCCTTATTGAAATTTAGAACACATCTTAAAAAAACATATATTTCTTCATAGTAAAAACAAATATATATATCTAATATTTAGAATTTGATTATGTAGTTTTAATTTTCATTTTTTTATTTTACCTTTATTTAACCAGGCAAGTCAGTTAAGAACACATTCTTATTTTCAATGACGGCCTGGGAACAGTGGGTTAACTGCCTGTTCAGGGGCAGAACAACAGATATGTACCTTGTCAGCTCGGGGGTTTGAACTCGCAACCTTCCGGTTACTAGTCCAACGCTCACATTGAGTTTTTAAAATATTTTTAATTAAAGCACAATGGCCTCGGTGCATACAATAGGTCTCCACGACTAATATTGAGAACTTCCAATCCAGCCTACCCCAACAAGGGTTCCACAGCCACTCCAGTGGGCATGGCCAACCCTCCTATCAGGAGCCGTTGTGCAGAGATGTCCAGACGGGCCACATCGATGGAGTGAGTATCAGCGTTGGTCCAGTAGAGAAGCTCATGGATCCAGTCCACAGCCAGACCCAGGACAGCACCATGGCCTTTCAACAGCAGGACAGGCTCCAGGGGCTTCCCATCCATGGAGATCCTAAAGGGCACGCAGTACAAATCAAATGTATGCGAACTAACATCTAGTACCATGTCACAGTGCAAAAGAACTGTGGTCAACATTCATATTGATATTAACAAGGGCCAGATTCAGAAAGTGTTTAACTCTCTGAGATGTGTACCTGTAGATGGAGCCTTGTCCTGGCCTTGCCCAGTAGACAGTGCGGTTTGCAGTCAGGGCAGCAATTGGCCCTGGTCCCAGTAAGTGAGCAGCCATCTCCCTGTACTCCATACCGGCAGTGTTGACCTGGCGCACCCCCTCAGAACTGCTCAACACCAGCTGAGCCACGTCTCCTGCGAGTACACTCAAATCAGTCCCAGACACTCAGGACTAACAAAAATACATCAACAAGCACAATGACGGAAAGGGCAATAGTGATGAAAGTAAACAGATATGCACATCAAACGAAAAAATGTATCCTGCCCTTTCCAATATCACTTTTGTTTATTAGCTTAATCAATTTGAATTTCCAATGTCACACATTCAGTAATGCAGGGCCTAAGGTTAGGATACTCTACATGCAACAGACTGAAGACTGAACGCACACTGGCATCATTAGCAAAGAGAAAGAGGGGTGTAATCATTAGCCCAAACCGAATGTTTTGCAACAATATTTATATTGGACAAATTCAGATAGGTCCCTCCCTGTTTCGTTGGCTTCTGTTTAAAAAGGTACCGAACAGTGACCCAAGTATGAAAAATGACTGTAGCTGGTACATTGACAAAGTTGATCATAAAGTCAAATGTTTGGATTCAGGAGGCAGGCATTATTTCTAGCTTTATGCAACGTCAGGTAAAACTGGAAATGTTATACACCAATCGTAGCATCATAGAATCTTAACTAATTTAAATGAGTAACGCCTTAAAACAGTCATCACGTGCGCATCATATGGCTTTGTTTACAAACCGAAGAAAGGCGCAACTGCAGCCCGCAATTTGTGGTGTTCCTGCATGTGGGCATTCTGGCATCTGCAGGAACCCCCTTTTATACTTCTGTTGGTACATTTTAAAGCTATGACTCCAGTCCTTAGGCAAGAGGCAGGGGTGCTCCAATA
Organism: Oncorhynchus gorbuscha; assembly: GCF_021184085.1. Classification (NCBI taxonomy): domain Eukaryota; kingdom Metazoa; phylum Chordata; class Actinopteri; order Salmoniformes; family Salmonidae; genus Oncorhynchus; species Oncorhynchus gorbuscha. The sequence continues at coordinate 42,633,482 of NC_060187.1, forward strand.
CAGTATATGGCAGTAATGTACCGTAATGTTTTTAGTCCCAAGTGGTACCAAGAGCGAGGTAAGAACTTAGTTTAGGAGACCAAACTGAACTATAATTTATAGCCAATGCTGTCTGGCTGTGTGTGTCTTTGCTATAAAGGATCTCAGTTGCCAATATGTAAGCACTCTCAGAGAATTCATTTATAGACACTGAATTGATCTGAGAGTCACAGGGTTGTGATGGAGCTCATATAATTAAAGATGGACTTTATGATAACTCTGACTTATGTGTGGTTTGCTCTCTCAATATTTGCAATATTTGGTAATACAGAAAATTTCAACGACGGGGGGGGTACAACTCAATATTAGGAAGGTCTACCTAATGTTTGATATTTTCAGTGTACAGTTCTAACGTTTATGATCACTGTTTGATGTAGTTACAAGACGATATGGCATCATAGCCTGGGCTGTTCTGAACAGACTTGCATGGTCTGGTGTTGGAAAACAACATTGGTTTTTAATACTGGCTGATGTAATTAACCACCAGGGGTATGAACAATGCCACCGGGGGTATGCCATATAAAAATGTGATTACATTTTTTTTATAGAAAACATTTTTAAACATTTTTTCCCCCTTCACATTTTCAAACAGGCCATTTATATTTTCCAACGAGGCCTCATTTCCCTGCCAAAAAATAAAATCATCTAGTGTTCAGCGAAATAACAACAAAATGTCAAATACAGGTAGCCTAGTCAAATAATTAACATCCAATCACATTAACCGTTACTCTCACGTGGGAAGATGGTGCCGAAGAACATGTCTGACGTTTTACATTATCACAACCAGTTGTGTTATTTTGTTATTTTTCTTGCATTTTAAGTAACTTATTTTTTTATTTATTGCGTACATAATGTTGCCGCTACCATCTCTTATGACCGAAAATAATTTCTGGACATCAGAAAAGCGATTACTCACCACGGACTGGAAGAACATTTTTCCTTTAACGAGTCCGACGAGAAGGAAAGATCCACGCTTTTTGCGTGAAAAAGAAACGCCGGAAAAGAGGCCTCAGATCAGGCATCCTTCTGAGAATCCGGAGGCGAGAGAGTAAACTCCCACTGCCTTCCATCTTCTTGCTAACGTGCCTCTACAAGGCCATATGCAAAGAAGAAAATGCTCACCAAGAAGCGGCGCTCCTAGTGGCCAGGGACATTAATGCAGGCAAACTTAAATCATTTTTACAAAATGTTTACCAGCATGTCACATGTGCAACCAGGGTTAAAAAACAATCCTAGACCACCTTTACACCACACACAGAGATGCATACAAAGCTCTCCCCACCCTCCATTTGGCAAATTTGAACATAATTCTATCCTCCTGATTCTTGCTTACAAGCAAAAACCAAAGCAGGAAGTACCAGTGACTCGCCCAATACGGAAGTGATCAGATAACGCGGATGCTACACTACAGGGCTGTTTTGATAGCACAGACTGGAATATGTTCCCGGGATTCATTCAACGGCATCGAGAAATACACCACCTTAGTCATCGGCTTCATCAATAAGTGCATCGATGACGTCGTCCCCAGTGACTGTACGTACATATCCCAACCAGAAGCAATGGATAACAGGCAACATCCGCATCGAGCTAAAGGCTTGAGCTACCGCTTTCAAGGAGTGAGAGACTAATCCGGACGCTTATAAGAAATCCTTCTATCCCGCAATGCCCGAAACATCAAACAAGCAAAGTGTCAATACAGGATTAAGATTGAATCCTACTACACCGGCTCTGACGCTCAACGGATGTGGCAGGATTTGAAAACTAGCGAGCTGCCCAGTGATGCGAGCTTACCAGACGAGCTAAATGCCTTTTATGCTTGCTTCGAGGCAAGCAACACTGAAACATGCACGAGAGCAACAGCTCTTCTGGATGACTGTCTGATAACGCTCTCGGTAGCCAATGTGAACAAAACCTTTAAACAGGCCAACATTCACAAAACCACTGGGCCAGACGGATTACCAGGACGTGTACTCAAAGCATGTACGGACCAACTGTCAAGTGTCTTCACTGACATTTTCAACCTCTCCCTGACCGAGGCTGTAATACCTACATGTTTCAAGCAGACCACCATAGTCCCTGTGCCCAGGGAAGTAAAGGTAACCTGCCGAAGTTATTACCGCCCCGTGGCACTCACATTGGTAGGCAAGAAGTGCTTTGAAAGGCTGATCATGGCTCACATCAACAGCATCCTCCAGGACACCCTAGACCCACTCCAATTCGCAAACGCCCCAACAGATCCAATCTCAATTCGCACTCCATACTGCCCTTTCCCAGCTGGACAAAAGGAACACCTATGTGAGAATGCTGTTCATTGACTACAGCTCAGCATTCAACACATAGTGCCCACAAAGCTCATCACTAAGCTAAGGACTCTGGGACTAAACACTTCCCTCTGCAACAGGATTCTGGACTTCTTGACGGGCTGCTCCCAGGTGGTAAGAGTAGGCAACATGTCTGCCACGCTGATCCTTAACACTGGAACCCCTCAGGGGTGTGTACTTAGTCCCCTCCTGTATTCCCTTTTCACCCACGACTGCGTGGCCAAACACCATCATTAAGTTTGCTGACAACACAACAGTGGTAGGCCGACAACGATGAAACAGCCCATAGGGAGGAGGTCAGAGAACTGGCAGTGTGGTGTCAGGACAATAACCTCTCCCACAATGTGTGCAAGACAAAGGAGCCGATCGTGAACGACGGGAAAAGGCAGGCCGAACAAGCCCCCATTAACATCGACTGGGCTGTAGTGGAGCAAGTCGAGAGTTTCAAGTTCCTTGGTGTCCACATCACCAACGAACTATCATGGTACAAATATACCAAGACAGTCGTGAAGAGGGCATGACAAAACCTTTTCCCCCTCAGGAGACTGAAAAGATTTGGAATGGGTCCCCAGATCCTCAAAAGGTTCTACAGCTGCACAATCGAAAGCATCCTGACCGGTTGCATCACCACCTGGTATGCAACCGGACATTACAAACAGTGTAGCTATTCCCTCCGCAAGGCAATCAAACAAGCTAAGCATCAGTATAGAGACAAAGTAGAATTGCAATTCAACGGCTCAGACACAAGAGGTATGTGGCAGGGTCTACAGTCAATCACGGATTACAAAAAGAAAACCAGCCCAGTCACGGACCAGGATGCCTTGCTCCCAGGCAGACTAAATAACTTTTTTTGCCCGCTTTGAGGACAATACAGTGCCACTGACACAGCCAGCAACCAAAACATGCGGACTCTCCTTCACTGCAGCCGAGGTGAGTAAAACATTTAAACGTGTTAACCCTCGCAAGGCTGCAGGCCCAGACGGCATCCCCAGCCGCGCCCTCAGAGCATGCGCAGACCAGCTGGCTGGTGTGTTTACGGACATATTCAATCAATCCCTATACCAGTCTGCTGTTCCCACATGCTTCAAGAAGGCCACCATTGTTCCTGTTCGCAAGAAAGCTAAAATAACTGAGCTAAGCGACTACCTTCTGTCATCATGAAGTGCTTTGAGAGACTAGTCAAGAACCATATCACCTCCACCCTACCTGACACCCTAGACCCACTCCAATTTGCTTACCGCCCAAATAGGTCCACAGACGATGCAATCTCAACCACAGCCCCCAGGTGGTGAGGGTAGGTAACAACATCTCCACCCCGCTGATCCTCAACACTGGGGCCCCACAAGGGTGCGTTCTGAGCCCTCTCCTGTACTCCCTGTTCACCCACGACTGCGTGGCCACGCACGCCTCCAACTCAATCATCAAGTTTGCAGACGACACAACAGTGGTAGGCTTGATTACCAACAACGACGAGACGGCCTACAGGGAGGAGGTGAGGGCCCTCGGAGTGTGGTGTCAGGAAAATAACCTCACACTCAACAGTGTGCAGAGGGAACACCCCCCTATCAACATCGATGGAACAGTAGTGGAGAGGGTAGTAAGTTTTAAGTTCCTCGGTGTACACATCACAGACAAACTGAATTGGTCCACCCACACAGACAGCATCGTGAAGAAGGCGCAGCAGCGCCTCTTCAACCTCAGGAGGCTGAAGAAATTCGGCTTGTCACCAAAAGCACTCACAAACTTCTACAGATGCACAATCGACAGCATCCTGGCGGGCTGTATCACCGCCTGGTACGGCAACTGCTCCGCCCATAACCGTAAGGCTCTCCAGAGGGTAGAAGTCTGCACAACGCATCACCGGGGGCAAACTACCTGCCCTCCAGGACACCTACACCACCTGATGTCACAGGAAGGCCATAAAGATCATCAAGGACAACAACCACCCGAGCCACTGCCTGTTCACCCCGCTATCGTCCAGAAGGCAGTACAGGTGCATCAAATCTGGGACCGAGAGCCTGAAAAACAGCTTCTATCTCAAGGCCATCAGACTGTTAAACATTGAGTGGCTGCTGCCAACACACTGACTGTCACGAATCCCGTTTCCTGAGTCTGTTTTTTTGCCTGTGTTCTGTCCTGGAGTGTTTTTTCCAGCGTCCTGGAACGCACCCTGTCTGGTTGCTGGGCAATGTAGCCAGTTGGGAGTTCTGATTACCCGCACCTGTATCCCATCAGCTATCTGCACACCTGGTCCTGATCATCATCTCTCCTCTTCATAAGCCCGGACCTGACATCCATTCCCTGCCGGATCGTTAGCCATGAACAGTATGTTGTGCCATAGTATCAGCCTCAAGTTGGATAGAATTTGTTTTGTTGTTTTTTACGTATTTCTTGCCTTAAACTTCCCTCCGTTTGTTCTGTCTTCAGTTACTCACCCGGATCATTTACCCCATTCCCGCCTGGTCGTCGGAGGATTCCGCTACCCCATTGGATTCCGCTACCCCACTGCCCGCTACGCCACCTGGATATATCTACCCATTCACATTCACTTGTAAATAAATACTCAACTTCTTCCTACTCTCCTTGTCCTGGTCTGCTTCTGGTTTCGATTTTGAAAGAACGTGACACTGACTCATCTCCAGCCACTTTAATAATGGGAATTGATGTAAAATATATCACTAGCCACCTTAAACAATGCTACTTAATATGTCTACATACCCTACATTATTTATCTCATATGTATACGTATATACTGTACTCTATATCATCTACTGCATCTTTATGTAATACATGTATCACTAGCCACTTTAAACTATGCCACTTTGTTTACATACTCATCTCATATGTATATACTGTTCTCGATACCAACTACTGCATCTTGCCTATGCCGCTCTGTACCATCACTCATTCATGTATCTTTATGTACATGTTCTTTATCCCTTTACACTTATGTGTATGAGGTAGTTTTGGAATTGTTAGCTAGATTACTCGTTGGTTATTACTGCATTGTCGGAACTAGAAGCACAAGCATTTCGCTACACTCGCATTAACATCTGCTAACCATGTGTATGTGACAAATACAATTTGATTTGATTTAAGGCAACTGCTCGGCATCTGACCGTAATGTGCTAACAGAGGGTAGTGAGAACGACCCAGTACATCACTGGGGCCAAGCTTCCTGCCATCCAGGACCTATATAATAGGCAGTGTCTGAGGAAAGCACCATAACATTTTCAGAGACTCCAGTCACCCAGGTTATAGACCGTTTACTCTGCTACCGCACGGCAAGTGGTGCCGGAGCGCCAAGTCTAGGACAAAAAGGCTTCTCGACAGCTTCTACCCCCAAGCTATAAGACTGCTAAACAATTCATAAAATCGCCACCGGATCATTTACATTCACCACCCCTCCCTTTTGTACACTGCTGCTACTCTCTGTTTGTTTGTTACCTATGGATAGTCACGTCACCCCCACCTACATGTACAGATTACCTCAACTAGCCTATACCCCCGCACACTGACTCAGTACCGGTGACCCCTGTATATAGCCTCGTTATTGTTATTGTGTTACTTTTTATTACTACTTTTTATTTTAGTCTATTTGGTAAATATTTTCTTATTATTGAACTGCACTGTTGGTTAAGGGCTTGTATGTAAGCATTTCAAGGTAAAGTCTACACTTCTTGTATTCGGCGCATGTGACGAATAAAGTTTGATTTGAATTCCACTAACGGTCCGTATGTGGCCAAACGTAGCTGCTGCTCATGTTGGTATCTGTACTGATGGTGCAAAAGCCATGACAGGGAGAGAGTGGAGTAGTAACGCACGTGCAAGCAGCTCTTGCTGCCAAGGGAATGCCTGACAGCTTGAAAGACGTTTTGGACACTAGTGAACATTTTTAACTTTGTTAAAGCAAGGTCCCTGAACTCATGTGTTTCTGCACTCTAATGATATGGGCAGCGACCATGTAACGCTTTTAAAACATACAGAAGTGTGCTGGTTATCAAGGGGCAAAGTATTGAGACTTTTTAAATTGAGAGATGAGCTTAAAGTTATTTAATGACCATCATTTTCACTTGTCTGACCACTTGCATGATGACGAGTTTCTCACACGACTGGCCTATCTGGGTGATGTTTTCCTCATCTGAATGATCTGAATCTAGGATTACAGGGACTCTGCAACTATATTCAATTTACAGTACAAAATTTAGGCTAGGATTAAGAAGTTGGAGCTCTTCTCTGTCTGCATTAACAAGGACAACACACAGGTTTTTCCATCATTGTATGATTTTTTTGTGTGCAAATGAACTTGTGATATAGTGAAGCACCTGAGTGAGTTGGGTGCGCAATTTCACAGGTACTTTCCCGAAACAAATGACACAAACAACTGGATTCATTATCCCTTTCTTGCCCTGCCTCCAGTCCACTTACCGATATTTGAACAAGAGAGCCTCATTGGAATTGCAACAAGAGGTTCAGTGAAAATTTTATTTAATCAGAAGCCACTGACAAATTTTGGATTGGGCTGCGCTCAGAGTATCCTGCCTTGGCAAACCGTGCTGTTAAGACACTATTGCCCTTTGGATTCTCTGCCCTCACTAGCATGAAAACTAAATACAGGCACAGACTGTGTGTGGAAAATTATTTAAGACTGACTCTCTCCAATAGAACCTAACATTCCAGAGTTATGTGCATCCTTTCAGGCACACCCTTCTCATTAACCTCTGGTGAGTTATTCACAATTTTCGATGACCAAATAATGTTTTATATGTAAAATAACTAAATAAAGAGGACAATTATAGATTATTATTATTTGTGCCCTGGTCCTATAAGAGCTCTTTTGTTACTTTCCACGAGCCGGGTTGTGACAAAAACTCACACTCATTCTTATGTTTAATACATGTAGCGTATAGTGCGTGTGGCCGGCTTACAATGATGGCAAAAAACAACATTTGAGAGTGTGCTGACCCTGGTGCTAGAGGGGGTATGCAGCTGGAGGTTGAATGTTTGAAGGGGTACGGGACTATAAAAGTTTGGGAACCACTGCACTAGAGCAATGAAAAGCTCCATCATTAATTACTCTGATGATCACAACAACAAAAAAGCTGTTTGCTCAAGCCCTCTGTCCCGAACACATTCAGCAGGTCAGGTATGTGTTGAGATACTTGTAAGTCATTGACATTCATATAAAATCCTGTATAGAAATTGTCAAGTGGTGCAAATTCCACACATCGGGCAGTAGGGATGGCGACATTGTTATCTGTCTAAAGTAAATTTGACAACATCATAATGATGATGATGACAAAGTTTCTTCCTACAAATGATCTGCCTACTTTAGCAACATCATCAGAATACCAAGACAATATAGTGTAATTTACACAAAGCAATCAGCAGCCCCCGTTATGACTGGGCACGACCTTCGGGAGTCACTGGCTGAGATGTCTTTAGAACGTTCATAACAATGGCGTGATGCGGCCGAGTGACGGAGGTGCAACCTTCCCATGAATACATTTGGATTCGAATACTGGCTGTAAATATGTAATTATTCTTCCCATTCACTAGATTAGAGCTACAGAAAGCTCTATCATTAATTAATTACTCTGATGATCACAAAAATAAAATGCTGTTCGCTCAACAAAAAAAAACTTGTTCAAGCCTCTATCCCGCACACATTTAGAAGGTCAGGTTTGTGTTGAGATACTTGTAGTAAATCATTGACATTCATAGAAAATCCTGTCAGGTAAAGCCAGCTGTCAAGTGGTGTAAATTCCCCCACCTTGGGCGGGTGGGTTGATAAAGAATTGCGCTGGCTTACATTGTGACAGGAAAATATTTGAACATTTAATGTACCTAAATCCTGGTGGGAAAAAAGCATACCATTGTGTGTGTGGGTGTACTCTGTTATTCATATTCTTACAATACATTTTCCAACAAAAACAGTAACATTGTCAAAAAATGTTATCTGCCCTACCCATTTGATGTTTCAACTATCTCAGAACTTAAAGTAGCCACGTCAATCATATCAGTGTGAACAAAAATCCAAACGTTGTGAGCAAACATATGCTAATAGGTACTTGCTGTATTTTGCCCTCACCTTTAGCCTTACACTCCCCTGTCCTTGGGCTCATCAGGTAGCCCTCATGGCAGTCGCAGGAGAAAGTCCCGTTGACATGTACACATAGCTGATTGCAGACGTCAGAGTCGAGACACATGTCGATTTCTGAGAAAAAAAAGGGGGTATTTCTTTATTATTTCAAGAGGATATTTCTGACTGGAAAACATTCACTTTTCACTCTCATTGCGTTGCATTGGTGTTCTGTCACATACTCTGAATTGGAATCTACCATAAATGTAATTTGAGTCATCAAATCAACCAATTATCACAGATTCATTGTAGTGTGCTGGTGTGACCAAAGACTTGGGCTATTCGTTTTCCTGACCACATGACCTGGGACCGCCTGTTGGTCTCGCATGACACAGTCCATAAACATCTTGGCCCTATCAATGTCTCTCAAAAGAGGCCACTCACCCTCACACTGGGAGTCATGCACCAGCCTCATACCAGCAGGGCAGTCACAGAGGAAGCCCATCGGCTGGTCCACACACAGGTGAGAACAGCCACCATTGTTCACCAGACACTCATCCTGATCTACACAGAGAAAGAGATACAGGGTCAGTGACAGGGAAGAGTGAATACAGGACCAAGACAGTTCAATGGAACATTGCATAATCATTCTGTAGCATAGTCGGAAACAAGTTGGAGAACATTTGCCCATTGTCATTTCTTACGTAATGTGCCTGCATCATTGAAATAAGTCAACCAATACTGTGTGCCTTTAAAATGTCAATATTTTAGCCAAACATGGTGTACCATGCCAAACAAAACAGAAGGCATAGACACAAAGATATTATTGTGATAAGGGACATTACCTATCCAAACAATGTGACACTATATAGGCTATCAGGGAATCAATTACAGGATACGAAACAAAGCTAGTTTTAGTGCAGAGATCCAAAATATATTATATAAAATTCCAGAATGTTTTGCCAGTTTCTTGGAGCAACATTAAGCCTACTCCTGGACTAAAAAGCATGTTCAGTAGAAAATTGAAAGTGCTTTTCAGTCGAGTGCTAGACTTAGTCAGTGTCCGGAACATAGGCCCTTAGTTATAGAATATCAATAGCATTACATTCTTAGGGCCAATATATTTTTCAATATAGTTTAATTCTGTTTGGATTCCGTGATTCTGTCCGCATCACAGAGTTTATAGGGCCCTAAAGTAGGCTACAACTTGAGAGGTTAAGCTATTTTGCCCTCTGCTCGTCTATAAAGATGAGAACAGCCGTGCATGGTTGTGTTCAAATTAGACAAGTCCAAGTGGTCCGCGTTTCAGTCCATACTCTTCCATTTTCTGCCTAAAGATCGAGATGTAATGTGAAAAAGTGACAAACGTTCTCTCTCACCACAGTCATCCTCATCCCTCGCGTCAGCACAGTCAGGCGAGTGGTCACATCTCCAGGAGTGAGGCATACACTGGCCGTCCCCACAACTGAACTCAGCGATTGAGCAGGTGTGAGGGGCAGGGCGCTGGCCGGAGGGACAAGCGCCAGCGCCCTCGTCCTGCCCGTCTGGGCAATCGGGCCGACCGTCGCACAGCTTGGCCCTGGCAACGCAGCTCCCTGTCCTCTCACAGAGGAAGAAGTCGGCTGTACAGTTCTGACAGGAGGCCTCGTCACTGCCGTCGCCACAGTCGTCGGTGCCATCACAACGGAAGCGGAGGGATACACATCGGCTACTGCTGCAGGCAAACTCATCCTTCTTACAGTGGCGCAAACCTGGGAAAGGTGAGAGCCCATAGAGAGGAATTAGTAGTCATGTACTTTCAATAAAGGGGTATAATTCCTAAGCTTTCAAATGCAAAGTTTGCACCTATTATTATTATTATTATTATCGTAAACTAGGATAGAATGAACCTTAAAAATGTCCTAAAGGGGGAAATTGTCTAAGAAATAGAAAGACTGTACATTACACACTCAATAACATGATGCATACATTGTACGTTACCTGAGTCATACATATTCTACACGTCTCGTACGACCACATACATATTGCACACTGCCCTTACACATTCGGTCATTGGTGTACTAACACAGCTCAGCTTTACTTATTGCTGTTTAGGTCTTTTTATTCTGTAAACCTGGATTTGCTGGTTACTGTTATGCTTTAATCCCTCTGGAATTTAAAGGGGCAATCTGCAGTTGCTTCATCCATTGTTGGACTAGTGAATTAAAGAAATGTACCCATTGGTTATTGAAGAATATAACTTAAATGCCTCCTGACCTTTGTTCAACTGTCATACCCCAAAATATAAGCTAGATTCACTCCAATGTTTGTAAACAAAATAGATGTAAACAAACCCTATATAGCCTCAAAACATGGCTAAAATGATATATTTTAAATCCTGGATGGTCAGTCCTTGCATCCATAGAATTTGAAAGTGGTTACATTTCTCCAGCCCTATCCCTCAACTTTTTACAGAAACGGGTGGGGAGTTAAATTTGTTATTGCTTCAACTGCTGATTGCCGCTTTAAGCAAAGTTAGCATTTGTGCAAAGGCTTAGTGAATGTGGCCCATTGTGTTTAGGATTATGAAAGAGCCTGTGAGGAAATCGGATGGATAAAGAAATGTGCACTTCACACACTGATGTTCAGAGCAATTTGTTCCATGTGTTACTTGAGCCCAACCCACATGGCAGGTATCATCTTTCCCATAGCTCTTACCACAGGTGTCTTCTAACTCGTCAGAGCCGTCACGGCAGTCCGGAGTGTTGTCACAGAGAACACTCTGGGCAACGCAGCCTCCATCTTTACACAGAAACCCTGGGCAGGTCTGCTCCCCTGAAACACAGCCAAAATGAAATTCTCTTTTCACAAATGACAAAATTGTTATATGCAATTAATCCCTTATATCAATACATTTTACGTACATGTGATCTGGATCATATTCATAGTGCACTGTAGCAAAAACAGCATTTCTTATAGGACATGTTCAAGCAGTCGCTCCCCGTTTGATAATTTTCTTATATTTGGTGTCTAGTGAACACAACCCAGAGTACACAATGATAACACAGATGTACATACTACAGTATGGTCAAACAGATCCAATTTCACAACTGATATGGCCAAGTATGAAAATCAGCAAAATCAAAGACTTTAGACTCTGACATCCCTGCTACTGGAACCTCTCAAGTTAGTACAGGTACATCCCTCTGTACTGGGGAATTCAGCCTCTCTATGATCCACTGGACTTTGACCAGGGAAAACCCCTCCACTGTCACTCACTGCAGCAGAGTTCATCACTGCCATCCTCACAGTCTCTGTCTCTGTCACACACCCAGAGGCCGGGAATGCACTTCCCGTTTCTGCACTTGAACTGGGACTGTTCACAGGTCGGCAGGGTGTTCCCTATAATGCCTACAAATGGAGAGATGAATTTGGAATTTTCTTATAAACTACCCAAGCCCATTCATAGACGATAACTACCTTTAGCGATTATTGATTAGGGTATCTTCTTTCTGGAGACTTTGGTTAAGAGTCCCAACGCTTGCTCTAAATGTTAACATGCATCGCTTGCGATACGGTTTTGGAAACATAAGGGACGGATCTTTGATATCAGCAATAAATCATTTTCAAAAAACAAAAATGTTAAACTACTACACACCTTTATAGGGTTAGGATTAGTGTTCTCACACGGCCATTTTACAGTGCTCGTTTACGGAAAACAGAAGCGACCACCTGTGCTAATTAGCATGCTCCAAACCCCTGTATTTAAGCGTAGCTGGAGAGGATGTGTAGTTTGCAGACTGGATGCACACACTGCATAATGGATCTGTGCAAATCTGCTACATTAAGTATAGATTTTTTATTTTAAATATTATTCCTCGCTGACATGAAAGATATTGGCTATGTTTTGAAAACATTTTTGCATGTGATGATTGTTGACGTTTCTAAATGTTAAAACACTCTTAAACTTCTTCAGGATTGGTGGGTCCACTGCGGGACGGTTGAGCTAACGTAGGCTAATGTGATTAGCATGAGGTTGTAAGTAACAAGAACATTTCCTAGGACATATGATATTGGCAGAAAGCTTAAATTCTTGTTAATCTAACCGCACTGTCCAATTTACAGTAGCTATTACAGTGAAAGAACACCATGCTTTTGTATGAGGAGAGTGCACAGTTTTGAACATGAAAAGTTATTATTAATAAACAAATTAGGCACATTTGGGCAGTCTTGATACAACATTTTGAACAGAAATACAATGGTTCATTGGATCAGACTAAAACATTGCACATACACTGCTGTCATCTAGTGGCCAATATCTAAATTGCATGTTGGCTGGAATAATGCATTATGGACTTTCTCTTGCATTTCAAAGATGGTACAAAAAAAGTGGTTGGTTTTGTCTTTATTATCTTTTACCAGATCTAATGTGTTATATTATCCTATATTGCTTGCACATTTCCACAAACGTCAGTGTTTCCTTTCAAATGGTACAAATAAAATGCATATCCTTGCTTCAGGGCCTGAGCTACAGGCAGTTAGATTTGGGTGTGTCATTTTAGACGAAAATGTACATTTAAAAAGGGGCCGATCCTTAAGAGTTTCTTAATAATTAATTGTAGTTCACACGGAGCCAGCCTTGGGAGAAGCTAACTGCTGAAAACCCTGCATAGAGAAGGTTTTTCGAGAGCTTTGGCTATACCCACTCTTACAGCAAGAGAGATGTGAAAAGTTTGAATTAATTACTTCGATTTGGGGTAGTCCCAAAGGTGCAGTAGCAACTCAAACATTTTAAAGCAAGTATTTTCATAACATGCACTATCAAGTGCAGATATGTAAGAAATGTGGGCTACACGTCATAAAACAGCTGCGAATCAGGCGATGGAAATATTGTGCATCTCTTTACACAAGCCGAGGAAACGTTACACGAGCCCCCAACGCAAAATGACAAATACCAATAAAACACGTGCAAATATGTAACTGGCAAGTTTATCTTACCCCAAATATGATGTAAGGTTAGCAACTGAGTAAGAAGAAGTATTCTACTAGGATATCCCATGCTCTGTCCTTCGTTGTCTGCAGGCAGAGGCGCATGCGAATGACGTAATGTTGCGGGAGATAATAAGACGTGCAGCGTTAAAAACGGTTGTGTTGCGATGTGTTCGAAATCTGAACTGAACACGTCTGTGAAGCTGAAACCCTTTCTTGGTGTTGAGTCGCATGCAGTAACGTAAATAGCTTGCCACTGCCATGCATTGCCGAACGTAGCCAGCCAAGATATAATGGTCAGTGAAGGAGCAAGGACCTGCTTCAGGGAGAATAACGCAGTTTATGAAACTGTCCTTGACATAAATCTGTGAATTTTCTCCCCAAATTATTTTTTATGTTTTCCCACGTTATGTTCTCAGTTTCATTTTCCCTGGTTATAAAATAGTTGTTAATAGAGAAACAACTCAATTTGAGGTTCTGAGTCCATGCTTAAATCATATCAGAGGAAAAACATGTTTAGGTCTGGAAGAAAACAAACACATTTTGACTTGAGTGTTATTCCCCTTTAATTGCGCATTTGCCACTTTAAATGCGGATCTAGTGAGTCGGGACAGTGCAGGTTATGTGCAGATCACTCAATCTGTTGGAATACGGCGTTACGAGCGTTTATTTCAGAGAGCGCTCCGTAAACCACGCCCCAGTGAGCAGAGGTGGGCATGTTGCACTGGGTGGGACACGTTTTATTATGAAGAAAAAGCCTCTTAATTTACCTTGGGTCCTCCGTGGTTCTTTGTAGGCTAATTATGCTAATATATTTCAGGCTTTGTATTGCAATTAATTTCGTCTTTGACCTAATGAGTAAAAAAAAAAAAAAATTGTCAGTAGGTTAACAACGAGTCCCATGTAGTTCGCAATAGAACATACCAGAAGGGTGAATAATTTACTAGCCTACCTAAATTATTGGGATCATGGTTGCAACCCGTGTTTGGAATACATTGAGTTCGTTGACAAAACAGACCTGTCGTTCCTGTTTTGAGCCCCACCTGTTAAGCAACAACACAAATATATGTATATACAGTACCAGTCAAAAGTTTGGACACACCTACTCATTCAAGGGTTTTTCTTTATTTTTACCATTTTCTACATTGTATAATAATAGTGAAGACATCAAAACTATGAAATAACACTTGGAATCATGTCGTAACCAAAAAAAGCGTTAAACAAATCAAAATATATTTTATATTCTTCAAAGTAGCCACCCTTTGCTTTGATGACAGCTTTGCACACTCTTGGCATTCTCTCAACCAGCTTCACCTGGAATGCTTTTCCAACACTCTTGAAGGAGTTCTCACATATGTTTCTGCATCACATGGTGCTCTTTACCTGATTTGTTAGGATTTTCGGCAACATTTCATTTAAAGGGGTCCTTATTACAGTGTAATTAACTAACAAGTAGTTAGATGTAATAACTCAGTTACAGTGTAATAACATGTAACTGGTGGTAATTGCAGTCTTATTAGAGGTGTAACAAATGGGCAAGTTTCCACTAAATTGACCTCCCTGACTGGGGTTTACCATATGGGTGTCATCCGAGAGAGTAGCAGCAGCGTAAACAGAGAGTAGCAGCAGCGTAAAATAGGGGTCTGGGTAGCCCTTTGATGAGCTGTTCAGGAGTCTTATGGCTTGGGGGTAGAAGCTGTTAAGAAGCCTTTTGGGGTTCGACTTAGCGCTGCGGTACCACTTGCCGTGCGGTAGCAGAGAGAACAGTCTATGACTAGGGTGGCTGTGACAGTTATTAGGGTCTTCCTCTGACACCGCCTGGTAAAGAGCTCCTGGATGGCAGGAAGCTTGGCCCCAGTGATGTACTGGGCCATACACACTACCCTCTGTAGTGCCTTGCGGTCGGAGGCCGAGCAGTTGCCATACCAGGCAGTGATGTAACCAGTCATGATGCTCTCGATGGGGCAGCTGTAGAACCTTTTGAGGATCTGAGAACCCATGGCAAATCTTTTCAGTCTCCTGAGGGGGAATATGTTTTGTCGTGCCCTCTTCACGACTGTCTTAGTGTGTTTGGACCAATCCAAAATTAAATGTAGAAGGCTTCCTATTTCACAACAAAGCATCCTTCACTCACGCTGCCAAACATACCCTCCTAAAACTGACTATCCTACCAATCCTTGACTTCGGCGATGTCATTTACAAAATAGCCTCCAACACTCTACTAAAAAAATTGGATGCAGTCTATCACAGTGCCATCCGTTTTGTCACCAAAACCCCATATACTACCCACCACTGCGATCTGTATGCTCCCGTTGACTGGCCCTCGCTTCATATTCGTCGCCAAACCCACTGGCTCCAGGTCATCTATAAGTCTTTGCTAGGTAAAGCCCCACCTTATCTCAGCTCACTGGTCACCATAGCAGCACCCACCCGTAGCACGATGAGAATGGAGGCATGCTCGGTCCTCCTTTCCCTGTAGCCCACAATCATCTATTTTGTCTTGATCACGTTGAGCGAGAGGTTGCTGTCCTGGCACCACACGACCAGGTCTCTGACCTCCTCCCTATAGGCTAGCTCATCATTTGCCAGCTTTAGGTAGCTAGCTAGCTAGCTAGGTACGGTTAGACAAATAGCTAGCTAGCGTGCTAACTATTCCCCAAAAACTCATATTGCATGGAAAGCCTATTATGTAGATGTTCACTAGCTAGTTAGCTAGCCTAGTTGGTAGACCCAACAAAAACACCAGCTAACGTTTGCTAGCTAGCTACAGTTAGCTAGCTAACCAACACTAGGCTGGCTAGCTAGCTAGCTAACCAACACTAGGCTAGTTAACTACCTATGGTAAATCGTCCAGCAGAATTCATGATTCCAAAAAAGAAAAACAATTGTATGTAAATCGTACTTTCTCTATCCTATGCTGACATCTTTGACCTACAACACTTTGTTTCTTTCAAGGTAATATTTTATGGATTTTGCACATCATCGTTATTTCGAGCGTATTGTGTAGATGGGGAGATCTTGACATGATGCCTTAATTCCTTGGATAAATAAATAATTGCACCAAAGCATCCCATCCAAAAGTGAGAATCTTCCTCAACAGTGAAACCCTTACATGATGGAAGAGTTTGTTTTATGACCATTTTAAGTGCATTTATCAACCATTATTCAATCAAGCTTAATAGGCTTACAATTTCACAAGCACGAATGACTCTCACAATTTTGACTATAACTGCTTATTAATGTGAATAAACATGTTTCATTGATGGTTAAAGTAATTGACCCATTGTCAAATGCATTGTTAAATGATTGAACAATTTAAAGTATTTTTTTTAATGTGAACTGTTTGTGCCATTGGGCCTGGGCAACAGACTCCAGATATTTATTACAGATGTGTCAATGAGGTGGTCGGTTTTCAATTGGCTAACACCTATTACGTGGTTTGTGCAGGATGAAATATCATGTGTTGCGATGCTGACACTAACTTGTGGGTTGGGTTAATTGCGGAAGACACATTTCAGTTGAATATGTTCAGTTGGACAACTGACATTTAAATAAATGGTGTTTCTTTGAAAAGTTGGGCATGGCTGACATTAAAAATGCATTTAAGGGGAAAGGATCCACAGACACTGATCTACAATGCTGGCTGCCATGGTTAACACAAACACAGGACATTGGATGCTACCTGAATTGACTCAGAAAGTAACAAATAGGCCTACAGTATCACAGCAAGGTCAAACAGGTGTGTGTGTGTGTGTGTTAGATTATCCAGTGTCCACAGCAACACTGTTGATTATTCTCTACCCCAGTGCATGTGGTGTTCTATTGTTATTGTAATCCATTTGGAATATCCGATGACGGTTGTTGACGTCAACAGCTGTATTCAATGGAAAGAGATGCTATGCTACTAGCCTAATGGCGTGAATATGCAGACATTTCGGGACAACTCCGATACAAAAACTGTTTTCTCAAAGTTGCCGGAATGTCATGTGTCCTAATTATATCAGTACACTCGTAACAACTTAAGCATTACGAAACTTCTATTGAATCAAATAAACCTCAAATGGTAAATTAGTAATTTATTATTTTGTTGACCAAATTCGACACTCTCATTGACCTCCATACAAAAACGCCATGCTTGGTGCGCAAAATAACAACAAAAAACGTCACCTCTGGGGGGAGACAGATATTCCCGCCGGGTTGGGCATATTTTCTGTCTAAAGGGTCCTCATACTTCCCAGCCTAAACAGTTTGACAGAGTTTGTGCATACATTGTATATTACGACATATTTTTTTCCGTTTAAGACTTCGGTGAGGGGTTTTCCGGCTGGTCGGGCACACATGTTTTTGTGAGGCAAGCCGAATTTCGGAACAGAAGTCTTATGCCCCTTCGTTGGTGATTGGTCAGTCAACAGTAGGGATTCTTCAATAAAGTATTAGAACGTAATATTTAGTATGGGGTTTTTCTGCCGCCCTTCAATGGAACACTAGAAGCATAATAGCTATCAGGCAGGAATTTAAGAAGTTTGTATGTATGTAGTGCCAGATGTAGTGTTTGTCTAAGAGTCATGGCTCAAACCTCAACTGGAGCTGATTCCAGGTTTCAGTTCGGTACGGTGTGATAGAATGGAGGGTTCGGGGTGGGTATTGTGCTATGTTCGTTAAAGATGGAATGGGGTACAGAGTATTGGAGATACAGGAATTGGAATGTGTGGGAATAGAAATATGTAGGAACAGGGGTAACATTGTTTTAGTTCATTTCTATAACCCCTGCAAATCTTGATAGAACGTGTAGGGGTAAGAAGTAAATATTGAGTGGTGGTTTTAATTCCCATAATGAAATCTGGGGAGGTTCTGGGCCCTGACAATCAAATATGTGATGAGTGTTGTGTATTTTGACATTGAGAAAGCTTACTATACCACATGGAGGGAAGGTTTGTTGATCAAGTTGAGTGCATTGCGGGATGTCTGTATATCTGGATCATGTACTTCTTGTTAGATCAGAATTATCAAAGCAGTTTGAAGTGGACAATGCTACTCCTCAGGGAAGTGTGGTTAGTCCGTATTGTTCACCCTGATTATATACAGTATTTAAGGAGGTGGGACAGGGAGTGGGTGTGGCCTTGTATGACGATGATGAGGCTGTATGGAAGAGAGGTGGGAATGTGAAATATGCGATGAGGAAGATTCAAGAAGCTGTGGAAGATTGGTCTCTAACATGGGGGTTTAGGATGTCCGGGGCCAAGTCCTGCTTCATGGTGTTTTCTAGGAGGAAGGTTAAAGAGGTTAGGCTTACAATACTGCCAGGATATAGGTAGAGTTTAAATATTTAGTGAGTTCATGACTTTAAATATTATTTTTATTTATTTAAGTCATTCAAGAACAAAAAAAGGTATGTGGTTTGATGAGAGGCTTATGTGGAAGAGACATGTTGAGTATATTGAAATTAAGTGTAGGGAGGTGCTGACCCTCATTAGGGCAGTGGCAGGATATGATTGGGGGTCAGACACAGCATACAATGTTTGTCTATGTACCAGGCATTGATCAGGTCATTTTTGGATTATGGGTGCTTTATAAATGGATCGGCAGCCAAAACTGCACTACAGTGCCTGAGGTGGATACAGTCAAGGGCCCTGAGATTGTGTGTGGGTGCCTTCAAGATGACACCTGTTGAGGCATTGCAGGTGGATAGTGTGGAACTGCCACTGAGGACAAGGCGGGACAAACTTGCATTAGCGCACTGAGCAAGGATAAAAGGGAGTTCAGAAGGACCTCCTGTGGTCACGGCAACTGGGGGAGGCTGGGAGCGAGGAGGGGGTAAGCAGAAGGCGTACTGGTGGACAATCAAGCAGAAGGTGGTTGGATGCCACATTGTGGATGACAGGGAGACATGAAACAGGTCTGTGTTCATATCAGGTGAACCATTTAGAAATTACAGCACTTTGTACAAAAAAGGGGGGGACACTATGTACATGTCATTTTATTGTAAATAAGAATATAATGTTTTCTAAACACTTTTACATTAATGTGGATGCAATGAACAGTACCGGTATTTCTGTCTGAGCGTAGCTAGCAAGATCAGGCAACCTCTTCTGCCTCACGTTATCAAAACCCCGCCCACCGTGTTTGACATCGAAAACACGAGGAGCAATGAGGAAACGAAATATGAAAATTAAGCATTGCATTCTACATCTGCATTGCTTGCTTGCTTTTTGGGGTTTTGGGCTGGGTTTCTATAGAAGCACTTTGTGATGGGCCTCCAAGTGGTGCAGTGGTCTAAGGCACTGCATCGCAGTGCTAGCTGTGCGACTAGAGATTCTGGGTTTGAGTCCAGGCTTTGTCACAGCTGGCCGCGACCAGGAGGCCCATGGGGCGGCGCACAATTGGCCCAGCGTTATCTGGGTTAGGGGAGGGTTTGGCCGGCAGGTATGTCCTCGTCTCATCGCGCGCTAGCGACTCTTGTGGCGGGCCGTCACAGTGACACGGTCGCCAGGTGCACATTGTTTCCTCCAACACATTGGTGCGGCTGGTTTCCAGGTTAAGTGGCCATTGTGTCAAGAAGCAGTGGGGCTTGGTTGATGAACTACTTTGGGGATATTAATCAGGTACCCACAACTATGATTGACTGGCAAACAAAATATGCTAATTCTATGAATAATTGGTAATAAAACATTTCTTCAAACATTACATTATTTATTTATTAACACCGACACACTATTTTACAGGTTTTGAACAATAGGGAGAGCAACATTGTGCTCTAATGTCAGGCCTAAAGTAAGTCAGGAGAAAAATCATTTGTTGATGTTGTTCAGAGGTATGGCTGGTCTGTAGACAGTGTGAGCTCCCTGGGAACATTACCAGGTGTGACAGGACGCTTTGCTGGCACCTCTAGAGCTTGGCTGTAAGAAAATGAAAGCATAAGTTAATCACTATGTTGGTACATTATTTAGAGGATGGTAAAATAAATATAATGCAGCCCTCACAAAACAAATACACGCCAAACAAGTTTAAAACATTTTAAAGCGCTGAGCTATGAGAATTATATGTTGTGTTTGTGTGCATTTCGTTATAATATTGTAATATAATATTGTTGTGTTTGTGTGCATTTCGTTATAATAATAATAATAATAATGTAGGAAGCAACATGTGAAAATTATGGAAATATTTGAGCTCAAGTCGACGACAAAACCCACAATGCAAAGCTCTCTCTACAGACAGACAAGCTGGTTAGCAAGGTAGCTATCTAGAACACCTGGCTGCCTGCAGACACTTGGAGCTTCAACCTTGCAAAATATATTTCACGGACAATAATAATGTTCCTTGAGTTACGAAAAGTAACTGCTTTCTCATATGTCTTCATTGAGCAGAGCAACCCAAGCAGAGCCGGTGCTATGGCTACGCAGAGCACGCGACAGACAGGAGTAGCTAATGGATATACTAAATGTTATTTCTCATTTCGGGTTTCTGGTAGGACCAGGCCTTAAATTTGGCAGAAGCAATCAGCATGGGTAGGGCTTGGGCAAAAAAAAAAAATCATGCCTGTGCAGGGCTCTACAAAAACTAAAACCAAAGTCAATATCAGCATGTGAAGTAGGTAGCCATGTGTAAAATAACTCCAAACAAACTGCACTATCAATTTAGGATTCACACCAAGTTGAAGTTGGCAGAGATCGCATTTCTAGCTCAATAGTTTGAGTCAGTGTGGTTGCTATGGCAATTGGCCTGCGAGTCTGCTAGCAAGGAGACGAGAGGCGTTTAAAGGATCTGACTACTTTTACAACATTTGGACAAAAATATTTACTTTGTCACGAAAATATAGACGGATGTATGCCCATACCATCTATTGGCTGATTTGATGATTTGGAGTGCAAGTCATTGGTTTAAAAGCGTTATGAAATGTGATGGGGTATAACACACTATAGCTATGATGCCTTCCTTACACGATTACCTGATTTCAGACGGACCACTTAAAAAAAGGTCACCATGACTTAACTTCTATTTTACCCACAGATGGAACATAGGCTTTCACCAACTTGATGATTTCTATTCCTGGGGGTGGATTATGCCTTTAACAACTTGGACTAGCTCACATTTCCAGATTTCCTTGTCCCAAATCCTTCATTCCGTCCATCCTCAACCCCAGGTTGATGATTCCCTAGTTTATCCTGCCCTGCGTTTCTCTTGTTGTCGTAGGAAAAAAATGCTGACAATCAAACAGCGAGCTGCTTAATTAGTGTGTACATTCTTTACGTGCAAAAACATCAAAAAAGAGACAGAGGGGCAGAATATGGACCCGCAAATGGTTGGGCAGATGTGGACAATATGAACTTTCTATTCGACAAAGGGAATTGGAGGCAATATAAAACTTTTAATATTGAAAAGGCAACTGCGTTCTCTCCACCAATGTGTCTACCATCACCTCGGTCCACATGGTGCTTGTTGTTGTTGCTGCTTTCCTCTTCGCCCATATTGTTTTGGTCTCACATGCTGAGTGCTCAATGACTATTGGCAGTAGTCCTTGCCCAAACGTGTCTTAGCACTGGTCATACTACAAGATGCACAACCAAAATTTCACAAAATTATCAAGACATGCAACTGGGGGTCTGGAGAACAGAACAGCCACCAGTGCGTCCTTCACCCGCTCAAACTACATGAGTCCTGATGTACTGATCCTGGCCCAAGTTCATAGGATTTCACCCCAAAAATGTGTCTGTGACAGCAAAAACATGGCAAATTCGTGGCAAAAATCGTATTGTGTATGCCCGGCATTACGAATAATTTTAGCATTAAAAAATGAAGTTTAAAAAAAAAAAATTGTTGACACAACTAGAATGTCCAACTCTTGAAGTTTCAAGGAGTTGGTCTGATGGGTTTACTCTCATCTGCCTCCCCACTTGCTTGTGGGAACAATAGAGGAAAGGCCCCTTGTCATACCTGGACCACCTATTGAGATGTGCCTTTTGTTAAGTAAATCAAATGAAAAGGAGACTGGAAGTGTGTCTTAGAACATGAACTGGCAGAGGTTTCAAAGTATTGTGCCATTGTTTTCAGGAAGGTGTACCTATGGCAATAGGAGGGACATGAGGCAGACTAAGGGCAAGGGCAGTCACCTAAGGACAAACAGTAAAGCAGTCATATACACTCTCAACCTCCACCTGACTAGCCAGAGGAGGATGGAATCCCAAAATGTAATGTACTGCCATAGCCTTTGTCCCACTCAGCCTTTAAGCCATAGACTCTGTCAGACTTTATGTCCCACTCACCCAGCAGCGAGGGCCTTTTGACTGGACATCACGACGGTTGCTGGTGCAGACTCTCTACGCCCATCTCTGCCATTATAGTAATTGAAGGCAAACTTGTGACTGGGACCAACTGGAAGTTTGGGGGGTGGTTGGGTCCTGCACAAAAGATTGAAACTAAGATTGTGTGGCATTTACAAAGTGTAGGCCTATTCCATATATATATATATATATATATATGAGTACAAACACTACAGTGCAAACACCATCCGTACTTGTCATGCAAAACCTGCAGAAAACTTCCTGCCTAAATGGATTCTTAGTTAGCAAACATTCAAGACATGCATGACTTGCCACTTACCTCTTCGCAATCTCACCATAGCGCAACTGGAGCTTTGCTTGCAGATCATGCTGTGTACATTTGATCAGGTAAATTAAAAGTAACAACTTGCTTTTCAAAGAGTCTTATATTGCCAACATGCAATGTTCGTAAGCCAACTAAAGTAGCTAACAAGCTAGATAACGTCCTTAGCAAGTTGTACAGGCTTTAATAAACTCTTCAAACGTGTAACGTTGGGGACCTAGAAATAAGTTAGCGAACGTTAAATTAATAACAACTTGCACCAAATACACACTATGAAGAGATATATGGCTTACCCCGGATAAAATATTTCTGAGCCTTTGGATAATTCTTGTAGCAGTCGCCATTGTTGTTGTCAAGGGCAAAATACTTCTTATTTTCCTTTTCACGACAGGCAGTCCATGTTGTTAGATTACTGACACCTACCGTTCTGGAGTGATACTACATCAAGTACCGGTTTGTGAAATCGGGACACTCTTTTCATACCACTTAGATACAGATATTACCGGAAGTTAATTTCGTAGCAGGCTAGGGGAGCATTTCCGCTAACAATAAGCCTTTTCTTAACCTTAACCTCAGTCTCCTAACCTGCTAAGAAAAAGTAACTTCCGGTCGTAGCTGTGTGGTATGAAAAGTGTGTTTCTCATGTGAAATCAGAATGTGCTACCATAGAGCTGTACTGTTAACAAGTTACATACATATTGTATTTATCTCTGTGTGCTACCTGTTACCTATTACACAATGTCATCTTATTACATGCATTTGCATTAAACGATTTAAGTCATCTGGACCTCTGCTGCTATATCTGCTTAGTGCAGTGTCACACGTTATGTAAATATATGTTTATTTTTTACATGAAAATCAATACATGAATATACAAGTCATAGACAGTTAGTGCAGACTTGAATGACATTGGCATGAAGATTGAGAAGGTAGTTAAAGAGGGAGGGGAACTAAAACTCAACACAGTAAATGAGTGCAAATAAATGTGAGGTCTGCTTTACTTTATCATAGAAAACTAAATGCTGCAGACCTTGAATTAGAAATGTTGCAAATGCAGATTAGTATCGTATATAATAATGACATTTATGGAAAAATAACAATCTTATATTAACAATACAAATGAATAACGTATGCCATGATATAAATACATATATTTATGTAGACAGCTGCAATATTCCAGTGGAGCTTTTTCAACGCTTATGTCCAGTAATGTTTGTTTTTCTATCTTGGTGGTAAATCACTCCGCAGCAGGCCATGTCTTTTGAGGACTAGTGGGGCTTCGAGACTTGTTTGTCCCCTGAAAGAAATATACCAATGTTTTCAGAGTGATAGTAGTAAAACAGGGCAAAAACTACAATATACAGTAAAAATACATAGCTGTAAAGAATATGCTCTAGGGGTCACTACTGCTACACATGCCAAGACAAGATCTTTCAACTAGGCCAACATACCACACCCCAACATTGGAGTGTAGCCGAGGCGCTAATATTACACACTTGAAATTGCGCATGATACGGATATGTTGTGAATGTGACCTATACTGGATTCAAGGCCAAACTGGCTGTTTGTCATATAAAAACAAGGCAGGTCTCTCGGCCTCAAGACCAGCGTCTGGGGAACTTACAGCTGCCTGGGCTTTGGTGTAGTTCATGTGGGCGTAGAGTAGCACAGCTGTGTCATTGTGAGAGGCCTCCAGGGCGATGGAAAGCGCATTACTGCCGTCCTAGAGAGGTAGGAAGACAAAAGGGACAGCAGGCTTTGCGATAAACCCTTTGAGGTGGGACACCGATAAGATTCCTGCCCATTCACAGCCTCATCACACAGTTTAGAAAGAATAAGAAGCTATATGCCATTCATGCAATATAGAACTGTGTCTTTACTGTATACAGTCAAGGTGAGGCGTGGGCTATCTTACACTGCAAGGGCCAGTGTGGGTACAGGCTTTTCTTCCAGGCAGCCAAGCAACACACCAACTAATCGTAGTTTATCAAAATTGTGATTGGATTAAATTGGGTAGATTAATCAGTTGTGTTCCGGGTTGGCTAAAATAAAACCCTGCACCCACAGTGTCCCTTAAGGTTGCCCAACCCTGGTCTAGGTCTTCAAACCAGCAAAGGGTTAACCCACATCTCTGTCTGCCTCACAATCCTGAAGAATTAGCTGTATCCAATTGTCACAAGGTTGAAAAAAACATGTTCCTAAATACTTTCCCAGCCCCTCTCAGTCTAGCTGTATCGTACTGAAACTCAATCCATGTGCTGCATGCCTAACTCATTTTGCCCCAGATGTGCTCTCTTAGATATATCAGTCTGGACTGGAGGTTCAAACTAGTCTGAGAAAAATCCACTGTAAAGCCATACTGTAGAAAAACACTGGTGTACAGATTATAAAAATATTCTGTCTTATTGCGAATTTAAAAATGAGCATCAACTTAAAAAAGAAACAAACAAGGATTTATAAAATAAATGTAATATGTTTTTGTATTCACTTCTTGGCTGCGTCGCAATAATCTAGTGGCTTCCTCCCCTGCTCTCCTCTCCATCTGCAGCACTGATGTTAAGACAGGACATATAAAACAATATGGCAAAAGCCTATCTGAGTACTTGCTTTGAATTCAGCGTGAAATGGAAAAGAGGTAGAAGATTAAGAAAGTGGACAGAAAGAGGAAGCCAGGTAAGCGTGTAAAGACAGAGTGTACAGGGTAAACAGACAGCCAAGGAACTCACATTGTCCACGATGGAGATGTCACAGCCCGGCTGATCCAGGAGCAGCGAGACAATCTCGGCTCGGCCGTGCTCGCTGGCGCACATGAGTGCCGTGGAGCCCTCGTCATCCTTCACGTTCACTTCAGCCCCGCAGTCCAGTAGCGCCCGCACCATCTCCTGCCGTCCATGGCTAACGGCTAACATCAGCGCTGTCTGGCCAGCCTAAACACAATATAGCACAGTTAACATGGTGTTAGCAAGCACACACAAGCAACACTGACTGAGGGGGATAGACTGGATTTTAAGTGATTTGAGAAGGACTTGCCTGGCTGGCCTTGGCATTGACGTTGCCCTGACTGAAGAGCTTCCTGACCACCACCATGTCATCCTCCTCTTTAACAGATGAGAGGGCCGCCAGCATGATAGCAGTGTAGCCTGCCTTGTTCTGCTTATCCACACAACACATGCCTGCACAGAGCACACCCACCCCATGGTGAAACCCCGGGGCATGGAAACTTCCTGACGATAAATACATGGCATAACTAATGTGATTTTATGCCTGTAGTTAAACCATGAATACCAAACTTCTGATGATTCATTATGATCATCAGGATCTCTTCACTAAGGTCATAAGCCCCGACCCTAACAGAACTTCCCAGAGATAAGTGAACACTCCTCACTCCAACTAACCTGTGTCCAGTAGTAGCCCCACCACTGTGAAATTGGAGTGGGAGACGCTGTAGTGCAAGGCCGTGTTACCATTGCCATCGGTCATGTTGATGACGTGGGCCAGCAGGGCAGAGGAGACCTCAGTGAAGGCCATCAGGTAGTCTGAGACACGGGGCGGCTGGGCCATCTTTGCACTAGAGATGCGGAACCATTCCAGCTGCACAGTATGAATGCTGGAGAGCTACATGGAGGGAGGATGTGGGATAGGATCACTGATGGAAGATAGCTACATAAAAGGTTATCATACTAATATGATTCTAAACACTTGGAACAGAAGTCTTGGTGATGTATTAAATGTTTATAATCGTATTTAGTGTGGCATGAATTGGACTAAGTCCGTGCAACAACTTCTTCAAGTCATGGAACTTCAAAATACACTTGAGAGATTATGTGTGGATTGGGGAAAAAACTAACAGGGTATTTGTTTACAAAAATCAGGTATGAGCTCATTTTGAAAATGAAATTCAAGATTTCCAGGATATAATAAAACAGAGGAATTAAAGAGGCATGCTGAAACATACCACTTCTTTACTCTTCAGTGTTTTGACATCATCATTCAGGTGGTTCTTCAGAATGAGAGAAGCCTCATGCATTTTTGCACTCAGCTCAAATCTAGGACAAGGGATTACTGCAATTAGACATGGACGTTATCTATGATAGTGACCGACTGGGATCTAACACTTGTGCAACGTAAGATGAGACTCCTATATAACGTATTCAACAATTATTTTGTGCAAACATCCTGGCTATAATTCCATGTCAATAATATACACATTCATAGCTTCACAGATGATAATGTTGCGAAATAACTTTGGCTGCGGTAATTGAATTCAGGGCACCTAAAGGCTATAAACCAAAATAGAAGATTCAAATTTTACTACCAACAGACTTCTTTCAAGGGAAGCAAACTTTCAACAAATTCTGAAAATTCTGTTGACTATCCCTTTAAAATTGTAATCTGCCAACAATGACAGGTCTATGAGCTGTAATCAAGCATACTTCTCTTTCACTGCATCTGGACTGTCCTCAGTGGCTCCAGTCCCTGCTTCTAAGGCCATATCATCACTATCGGTGTCATCCATATTAATGTTCCTCTCTTCATCGGAGGTCTCCTCCAGAGCTGCCTCTCCATCTTCGCCATCACTACTGTCCGAGCAATCATCCACTTCACTGCCACCCGAGGAACTCCCCTCTTCCTCCTCCTCACTAGATGTCGACTCATACCTGAACAGAAGTACATGTCTAGTTAGTTACCTTTAACATTGGTCATCCTTCTCTTCTAATATGCCCTGTCAGTGTTTTAATTTTTTAATTTTTTTATAAATTTTACCTTTATTTAACCAGGCAAGTCAGTTAAGAACATATTCTTATTTTCAATGATGGCCTGGGAACAGTGGGTTAACTGCCTGTTCAGGGGCAGAACGACAGATTTGTACCTTGTCATCTCGGGGGTTTGAACTCGCAACCTTCCGGTTACTAGTCCAACGCTCTAACCACTAGGCTACGCTGCCGATGGTAATATGTGCAGATTCTTGCTCATTCATTGATGACAAAGCACCACTTACCCCCCATTGAGAATGCCAACAAACTGCAAGCTCTTCTTGCCGCTGCTACGTGCTTCACCGGAACTACTCCCATCCTTCTTCTTCATGATGGACTTCAGCATACCTGTGGCCACAATACTCGGTGAGTGACCCAACTAATCTACTACTTCATTTAATTCTACAGTGCCTTTGGAAAGTATTCAGGGCCCTTGACTTTATCCACATTTTGTTAGGTTACAGCCTTATTCTAAAATAAAATCTATGAAATTATCATTTTCCCTCATCAATCTACACGTAATACCCCATAATGACAAAGCAAAAACAGTTTTTTTGCTCATTTATTACAAATTTAAAACAGAAATTACACATTTACATAAGTATTCAGACCCTTTAGTCAGTACCCTTGGCAGCATTTATAGCCTCAAGTCTTCTTGGGTATAACGCTACAAGCTTGGCACATCTATTTGGGGAGTTTCTCCCATTCTTCTCTGCAGATCCTCTCAAGCTCTGTCAGGTTGGATGGGGAGCTTTGCTGCACAGCTATTTTCAGGTCTCTCCAGAAATGTTAGATCGGGTTCAAGTCCGGGCTCTGGCTGGGCCACTCAAGGATATTCAGAGACTTGTCCCGAAGTCACTGCTGCATCGTCTTCGCTGTGTGCTCAGGATTGTTGTCCTGTTGGAAGGTGAACCGTCACCCCAGTCTGAGGTCCTGAGCGCTCTGGAGCAAGTTTTCATCAAGGATCTCTCTGTACTTCTGTTCATCTTTCCCTCGATCCTGACTAGTCTCCCAGTCCCTGCCGCAGAAAAACATCCCCACAGCATGATGCTGCCACCACCACCATGCTTCACCGTAGGGATGGTGCCAGGTTTCCTCCAGACAAGACACTTGGCCAGAGTTCAATCTTGGTTTCATCAGACCAGAGAATCTGCTTTCTCATGGTCTGAGAGTCTTTAGGTGCCTTTTGGCAAACTCAGTCTTGCCACTCTACCATAAAGGCCTGATTGGAGGAGTGCTGCAGAGATGGTTGCCCTTCTGGAAGGTTCTCCCATCTCCACAGAAGAACTCTAGAGCTCTGTCAGAGTGACCATCTGGTTCTTGATCACCTCACTGACCAAGGCCCTTCTCCCCCAATTGATCACTTTGGCCAGGTGAACAGCTCTAGGAAGAGTCTTGGTGGTTCCAAACTTCTTCCATTTAAGAATGATGGAGGCCACTGTGTTCTTGGGGACCTTCAATGCTGCAGAACTGTGTTGGTCCCCTTCCCCAGATCTCTGCCTCGACACAACCTTGTCTCGGAGCTCTACGGAAAATTCCTTCGACCTCATGGCTTGGTTTTTGCTCTGACATGCACTGTCAACTGTGAGACCTTATATAGACAGGTGTGTGCCTTTCCAAATCATGTCCAATCAAATTGCATTTGCCATAGGTGGACTACAGTCAAGTTGTAGAAACATATCAAGGATGATCAATGGAAAAGGATGCACCGGAGCTCAATTTCGTGTCTTATAGAAAAGGGTCTTAACACTTATGTAACATTTCAAAAAACCTTTTTTTCACCTTGTTATTATGGGGTATTGTATGTAGCTTGCTGAGGATTTTTATTAATTTAATACATTTTAAAATAAGGCTGTAACGTAACAAAATGTGGAAAAAGGACTCTAAAAACTTTCCAAGGGCCCTGTATATTACGTTTACACCTGCTTTATTAGTGTAGAGGAATCATTTATCTTCTATATGAACTATTATATAAGAATAAATACACTTGGCACTCACTTTCCACCACTGTTGGAGTTGTGTGTGTCCTGGGCGCCGTTTCCTCCTCTTTCCCTCCCTTCCCTTCATCTAAACTGACCGTCTCCTCAGGGGTGACCTTGTACTCTGCAATGGTCATCTGTCTCTTCTTCAGCGCAGTGACTGGAGCTTTCTGCTCTATAGTCTCATCCTCGTACAGATTCTCCCATTGACTCCCAGTGGTGACCAGTGCTACTGGGTTTGGTTCTTCTTCTGCAGGGCTCTCCACAGAGTCAGTCTGAGTGCTCTGGTCGTAATGTACGGCTCTCAAATCCTCACCTACACAAGCGTCAACCACCTCAGGACAACAGGAGACTGCGACATGCTGTGAAGCTGGCGTGGATGTTGTAGAGGCTTCGGTCCCCACTTGGGCATGGGCTGAGTCTGGTTTGGCAAGGACCGCCTTCTCGGACGTTGCTTTGGATTTCCTCTCATCCTCCTGGGCTTTGAGCACCGCCAGGTCCTCGTCAGCCTGGCCGACTCGCCCCTCCAGAGCCAAGATGGACTCCTGCTGGAACTTGATGGTGTCCTGTAGGGTGTCAATCTCCCTCTGGACCTCACTGCTCAGCCCCAGCTGGGATTCCATCACCCAAACCGAGGCCTCTTCTGTCTCCACTCCAGCCTGCACCCACTCCTCACGGAAGGCCGGTGCCTCCGTGGCCACGCCTTTCTCGCAGACGTCCACCTGAGGCGTGCCCTCTGAGGCATCCTTGGCACCTTGGCTGTAGTAGAAGAACCCGGCGTCCAGCAACATGTCGTCCCCGACGGCCACAGACCTCTTCTCCACAACCTTCTCAGAACGTGCTCCATCTTTCACAGTCTTGCCTTCAAACTTCTCAGTCAGCTTTCTGAGGTCCCCTATTTTGCTTGGACTCTTGGGACTTCTAGGACTCTTGGGGGAAAAAGGAGGACATTCCTGACTCTGTGTGCCTGTGTCCACCATTGTGGTGGTAGTACTGCTCACTACTGTTGCAGCCTGTTGTTGGGCCGCCAAGGTTTTCTTCTCCTGCAGTGCCAGTAGGAGCATGTCTTTCTCAGCCCGTAGCTTGGCCACCTCTCTCTCCAGCACTGGGACGCCCTTCACTCTCTCCTCCATCTCCTTCAGTTGCCTCAGGGCAGTGGCCATCTGCTCTCTCACAGTCTGCAACTGGCTGGGAGGCAGAGTAGCCATTCCAGTGCTAGAGGCCGGGGTGCTCCTACCGGAGGAGTGGGGACTGGGTCTGTTCAGACTATTCTGAGATGGGCTGGGGGCGGCAGAGAAGAGGTGCAAGAGCTGGTTATCTACTGTGGCTGCTGCACTAGCTGGGGTAACATGAGTAGTCACAGCCCTGGGGCTTTGCTTTGGTGGGTCAGAGAGCTGGAAACAGGTGCCATTTTGGTGCTGGTGGCTCTGCTCCTGCTGCAGTCGCAGGCTGGTCTCCAGGAGGGTCCTCTCTACCCTGGGGTTACGTAGCGGAGGTGGTGGTGGCACTTTGGCGCTAGCAGAGAGGGGGAGGCTAAGGACAGATAGCGGGGACAGGGGTTGCCCCTCACTGGGAGAAGAGCCGATGCGATTCCGTGGGGGTGGAGGAGGGGGCGCACGACCATCTTCGCTGGCGGGTGAGGAGAGGGACTCTGATGAGGTCCAGCCGCTGGCTCTTCCCCCCACATTCGGGCTCCGCTGGGAGACTTTGACCCCATGGGATGACCTGCGAGAGTTGACGGGTGCCCGGCGGACGTGGTGGCCGCTTTCTATCTCCTCCACATACTTGAGGAAGTCCAGGTCCAGCTGGAAGCCATACGGAGTTTGGACCGAATAAGAGCCCTGTTGATCCGCCTCTTCCTGACTGGAGAATAGAAACGGTGCACCCAGATCTGCAGTCCACAGGAAAACAATACAACAACAGTTATCAAATCTGGTTAAGTTTTTCAAGTCCCAGACATTATCCATTGTTACCACATATTGACTTGATAAATACCAGCTGGAACTGAAATGCTTACCAGGCAACTTGGGGTTGACCTGCACAGACTGAGTCATGGTTGTGGACAGACCTTTCAGCAGAAGCCCCCAGAGAGTCTACGCACAACCTGATAAGAGAAGGGAAACACTGACTCAGATACCTGTGCACTGTATGTGTTTTACTGAGGCTAGTGTATGCATGTATGAATTGTTCATGTGTTACCCAGAGGTGAAGAGAGCATGACATTTGGTAAAGTAAGGAGGCTTGTAGCCTAAAATTACATTATTCAGGACATCGTAGCTTGACACTCTTCGCTTGATGGCGAAATTAGCTGTAGCAAATCTTTCTCATTCAAGACAAAACCTTCTTATAAACTACCCATAAAGCGTTTACTGTAAGGACACCTGAAGACCTTATACGAGAGACTCTATTTAGCAATGTTTTTGAATACACATTGGTCTGGGGTGGGTTTTTCAAAGCCTTCACGCTAAAAGTAGTATGTTAATTCTCACACCAGCCCAGAATCACACCTCTAGTAGAAGAGCAAAGTGGTTCATTTTTACGAATGATGCTAATTCACACATACAAGACAAACAAACATCGATGTTATAATTGGTACTCTCTCGTGGCTGTGCAGCTGGGTTGTGGAGCGAAATAACATTGCGCTTTAGCTACGAACTCTCTGGGAAACCCACTCCCCAATGTTCCATTAGAAAGAAAGAGGCACTGAAGGTAACAAGGGGTTAATCCTATGGTTAGTTTTTTTCTTGGTCGGAGGTGTTGAAGTCAAGAAGGGGATTAACCATGACATCACCTATACCTCCAAGCATTATGTCTGAAAGCCCAGATCAAAGCGAAGTTAAGTGGCCCAAGAACAAAAGCAACAACAACGATGAACAGAAGCCAATACAGACAAGCCAGATATTACATTAGGATCGGAAACCCAAACTATTGCTCTCAATCACAGAATTTGCCAACGGTTAAATTAACACGTTGTTCAAACAGGTTTACTTAGTAATAAACTTCCATTATGTCAGCTGTCATCATGTTTCAAAACTGTTGGCGTGTTACTAGTGTAGTATTTCTGATCGACAAATGAGTTGTATTGAAGTTACCTCAGTCATACAGTCTGTGGAACAATCATAAAGGTGTCTTGACACTGGGCCAGGGGGTTCACTTTGGTTTGGTCTTCCTGGCTGTCAATCCAGTTCTGGGTCACTGCTCCTTAGCTCCACTGACAGGGAGAGTGATGGATAGACATCAGGGTCAGAGCAGAAACACACATGCATGCAGAGGCACACACACACACACACACACACACACACACACACAGAGTTCACAGTTGTTCGACACATTTTCATACACGGCTCGACTAAGAAAGAGAGAGATCGACAAAGGGTCAGAGCACCCCACACACACACACATCTGTTTCCATATAGCCTTAAGCACATTCCACCACACAATTCCCTCTCACATCCTGCTAGCATGGACCAGGCTGGGACATGTTCAGATACTCGAGGAGGGCTACAAGGTAGTTGTAATTACATAGGATAAATAAAAAAACATCTCCAAAAACAAGGATTTTCTGACATCTCTCATTGCCATTCAAAGAGAAGCCGTTGATACTGTTGATACTGTGACAGCAAAGCTCAGCGTAGCCTACGTTATAATATTCCACAAAGCAAAGCGTCAAATTAAAATTATTGAGAGTCCCTCCAGCCCTCCGCCTCACTAAAGCAAGCTTATCACAAGAGAATGGCATGCACAGACACTGGTCATTAGCGTGAGACATCAAGTGGACTCTGGTTAGCTTCAGCCAGCCGGACATGCCTGCTGTCACTGCTTCGTTCCCCCAACCAGAGGAAAGACCCTGTCCCTCCTACACAGGGTTCTAGGGCCATAGAGCAGAGATTTTCCTGACTAGGTACAACTCTGGGCTCTAGTTATAGCCTATAACTTGACTAGGGACAGGATTTCAAGTACTGGTATGGAAATACTCCTAGGCCTTGCCATAGCTGGGCGCTATGGCCCCCAAAAAAATCTAATCACGGTATTTTTAAAATTTATGACAGTATTTTATGTTTTTTAATAATAAAAGTTCTACATTAGCTTTATGAGTAGTGCGTGACCCTAGGGTGGCATCACATACATCCTAAGTGATTTCATGAGTCTCTCTCCATTCTGATTTTTTTTAATACTGTTCAATTAAACTTCAAACAAAAATAATTTTCTACATTTTCATAAATTCCTAATTCTACAGTTATAAGATAGTAGTGGGCACTTTGAATGCAGTGTTTTTTGACAGGACAACAAATGAAAATGCCAGGGAGAAGTTATTGTGATAGGGTTGGAACCAAAGTGTTGGTCCGTGTTTCCTTGGGGACCCTATAAATCATTGGCTACATTAAATGTTCTTTCTTAGCTACTTCATGTAGCTAACATATTCAAGCTTCACCTATTCCTCTTTGATTTAGAGGATACTGTTGCACAAACAACATGCTCATTTAGGCCTACACCATCAATGGTATTAGGCTGTATAGCTAGCTACGTTTGCGCTGACTATGTACATTTATTAGCCAGATAACTAGCGATTAGCGGCTAATACGACTTCGCCACAACTTGCTAAGAAAATACAAACCAGCTGTTTGCAGAACGCTTGCCCTAGCACAATGGAGTGAACACAACATTCAGTCTAATTAGTCAAGGTGCTGCGCAGGTTAGCTGAAAACATACGGAATCTACGGCTGCACAGCCACCAGTTAAGAACAATAAAATAATGAACAAGTGGTTATCTAGAGTCCATTAGTTATACTGAGTAAACTGGAAAACATTGATTTGTTTTGGAATATTTACTCAAAATAGCTGTTGTAGAACTTCTTGTGGACAATGTTTCCGTTCTAGGTTGCAGAAAGAAGCTGTCTGTGTTTGGACTTCTTGAAATATAGTATCCCACTGGACGTGCCAAATTCCAAGTGCCTCAGATTTGCTCCAGATGCCAGCTCCTCAGATCAGAGGAGTGTAACATAAACACGTAGTCCCATCCCACCCTCACTACTCCTCACTTAGTGCCTCCAGCTCCCACTCAGCATAAATAGGCCAGTTCAATATGTTTTTTCCAGGTCCTGATGACAGGCAACAAATTACAGGGCAACCCACACACTCAGGGGGAGAAACCACATTCTGCTGCGCCCCTCATCCTCACCAGTAGTGAGCCACAGCCATGTCACACACACACACCAGCAGGAGTGAGAGCACACACACACACACACACACACACACACACACAAATTGCCTGTTACATACACACCGTTCTGTTGTGGTAGCGATCTTGTAGACTATGATCCCATAAATGACCTTAACTAATGCCTATGTCTGTAAGTCAAAACAAGGCAACAGTAAACATGTCGTCGTCGCCCCCCCCCCCGGGACAAATGAGATATTGCGTGTGACTAACACATTTCCGTTAATTACTATAGCTCCCGCATTCGGCCCATCAGTGTCATTTTGTAAATGCCGGATCTCTCTGGTAAGACACATCATCTACCCAAGTTTAATCAAAATCGTGCCAGTGCTGTCTGAGATATCACGTGTGATGAACGTACAGAGGGCGACACATCCACAGTCCCCTCCCCAATTTCATTGTGAGGAACAACTAATAGCAGGCCTAGGTCTTCAGATTGTAAACCTGTCCCACTGTTAACAGACACACTGGATTACTCTACAAATTGAGGCCAAGTTACTTTAAGCTAAGCAATGCAATTAACTGCACATATTTCAAATATATATATATATATATTTTTTTTTTATATATATTTAAAATATATATTTTTTAAATAATGATTCTCTACTATTACCGTCATCAATGAGGCAGCCGTTTCCCCAGCATTCACCATAAATCTAACACTGAAGTCGACTTTTTCAGCACTGCTTTTCAACAGGAAATGTTCTGGTCGAGGGCTGCTGGCTACATCGCATGAGCCATGATTTGGAAAAGTAACCTCATCCCTGCCACCACCTCCCTTTTCCCCTCAAAAGGAAGGGGAGGGTCTACAACAAGTCCAGCTGACAATAGAAAAAGCAAGGCATCGAACTCAACAGATACATGAGTCACTCCAGTTCAGCCCACACATACTAACCCAGATTGGGACTTCTTGGGCAAGGCCAAGACTATTCTTTCATCCTTCCAGCCCGCCCCACCACAACCACAGGCTCATCTTGATCATCACACTACTTAACATAAGAAAAGTCCCATTCAGAAAAGAGACACTCATAGGGTAGGGCCACACTCCCCCACTCCCTGTATGGCTCAGTTCAGCTGCTGGGATAAATCTGCTGTTTCCTGAAGAGAATCAGGTCTGAGAACAGCCCCCGGCCCCAGGGAGACCTATTGTCTCGCAGCAGGAACTCAGGGCCGCTCTGCTCCTGCCAGGAAGCCCATCGCTAAGGCCAAAAAGCTGCTTCCTGTGAGGCCAGAGGAAAAAGCCAGGTAAAAAAACAAGTAAAAAGAGGATCTGAACAAACACACAACGTCATCTACCTCGTTGCGACACAATAACAAAAGACCAACACACAGAAACGCAAAACACACATCCACTACAGGTCCTGTCCTTTTCCTGGAGTACAAGCATCCTGACACCTCATGCAAAACTTGGACAACATGCAATTAGAGCCAGGGATATATAACATGTGTAAACAGCATGAAGGCAAGAGCATGGGAAGTTTAAGGAAATAACCCCCAAATACCTGGAAATATACAGATGTTTCCCTAGGCACTTTGGGCTGCACGCTTACCCATAACTCTGTCTCGTAAGTCATGCATTGATGTCAATGAGGGGGTTTCGAGATGCACATACACACAATGCAATCCCAAGTTATGCTTCAGCTCTAACATTAGATATTAATCTATCAATCTTGAATATGCATCTAGACTAGAACCCTATCTTTTAACTATCAACTTTGGTCTCAAACATCACATGCATCCCATAACACCCCTTGATTCTCATCCAAACAGTCACATTCAAGCCCCACAATGAGGCATTATGCCATGTCAGTGGTGATGCTGTTTTCTGAGGTCTCCTTGTTCAACATCCCAGTCCCCTTCCCCCTCACTCCCTACTGGGTTCAAAATGTCACAAAGTGAATTCAATCAGGCATTGGGGAAGTCTGTGGCTTTGGTTGGTGTTTGAGAGGCCAAATACAAAACCCAGTCTGACATGAACTATTTTACTTTTTCAAACTGTATATTTTCAAACTGTTATATTGTCAACAAGACTTGGAATGGACTTGGAATGGTCCAATAAATGAAGCAACTGTCTCACACAGAAACAGTTCTTATGAATCTAACTTTTCCATTGGTCACTATAGCAGTATGTTTCAGGTCTGATGCCTACAGCAGTCAGTCACGTTGAATACAAGTAAATGACTTTAGTGAGAACAGTATTTCTCCTTGTTTTTTTCCTTAGGTGGAGTGCAAAGGCCCCGGAAGCCTTTCACTGTGATAAACGTAAATGAATGAAGCTAAGGACTTCAGCGACAACAGCATAATGACATGCATTAAGTGTCTCCAAAAGTGGCCTTGGCTAAATTGTGTCTTCCTGTGAGAAGCAGCTGATTATACTTTGAGGGGGAATAAACACCATCTCAAGGCACTGGATTCAATTAGTAAATAGCCTCTCTCCCTCAGACCTTGTTAGAGAATTGGGTATTTTTAGGACATTTTTCATTCAGCATTTCTCTGTAGAAAGTGTAGTAGGAACTCAATCTTATATCCGAGATGGATTCAATTGAATAGAGTTCCTGTGTAACGAAAGCCCATTAAGCATTATGTTCCTACTTGTATCAATCAAATCTTCTCTCCAGGACAAGTCCTTTTTGAGATGCTGTGTCAATCTCAAAGTTGGCCAAATGCAACTGAAGAAAGTGTACAAATGTTAGCCTGCATGTTTCTTCAAACTTTAAATTTAACTTACAATCAAATTCTTTCTGTAGAGGTGCAAATTAAAAACCCCACTCCAATCAGAAAGAATGGCTGGATATTGAAAGTGGCAATTTCCATTTTCTAAGTAGGGGTGCATGCTACTTATGGTTGAAGGCCTCTACTGTTAGGTTACACACTTAACGCTAATTGCTGACTTGAGAAATGCTAGAACTTTTTAAGAGAAATTAACCATTTACAGTTGAAGTCGGAAGTTTACATACACTTAGGTTGGAGCCATTAAAACTCGTTTTTCAACCACTCCACAATTTCTTGTTAAAAAAATATATAGTTTTGGCAAATAAGTTAGGACATCTACTTTGTGCATGACAAGTAATTTTTCCAACAATTGTTTAGACAGATTATTTCACTGTATCACAATTCCAGTGGGTCAGAAGTTTACATACACTAAGTTGACTGTGCCTTTAAACAGCTTGGAAAATTCCAGAAAATGATGCCATGGCTTTAGAAGCTTCTGATAGGACATTTCTCAATTAGCCTCTGGTCTGATGAAACAAAAATAGAACTGTTTGGCCATAATGACCATCATTATATTTGGAGGAAGAAGGGGAGGCTTGCAAGCTGAAGAATACCATCCCAACCGTGAAGCATGGGGGTGGCAGCATCATGTTGTGGGGGTGCTTTGCTGCAGGAGGGACTGGTGCCCTTCACAAAATAGATGGCATCATGAAGAAGGACAATTATGTGGATATATTGAAGCAACATCTCAAGACATCAGTCAGGAAGTTAAAGCTTGGTCTCAAATGGGTATTCCAAATGGACAATGACCCCAAGCATACTTCCAAAGTTGTGGCAAATGGCTTAAGGACAACAAAGTCAAGGTATTGGAGTGGCCATCACAAAGCCCTGACCTCACTCCCATTGAGAATGTGTGGGCATAACTGAAAAAGCATGTGCGAGCAAGGAGGCCTACAAACTTGACTCAGTTACACCAGCTCTGTAAGGAGGAATGGGCCAAACTTCTAACTTATTGTGGGAAGCTTGTGGAAGGCTACCCGAAACATTTGACACAAGTTAAACAATTTAAAGGCAATGCTACCAAATACACTCAATTAGTATGTAAACTTCTGACCCACTGGGAATACGATGAAAGAAATAAAAGCGGAAATAAATCACTTATGCTGACATTTCACATTCTTAAAATAAAAAGTGGTGGTCCTAACTGACCTAAGACAGAATTTTTACTAAGATTAAATGTCAGGAATAGTGAAAAACTGAGTTTAAATGTATTTGGCTAAGGTGTATGTAAACTTCCGACTTCAACTGTAGATCACCAGGCTTTAGAGCCACGGTTGGTGACAGTAGTTACAACCAAGAACTGTGTTAAGATACTTTGGCTGTGAACTAGACTGTTTTCTGACAGGGGAGAGCATGGGGCAGAAAGTACTTGCCAAGGTCAACCAGGAAGTGACATTTCTAGATAAAGGGACCTTGAAAACACTTGCAGCAGCGTTAGTGCAGACTCACTGACCATGCATGCACTACCTCGTACAGTAGCTCCCCTAACTTCATCAAGAACAAGCTACAGACAGCTCAGAATAAAATGTCAAGGGTCATTCTGAATCTTAGCCCTGTTGGCCTTTCAACTCTGTGAAATACAGTGGCTATCAGTTGATAAAAAGATTCATTCAGCTGAAGCTGGGATTGAGCCAGAAAGACATGTATGGTACAGTCCCCTCAGTATCTAAAGAGCTCTCTCATTCCTACACCACAAGATTTTGTGCTATGTCGGTACTGGCCAGAACACATTTTCAGATATGGCAGTGGTAGAGTAGAGCAAACTCCCAGCTGAGATAAAAACGATTTCTGCCAGTCTTAAGTTCAAACACTTCTGCAAGGCTTGGTTAATGTTGAGATAGCCTCCTGGCCAAGTGTAAAGCTACTCTGCGCTTAGTGGAGTAATTGGTTAGATATGTATATTTAGCTTTTTGTTTGTATACATCTAAATATGTGGACATTGTATGTATGACACTTGTTTTGCACTGCAGCCACTTGCCTACCAATAGAGGACATTAATGGCCTTTGACTTTTTGTCTATATAATCTTGTGCAATTTTGAAACACATATTGGTTGCCTGGTTGTGGTTTCTTTATGCATCTTAAAATTGTCAATTCAAATCAAGGGATTTGGGGAAAACCTTTCCATCTATCAGCAGACAGTTATCATTAGCATTATCGTTAATGGCTACACAACGTGTAGACGAGACATACACCCCTGCACATTGACTCGGTACTGGTACCCCCTGTATATAGCCTTATTGCTGTTATTTTAATGTTGCTCTTTAATTATTATAATATTTTTTTCTTCAGTTTATTTAGTAAATACTTTCTTAACACCCATCTTAAAACTGCATTGTTGTTTAAGGGCTTGTAAGTAATCTTTTCACTATAAGGTCTACACCGTCAGCGCATGTGACAAATAACATTTGATTTGAGGCATTCCTGTGCCGTTTTAGAAAGTTGCAGGAAAATATGAATCACTGATGTATTTTGTTCATGATTAGTGGGCAAATGTAATTCATTTTCTAATAAGTTCAATACATTTTTTAATAATGTCAGAGAGAAATTTACATGGTTATCAAAACGTCACGCCAGGGTAAGCCTACACGAAACACAGACCTTATTTTAAGTGTTTCTAAAATCCCCTATGGGAAGAATGTATGGTAAAAAAAGACTGGAACCATTTCCCTGTTTGACCACTAGGTTTTATGGGGTATTATGACACGTCCACTGAGGGGTTCTATATCAAACTCCACTCTATGCGGCACATGATCTGCAGGTTGAACATGGTGAGATTGTCGACTCATAAATTGATTTAGGCAATTTTACAGCAAACTAGCTACTTCATATCCTGATATTGACTTTGGTATTATTGTGTGTAGCTATGTTTGCTAGCTTGCCAGCCAACCCATAGAGAAAGCATTGCATTGTGGGTTTTGTAGCAGACTTGAGCTGAAACAGATTTCCAACATGATTTTTCACATGGTA
Organism: Oncorhynchus gorbuscha; assembly: GCF_021184085.1. NCBI lineage: Eukaryota > Metazoa > Chordata > Actinopteri > Salmoniformes > Salmonidae > Oncorhynchus > Oncorhynchus gorbuscha. The sequence continues at coordinate 42,674,184 of NC_060187.1, forward strand.
GTTACCAACCTTTTTATAATGACAAAATTCAACATTTGTTCACAAAAAAATATTGTTCCCACATATTCATGTTATTTAACACTGTAAATTATAAGAATTAGTGGTTTGGGGGGGGGGGGGGGGTTGTTTTAAGGTTGGTGAAAAAGTGTCTATGATTTTGTGTGCTGTACTTAGTCAATTGAAAATGTGCTTATAGTTTTGACTTTTTGATGATCTGTTTTGATTTTTGTAATAGGGGGGTTGTGAAAATGTACCACATACACACATGTGAAAATTCCACCAAAGCATTTTATTTTTAAAGAAAGCCTGATAGGTCTACCAACGACTGCAGGTTGCCCTAACAGAGTAAATCCAAATCTGGGAGACTCAAATTAGTATGATAGGTAACGTTTGGTATTTTTACTTTTTACCTTTATTTAACCAGGTAGGCCAGTTGAGAACAAATTCTCATTTACAACTGCGACCTGGCCAAGATAAAGCAAAGCAGTGCAACACATACAACAGAGTTATACATAGGTTAAACAAAAGTAGTCAACACAATAGGAACATCTGTATACAGTGTGTGCAAATGAAGTAAGGAGGTAAGGAAATAAATAGGCCAATAGTGGCAAAGTAATTACAATTTAGCAATTTACACTGGAGTGATATGTGCAGAAGAGGATGTGCAAGTAGAAATACTGGTGTGCAAATGAGCAGAAAAACAAAAACATATGGGGATGAGGTAGGTAGTTGGATGGGCTAATTACAGATGGGCTGGGTACAGCGAACGGTAAGCTGCTGACAGTTGACGCTTAAAGTTAGTGAGGGAGATATAGGTCTCCAACTTCAGTGATTTTTGCAATTCGTTCCAGTCATTGGCAGAAGAGAACTAGAAGGGAAGGCGGCCAAAGCAGGTGTTGGCTTTGGGGATGACCAGTGAAATATACCTTCTGGAAAGTGTGCCCCGGGTGAGTGTTGCTATGGTGACTAGTGAGCTGAGATAAGGCAGAGCTATAACTTCAAAGAAGTATAGATGACCTGGAGCCAGTGGGTTTGGCGACGAATATGTAGCGAGGACCAGCCAACGAGAGCATACAGGTTGCAGTGGTGGGTAGCATATGGGGTTTTGGTAACAAAAACAGATGGCACTGTGACAGCAAACTGGATGCAGTCTGAGTAGAGGGTTGGAGGCTAATTTGTAAATGACATTGCCGAAGTCAAGGATCGGTAGGATAGTCAGTTTTACAAGGGTAATTTTGGCAGCATGAGTGAAGGAGGCTTTGTTGTGAAATAGGAAGCCGATTCTAGATTTCATTTTGGATTGGAGATGCTTAATGTGAGCCTGGAAGGAGAGTTTAGTCTAACCAGACACCTAGGTATTTATAGTTGTCCACATAATCTAAGTCAGAACCGTCCAGAGTAGGGATGCTAGTCGGGCGTGCGGGTGCGGGCAGCGATCGGTTGAAGAGCATGCATTTAGTTTTACTAGCATTTAAGAGCCGTTAGAGGCCACGGAAGGAGTGTTGTATGGCGTTGAAGCTTGTTTGAAGATTTGTTAACACAATGTCCAAAGAGGGGCCAGATATATACAGAATGGTGTCGTCTGCGTAGAGGTGGATCAAAGAGTCACCCGCAGCAAGAGCAACATCATTAAGATATACAGAGAAAAGAGTCAGCCCGAGAATTGAACCCTGTGGCACCCCCATAGAGACTGCCAGAGGTCCGGACAACAGGCCCTCCGATTGGTATGTATTAATGTGTGGACGTCCATCATCCATGTCGTATGATATTTTACCAATTCCCATTTGTATGCTACGAATTGCAATTCGTACAATATATATGTACTATATATATATATATATATATGATACAGATTCTAATTTGTTATTGCTAAACTTAGCTACATGGCTATTGCTAACGTTAGCTAGGTGGCTAACTTTAGATAGGTTAAAGGGTTAAAGCAACTGTTAGCTAACATACTAAGTAGTTGAAAAGTTGCTAATTAACTAAAATGCTGAAGTTTTTCATGAGATTTGAAAACACAAGCTTTGGGTTGCTAGACATTGTCTTATGTAACCATACCAAAAGTGTAACATATCATAATAATTTGAGTTAGTATGATATTAGTTAGTATAATTTACTATGTTGAGTCTAGTCTATGAGACCAGCCTGCATAGTGATAGTTCTCAACATGAACTCAAGATGAACTCATATGGACGTTGCAAAACAATGATTCCGTGGCTGTCAAGTGAGATAGAATGGACTGGGGAATCCGACTGGCAATAAGCCAGCTTAAAGCATAGAATCACATGACAGACAACTTGGGGATGGTTAGCAATCAAGTGGATGAATTACAGTCTGGATCTGCCATGTCTAGAGCACAACTCAATCCACCATATGAGAATCAATTGTTATCACAACAAGCCAATTCCACAAAGCTGTAGTCATATAAACCCTGTTAATCCCTGGTGCTAACATACGTATATGTTGTCCCTATCCCGATTGTGCCCACTTTAGGGGGTGTAGATGATGTGTAGATGATCAAAAGACATCATTTTCTGATTGTGAGCAGATCTTCCTGACCGCCTACGGAGGTTGTCAGGCACGTATTATGTCTGGATCAGCGGAGTTTCATCCTCAGAGGACCATCCTCCTCAGTGAATTTCATTTTTTTAAATGGTAAAACATTTTAAAAGTGATCATTTTTAGATAAAACTGTACTAAATATAATCACGTCGCCAAATAATTGATTAAACAGACTACTTTGCAAAGCAGGTCGACAGTAGCCTCAACAGCACTCTGTAGGGTAGCACCATGGTGTAGCCGGAGGAGAGCTAGCGTCCGTCCTCCTCTGGGGACATTGACTTCAATACAAAACCTAGGAGGCTCATGGTTCTCTCAATCTTCCATAGACTTACACAGCAATTATGACAACTTCCGGGGGACTTCCTCCAACCTATCAAAGCTTGCAGCATGAACTGACATGTTGTCCACCCAATCAAAGGATCAGAGAATTAAACTAGTACTGAAAGCATAAACTACAGCTAGCTAGCAATGCAGTGCATAATATGTAGTGAGTAGTTGACTCAAAGAGAGAGAAAGACAATAGTTGAACAGTTTTGAACAAATTAATCTCTTCCAAAATGAAGGAGAAGAAAGATTGTCATTTTCTTTTCAGTTTCACTTACTTAGCAAAATGCAGCTAGCTAGTTTAGCCTACTTAAACACCCTGCTCAAACAGTGGGATGCTATGTTAGCTAGCTGGCTATGACAATCCAACACAACACTGGAACTCTTCCAAGTCAAGGTAAACTTTTGGTTTCACAAATGTATTGCCACCGGGCGCGCCAGTGTAACTGCTTACTTACTGTACACTGTAACATTACTGTACGATTGTAGTGGGCTCACTAACGTGCTAGTTCTGTTAGCTATGCTGACTATGACGTTGTCAGCATATTATCTAAAGTAACGATGTAGGTTGTGTGTAGTTTTTTTTTTTTAACTGGTCACATACAGCTGATGTGTTGTGCATTGAAGTCCACAAGCGAAGGGATGAGGTGAGAGGAGGAGAGTGCACAAAAGGAATACAACATGGCTGTGTATTTACGCCTAATGGGGGGAGGAGGGGGGGGTTAATTACGCCCGGTTCTGTTAAAAAAACATTAAAATGTAAGCAAACAGAACAAAACAGGGATAAACATACTTGAATTTGTCCAATAGAAACTCTCTTTACAACTGTTGGACTAATGATTACATACTAATCAGCTAGATGCAGGCAAGAGTGTGCAAGGAGGTATTGAATGTCACGGTCTGTCCATGTGTCACCTCAAATGTGTCTCTCGACCTGCACCTACATTGTAAACTTTCATTCATAGGCTAGGTTGTAGCAACCTCATGATGGGTATAGGGAAAATTGAGTATCATGTAGTAGCTTAAACCTATCGCTGTTACATTGAACTGGGTGAATGGAATATGAATGACAGTCATCCAATAAGCTATAATAGAAATAAGGCCACGCTCATGAAAAAAAAAATAGTTAGTGCCACCGCCACTGGTCTGGATATCTCACAAGTGTAGACGGAGTTGGGCGGTCAAACCATTTAAATCATCAGTATCCTGCCCTCTAAAGTCATTGACAGGTGGCACCATTGACCATAATAGTCTTCAAATAAATCAATTCAATTCATATATTATTTTGAAACAAAATCTGTCAAATAGTTTGCATACAGAGGGACCGGACCACAACATCTGGTCACAATGCCAACACAGTTAAAGACACATTTTAATGCCAAGTTTAGTCATGAAACTCTTGATCCGATTGGATCATCTTAATCGGATGGTGGCAACCACATGTTAGCACCAAGTATAAATAGGGCTTTAGTCATCCCCATACCATAATATGATTATGTGTGTTATTGAGGCAGAACACTACTCCCTTGTCCTCCATAGAGTGAAGAAAAGCTGCTGACAGTACCACAGACTTCTTAATGGGGTGATATGAACAGGGTAAAGGAGTATTCCACTGACAATGGGGTATTTTCATACGATGTCATGTCCTATTGTTTGATGATGACTATGTTTCGCTAACACTCCAAATATTTTTTTTCTTGGGAAAAATAAGGATTTTGTTATCCTGAGTGGATTAGAATCTCAAGTGTTCTTCTTGTCTAAATCCAATGTCACTAATCAACAGATATCCACATAGCACCTTCATAAATCCATGCTATGCATTCAGTAGCCTATAAATCTCAAAGGAATATCTAATTGAACAGTTATCTTGCATGGGGTGTGTCAATTCTTCTCATCTAAGGACTAAACTAACTCTGAAAACGATGTATAATTCATTTTAGTTCAATTCAAAACAGCTGTTGTTGGACTAGCCCAGTTTTGTTCAAATGGGGCTATTGGCAGACATTATGAAAGGCTACAGTCTTTAAATATTATATAAATGATGTCTGTCCATGTGCGGTCTCTGAACAGTGAGCAAAATAAATGCACAACGTTATGACGTACACAAATACAACACTATGTAGTTGATGTTTTAACTCTGACAGATATGAAACGCCGTTTGGGTCTTTGCGTGTCATATGGTTCGGCTACAGCTTTTTCAGAATACAGTTGGTTACAGAAACACTTGTCGCAGGGATATGATGAGTTCGTATGGGTTGGGAACACCAAAAAGTATATTTTCTGAGGAATAGTTTCAAAACACTAAATCAAAGTTGTACACAATATGTTACTATGTAATAGACGAGATCGAAATCAATCAAGGCATGGTTCAATACGGTTGATACAGCGGCAACTTTACCTGTAGGCTACCATTTGCTTTACGCAAATGTTGATCCCCTTGATAGACTATTATTCGAGTAATAAGTCGTGCATGTAAGTAATATGTATCAAGGAAATTAGTTTATCTTACCTTTCAGACGTTCTATGGCTTTCTTTCAACGTTCAATCTAACTTCTGATGACATTCCCGGGATAAGTTAATAAACTTAGGAAGACAGGAAAACATGCCACCCTTACGTTTTCTCACTCTTCAAAAGGGCTGAATCAATGATAGACAGGGGAATCATCCAATCGGTGCTAGGGGATGTGTGACCAATGTGTGACCAATAAAAGTATTAGGAGACAGAACGGGTTGGAAGTGACTTGTGGCAGACTTCCTACTTATACCGTCTCATGTCCATAGTCATAATATAAAGCCCTTTTGATTATGTTTCTTAACACAAAATAGAAATACACTTGCATATCTGCATATATTATAAACACATCTAAAAATACTTATTTAGAGTCAGAATTGAGAAGATTTTTTTTTCTCACGTTGTTGGCCTAGTCTATTGTCAGATGTAAATGTAGAAACATATGTTATTATTGAGAAAAATAAGAACATAAACTATTATTGTTTTGACAACAGATCTTCTTTATACATTTTTCATAAACATTTTTGAAAGTTTCACTACCACTTGAATTAATAAATGTAACGTTAGTCTATGAAGTGTAAAATGTACTTTATTTATTTGAAAAAAAGAGGTGTTCATCATTTCCCTTCAAGCTATTTGATGCATAGTGGAATGTTTAGGTATTAAGTTAGCTTGTGATAACAGTATGTAAAAAAGTATGAATAATATACACTTATCTGGTCAAATACCAATTTAGTGTATATCAGAACAAATTGGACAGCCTGTATAGGAAAGGATATTGCCTTGATTTTCCATGAAAAGGATGTCCTGATGTCTTATATGTTCTGTTCAATAGCTATATGGTATTTAGAACAATCATGCCTCCATAATAAAGAATAAATCACTGAACAGTAAGGTTTTGTTGCTATGAATGACTTTTGCATGATGTTTTTATTCCATGTGATTCAATAGCGTTAACCTCAAAGCGTTCAAAGGATATCTGATCTATTACAAGTCATTTCATGGTGACTGAAATAGGACATTGAATTTACTATAAATGTATCTTGGTGTGTAAGCACAGAACAAAAACGTCAATACAGACCGACATTAACATCAGTACAGAAATACAAAATAACACTGTAGAAACCACCATTCACACAATACATTCATACTAAACTGTTTTCCAAGTTTGGACAGCACAGCACAGTGCAGCACAGTACACTACAGTAGAGCACAGAGTACAGTACATTACAGTACAGTAAATACAAGTAGAGTATAGTACAGTGCAGTACAATACCGTAGAGAACAGAGTACAGTAAAGAAAAGTAAAGTATAGTGTACTGTATTGTACCCTACTTTACTCTAATGTACTCTACTCTACTGAATTAATCTCTGCTGTACTATACCTTACTGTACTGTGATGTACTCTACTGAATAAAACTACTATATCCAACCATATGTGCTGTATTTTACTGTATTGTACTGTACTGAACTCTTCTGTGTCCTACTGTGTTGTACTGTTCTAAACTGTGCTATACTGTACTGTGATATTCAAACTTGTGAAACATAGCCTAGAGATATATGATTTGTACAAATTTGGATCTGGTCTGCACCTACCAAATGTGTACTTGTTTAGGGGTGGAGTTCATCAGAATAATATCATGCTTTGCAATTGTTTATTTTTACATTTCAATTTTGGTCATTCAGCAGACACTCGTATCCAGAGTGACATACAGTCAGTGCATTCAACTAAGGTAGATAAACAACTAAATGCAGTCTTCAGAAAATATTCACATCCATATTTACATATTTTGCTGTGTTTACAGCCGGAATTTAAAATTGATTACATCATATTTTTGGGGGGACACAGGCCTACAATACCTTATAAAGTCAAAGTGGAAAATGTTTAAGTGTTTACAAATGATTGAAAATGAAAAACGGTATCTATTGGTAGATGGGGAAACATTTTAAAATTAGACATTGAATATCCCTTTGAACATGTTGAAGTTATTAATTACACTTTGGTGTATCAATATACCCAGTCACTACAAAGATACGTGTCCTTCATAACTCAGTTGCCGGAGAGGAAGGAAACCTAATTGACAGAGTGAAAAGAATGAAGCCTGTACATAATAAAAATATTCCAAAACATGCATCTTGTTGGCAACATGGCACTAAAGTAATACTGCAAAAAAAAAAGTTATGTTTGGGGCAAATCCAATACAACACATTACTGAGTACCACTCCACATACTTTTAAGCATAGTGGTGGCTGCATTACGTTATGAGTATGCTTGTAATAATTAAGGACTGGCTAGTTTTTCAGGATAAAAACATTAATGGAATAGAGCTAAGCACATGCAGAATCCTAGAGGAAAATCTGGTTCAGTCTGCATTCCACCAGACACTGGGAGATGAAATCACCTTTCAGCAGGACAATAACCTAAAACACAAGGCCAGATCTACACAGGAGTTGCTTATCAAGAAGACAGTAAATGCACCTAAGTGGCTGACTTAAATCTGCTTGAAAATCTATGGCAAGACCTGAAAATGGTTGTCTAGCAATGATCAACAACCAATTTGACAGAGCTTGAAGAATGTTGAAAATAATAATGTTGGAAAATCTGCATTTGGAAAGCTCTTAGAGACTTCCCCAGAAAGACTGACAGCTGTAATCACTGCCAAATATGATTCTAACATGTATTGACTCAGGGTGTTGAATACTTATCTTCTCAAGATATATTTGTGTTTATTTAAAAAAAATACAATTCTTCCACTTTCACATTACAGAGTACTGTGTGTAGATCATTGACACAAAATGACAATTAAATCCATGTAATCCCGCTTTGTAACACAACAAAATGTGGAAGAAGTCAAGGGATGTAAACACTTTCTGAAGGAACTGTCTGAATTACAGTCATAGCAAGAAAATAACAATTCTTACTTTCTTAACTAACATTTTAGTGGAGTTGAAGTGGTCTGTTGGTTTATACTGTATGTTGGACGACTTTAAACATCATCGCTGCCAGTTTTAAAGCTTTTGAAAAAGCTAACATAAGTGCATGTAACAAATGGGAGCAATAATACATAGTCTGCTGCAATCTTCAGCCGGCTCTTCTTTCCTATTAAGAGGCATGAGACGGCATTATTTTAATATGATGCTAACTTAATTGAGAGTGTACAGTGCATTCGAAAAGTTCAGACCCCTTGACTTTTCGTTTTCTTTGTTACGTTACAGCTTCATTCTAAAATTTATAAAATTGTTTTTTTCCCTCATCAATCTACACACAATATCCCATACTGACAAAGCAAATAAGTTCTTTAGAAATGTTTGCAAATGTATTACATATAAAAAATGAAAATATCTCGTTTACATAAGTATTCAGACCCTTTACTCAGTATTTTGTTGAAACACCTTTGGCAGTGATTACAGCCTCAAGTCTTCTTGGGTATGATGCTACAAGTTTGGCTCACCTATATTTGGGGAGTTTCTCCCAATCTTCTCTGCAGATCCTCTCAAGCTCTGTCAAGTTGGATGGAGAGCGTATCTGCACAGATATTTTCAGGTCTCTCCAGAGATTTTTGATCGAGTTCAAGTCCCGGCTCTAGCTGGGCCACTCAAGGACATTCAGAAACTTATCCTGAAGCCACTCCTGTGTTGTCTTGACTGTGTGCTTAGGGTCGTTGACCTGTTGGAAGGTGAACCGTCTGGCCACTCTACCATGAAGGCCTGATTGGTGGAGTGCTGCAGAGAAGGTTGTCCTTCTGGAAGGTTTTCCCATCTCCATAGAAGAACTCTAGAGCTCTGTCAGAATGACCATCAGGTTCTTGGTCACCTCCCTGACGAAGGCCAAGTCTCCCCAGAGACTTGTTCCAAAGCCACTCCTGCGTTGTCTTGGCTGTGTGCTTAGAGTCATTGTCCTGTTGGAAGGTGAACCTTCGCCCCAGTCTGAGGTCCTGAGCGCTCTGGAGCAAGTTTTCATTAAGGATTTCTCTGTACTTTGCTCTGCTCATCTTCCCTCAATCCTGACCCAGTCTCCCAGTCCCTGCCGCTGAAAAACATCCCCACAGCATGATGCTGCCACCATCATGCTTCACCGAAGGGATGATGCCAGGTTTTCTCCAGATGTGACGCTTGGCTTTCAGGCCCTTCTCCCCCAATTGATCACTTTGGCCAGGTGCCCAGCTCCAGGAAGAGTCTTGGTGGTTCCAAACTTCTTCATTTAAGAATGATGGAGGTCACTGTGTTCTTGAGAACCTTCTATGCTGCAGAAATGTTTTGGTACCCTTCCCCAGATCTGTGCCTCGACACAATCCTTTCTGGGAGCTCTACGGACAAATTATTCGACCGCATGGCTTGGTTTTTGCTCTGACATGCACTGTCAACTGTGAGACCTTATATAGACAGGTGTGTGCCTTTCCAAATCATGTCCAATGAATTGAATTTACCGCAGGTGGACTCCAATCAAGTTGTAGAAACATCTCAAGGATGATCAATGGAAACAGGATGCACCTGAGCACAATTTCAAGTCTCATAGCAAAGGGTCTGAATACTTTTGTTTTTTTTATATACATTTGCTAACATTTCTAAGAACCTGCTTTCACTTTGTCATTATGGGGTATTGTGTGTAGATTGATGAGGAAAAGGTTTTATTTAATCCATTTTAGAATAATGCTGTATCATATTTTCAACATCCGTAAAATATGTATTTTTTGACATCCGTATAACACGTCTTTTCAACGTTCAAAAAATCTATCTTCTAACCTTTCATTCAGCACCTGAATGCACGTGATGTCAACGTCTGGAAAATACATCTAAAAGACGTTTCTTCAACATCATTTTGCTTACTGTGGTGTGTGTGTGTGAGTGTTTTATTTTTGTTTACAGCAGCAGCCAGCGGGACATGGGAAACAACAGCTTTTTTATGAGCATCCTTCTTGAGCTTGTAGCTGTTCCATTCTGCTGAATAGCAGTTTCACAAACAAAAACGACAGATGTTATGTTTTCCAGACAGCTGTTAGTCTTTTAAAAACTAATTGAGAACAAGGGAATTTTCGGATAAAATTGCAGTCTGCCAGTATTTGTTCAAAGAAATGTACGCTAAACTATAATCTATAAAGAATTAACAAAGTCTAAGTTTTGCACAGTGGGAGGAGGGAAAACTTCAATTCCTTCACTCATCATGTCAACACAATATCCCTTGTTGACCTAGCTGCAACCATATTGCCAAACAGTGGAGGGCCCTATTTCATTACAGTTGCTGCATTTCTCAGAGTTAGATTTGACAACGGCACTACTGACTGACCAGTAAAACCTCTTACAAGGGTAGAGTTAAGATAAATCTGGTCTCTGAAGAAAATGTTAAATTTTACAAGCACATGAAGGAGGGAACTCTCTTTGTCGAACCACACATACAGCTGACCATAACTGTCACACATAGCTGAGCAATGTTTTGTAATGGCTTCCGTGGTCTGTCATGCACATTGATTGAAACCAGCTTTGCTTTGATGAATCAGCATAATGTGTCTTTTAAGTAAGAGAGACATTCACTGATCGACAAATAATAGTTATTTTAGGATGCAAAGTGATTTGTCGATCTTAAACATGACCGCTATTATCTATTAGGGTTTGTACAGCGGAAATAATCTGAAGGGGCCAAAATATGCTTGCCCGCTCGGAGTTTGCCAAAAGGCACGCAAGGCCGAGGCCAGGGCTAAAAGTGGGAGAAAGGGGATACTAGGGTGAGCACACAGAACTCTTTCTCTGTGATTTATTGGGGATAAATAGAGCGAGTGACACTTAAGGGAGATAGGTTAAATGCCCATCCTCACTGTTGCTATTAAGTATGTTGAACATTATTGTTGAGTCATTATGTTGAGCCATATAGATTTTCCTCTAGCTGTCTATGCTGACCAGTGCACTGAATCTTTCAAAGTGTCCTAATAGTTTTTTTTCCAGTGAAAGACAGCATTGTTTTCTGCAAGTGACCTGTAAAGTTAATCAGCGATGGTTCATTAGCCGTACTAAAAAGGACAGGAAGTGGGGCTGGGTCAAACACATTTTGATTCATATTGATATAACAAATTAAGCTGATCAAAATCCCCCGGGGATGTCCTGTTGTGTCAACATCCTGAGGAGGAAGAGGAGGGAGAGATGTTTTTATTGTTCCAATTCTAGGTTAGTGTGCCCCTTCCTTGTTATGGGTCCAGTGGGTAACTGTTACCCATTGGACTGTTACCACACTTCCTTGGCCCAACACCGACAGTCTATACACCCAGTACCATCAAAAATAAAGTGGCAACATGACATTGACACAATGTAACATCAACAACCACTGGCAGAGCATGAGGAGCTGTCAGAGAATTTCTACTACACCATCTACAGTTTCCCTCATCTCATTTTAAAATGTCCCTTCCATGTTTATTCACAGTTGGTTACTGTATGTCTGTCAGTTGAGTAATCAAATTCATGAAGGTTAGGTGTCAAAGGCCACTCTGACTAGTGTCCCAAGGTTTTTTATTTCCAGGGTTCCTTCTGTCAAGCAATTTCATTTAGTTGCGCTTGAAAGTTACATTATGAGCGATAAATATTAGAAGTCCTTAACTGTATATTCTTACATATGCACAGTATATTTATGTTCTGAGTGAAATACAAAATGTTTCCAGTGCAAAAATACTTACACAATACTTATCTGCCAGATCTTAGTCCCATCAACCTCTGTGATGGAGTGGAGGATGCCAGAAAACGAGGCCAGTATGAGTGTTTTGGCTTTTTCTCCAGGTCAGAGGGTGACCCCCGGGTTGAAATGACCATGAGGGTGATTCCTCAACGAAACTAGAACAAAAAAGGACTGTCATTTTTTGGATTGTCACAAAATATTATCCATAGAATGTTCCTTTGGAGGAAGGATTGTTGATACAAATGTCAACAATATACTCTGTATCTAAAAGCATATTTGAGAAATAATTCATCAAAGTTGGCACATGAATTACATGTTGGCCCTCAGGAGCATTGCACAACATCATAACTCTTGATCTATATGTGGCAAGAACTTAATCTTGATGACATTTGAAACCTCATCATGTGCTCTAAAATGCATTTCATTGTGCTAGATGTCAATGTAAATGTATTATTTGATATTGAAAAGTAGAAAAATAAATATCACAAATAGACCCCTTACATTTTTACAAATCGTTTTTCATTTCGGCTCAGTGAAATGACATTGCAACGAGCAGCAGATATTGAGATGAGCGAGATGCAAGACTTCGCTCTCACACCGTCACACACAGTATCTGTGCCTGTGTTTGGCAGGTAGCCTAGCAGTTAAGAGCGTTGGGCCAGTAACTGAAACGTCGCTGGTTTGAATCACTGAGCCGACTAAGTGAAAAATCTGTTGATGTGCCCTTGAGCAAGGTACTTAACCCTAATTGCTCTGGATAAGAGCATGTAATGTGCACGGGTTTGCTGCAAGCGATTCACAGTGTGGTAGCCAGGGCACCAAAACAGTTTTTGACAGTTTGTGCAGAGATTCTTCGATTGTGCAAACCCACAGTTTCATCAGCTGTCCAGGTGGCTCGTCTCAGACGATCCCGCAGGTGAAGAAGACGGATGTGGAGGTCCTGGGCTGGCATGGTTACATGTAGTCTGAGGTTGTGAGGCTGGTGGGACCTATTGCCAAATTCTCTCAAATGACATTGGAGGTGACTTATGGTAGAGAAATGAGCAAGTGGATGGATTTTCTTGGCAAAGGAGAAATGCTCACTGACAGGGATGTGAACAAATTTGTTCACAACATTTTTGAGAAATAAGCTTTGGAACATTTCTGGGATCTTTTATTTCATCCCACGAAACATGCAACCAACACTTTACATGTTGGTTTATGGTTATTATAATTGGGGAAAAGATTAATGAAAAGTAAAATGACAGTTGCATGCACATCGCTTGGCCAACCAGACAATGAGTAGTGGGGAAGGACCATAAATCAATGAACTTTACCTAGAAAATAGATGTCTGGACTGTGCTGCTGTGAACTAAAGTTGAATGCACTGGAGGTAATTGGTGAATGGGTTAAAGTGACTGAAATAGAGCAGAAACTAGGAAAGTATTTGCATGTCATCCCACAGAAATCCGACAGTTTCAACATCATGGGAAAATGATCTATTTGATTAACTGAGCAAGACTTGAAAACATGTGTATAGCCAAGATGATTACAATGTTTGTTCCAGCAGACATTACTCTCATAATGCGTATCTTTTAGAAGTATGACAATTCCAGTTGAATCCATTATTGAGGTATGCGGCATTCCCTATCACATCTACATTTTATTTGGGGTGTTCATTGACTTGTGGAAGTCCATGTATCTCATGGCTCATGACATTTTTGTGACATTTGGTCAGGTCACAAAATGGATTCTACATTGAAAAGACTAGAGTAGATCATCCACGATACAGTTGATATAAGGCCTATGGAAAGCAAAGAAAAAACATGCAGAATACAGATTCTATACATTTGGAATCTGGGTAAAGGGTCGATATGATGGAGGCGAATAGACTTTTAGCCCCTGCATTGAAAATAACAGCTGTATGGTTCTAGCAGAAATCCCAATTCTCCCACAACACTCCGTGAAGTAATTAAGTGTAAACATATGCTTCATGGAATGGTGTGTATATAGTAATGGTATATCTACAGTATTCTATTCTTCAGCTGCATAACAACTTGTGCAACTTTTTGTTTTTAAGATGGTTAAGGGATAATTCACTAAAACAAACAATGTTAATGTACACTACCGTTCAAAAGTTCGGGGTCACTTAGAAATGTCTTTGTTTAAAAAAATAAAATAAAAATTTGTCCATTAAAATAACATAAAATTGAACAAAAATACAGTGTAGACCTAGGATAGGATAAGTAATCCCTCTCACCCCCCCCCCCTTTAAGATTTAGATGCACTATTGTAAAGTGACTGTTCCACTGGATGTCATAAGGTGAATGCACCAATTTGTAAGTCGCTCTGGATAAGAGCGTCTGCTAAATGACTTAAATGTAAATGTAAACATTGTTAATGTTGCAAATGACTATTGTAGCTGGAAACAGCTGACCTTTAATGGAATATCTACATACTATAGGCGTACAGATGCCCATTATCAGTAACCATCACTCCTGTGTTCCAATGGCACGTGCTGTTGGCCAATCCAAGTTGATCATTTTAAAAGGATAATTGATCATTAGCAAACCCTTTTGCAATTATGTTAGCACAGCTGGAAACTGGTGGTACAAGCAGTGGCAGTGCGAGAAGTAGGGTAAAGTTCAAGCTCAGGCAATGGTGGTATTTTGAGGAAGATGCATTTTTCAAAACAAGTGGTGACAGCTTTTGACACGCATTAGACACTTATGGGTTTGTTTTGATGAGCCTAGTATGTAAAAAAGAGGATGTTTATTTGTTCCAATCTATAGTTTTATGCTGTTCTGTTCCATCAATGGCACTTTTGACTAAACATTTTACTTGAAATACTGTAATAACAAGGTTTTAAACATATTGAAATATAGATTTATGTATTTACTCATGGCAATGGCCTATTATGCTTAAAAATCCAATATGTCAGTGAATGGCAGCAGGCAATTTGACAGCATCTTCGGTTGTACGATCTTAATTTGATCACCCTGTTTTGTACATTAATCAAAAATCCTAATCTACTCCATCCTATGGCCATTATGGCCAAGGGTAAATGCGAATACACATCAAAACCTGTTATTGTGGGTTTAGCCATCGGACCTAACTAGTTGTACAGCACTCCAGCTGTGCATGATGAAAGACTTGATATCATCTTTACCTTTCACACACTGACCTGCAATTGAAAAACAGTAACAATAGTTGTTATTACTCTGATAGAAATGTTGTAACTACCTTATACATCTAGTTTGGATTATTTGTCTTTGAAACAAACTATTTTGCAAAAAACAAAGTGATCAAATTAAGATCATACAACTGTACAACCAAAGATGCTGTCAAATTGACTGGTGGTCAAGTCATAGGTGGATCAAGGTTCATTAGACCTTCAGTATAAGAATATTCAACTTTTTTTTTTACAATATTGCACAAACAATATTGAGGTTGTGAGGTCAAATTCAGAACTTCATTTGCCAATTTGTTAGCAGAATTATCATACATCTTATTATTCATAATAACATTTGGCTTTTGTGTAGCGATCCTGCAGGAACATTCCTTTCACTAAGGATCAATGTCATATTTCACTGTTTTAGTGATACTCTTTCAGTCAAACTGACTGATGTGTTATACCACTTACACCCTTTGAAAGGGTCCAACTGTTGTGCAATTTTTTATATTTAGTCTGTGGTAAAAATGTGAGTTACTGAATGTCATATCGTCATCTATACCTTCAATAGTAATATATGCTTTGAATGTATAACGCAAACTAAATATCTTAAATAAAATATCAGTGTGAGTTGTATTTGAAATGGTTGATTGTTTGGGTGAAATTGGGCCTTAGAAAGTCCTTAGAAAATCGATTGTGACTTATTTTGTCTGGATGCTGCAGGTTCATATAGTTGTACTCTGTGGTTGCACTGAGAAGGGCATAATACAGTATCATAAACAAACATTACAGCTCCCCCTAGTGAAATAACTGATAATACACAACTACACTCACCAGACAGTTTATTAGGTACACCCATCTCGTACCGGGTCGGACTTTCCTTAGCATCCATAACAGCCTGAATTCTTCGGGGCGTGGATTCTACAAATTGGATGCTGACACGATGGCATCACACAGTTGCTGCAGATTGGACAGCAGTACACCACAGCCACCAGCCTGTACCATCGACACAAGGTAGGATGGGTCGATCATGCTTTCACCAAATCCTAAGTCTGTCATCAGCTTGACGCAACAAGAACCGAGATTCATTGGAGCAGGCAATGCTTTTCCACTCAATTCGCCAGTGTTGGTGATCGCATTCCCAATGGAGTCGTTTTTTCCTTGTTTTTAGCTGATAGGAGTGGAACCCGGTGTGTCGTCTGCTGCAATAGCTCATCCGTAACAAGGATCGACGAGTCGTGCGTCCCACTGTTGTACTGAGCTGTTATTTGTCTGTTTGTGGCTCGCCTGTTATCTTGCACAATTTTTCTTCAACCTCTCATTCTCCTTCAACCTCTCATCAACGAGCTGTTTTCGCCCCAGGACTGCCGCTGACTGGATCATTTCTGTTTGTCGCACCATTCTCTGTAAACCCTAGACGGATGCAAATGGCGGAAGGTGGTGGGGCACAAAGTGTGTGTATGTGGAGAGGAATGGTGACATTGGGCAATGGGGGGAGGAGAGGTGGGCTCTTTCCGTTCAACTGCAGACCTCGAGGTACTGCTGGAGGAAGTGCAGCAGCATAATTTCATAGTGCTCTCCAGACTTTGGGCAGCGGATGCTGTGTCTCTCGTCGGGGTAGATCTGAAGAGATAGAGACAAAGGATCAGATATGGAGAAAAGAGAAAGCCCCGGCAAGGATGCGTCGACCTTCCTCATTTCAAAGATGATGTTTATATACTATGAAAAGATTCCTTTGAAAAATAAATGAGTCATACTCGTTTCTTCTTCATAGTGTGTTTGTTTTCGCCAACATTTCAGCTAAAGCCTGTGAAACGGTTCCACCGCACATACTCAATTCTCTTATCAATCGCTGTTCATTTTCTACCCTGAAGGCAAGCCTCACACGCAAATAAACACTATAATGTGTGTTGTGTCCCATCGTACATGGGCTTGTACATGTGAACAACTAAACCCAATACCCTCCTACCTGTAGCAGATAAGGCTTCCCAGCGGATCAGTTAAGAACCCAGGAAATTGGTGGGAAAAGTGTACAGTTTCATCAAGGAATCAGTGTAAAATAAGTAAAAGGTTAGTCCTGGGTTGGAAAACAAAATATTAAAGAAAAAGTATTTCCACTCGAATCGAAAATTAGCCTGATCCTTGATCTGTTAATGCAGTATAGCCAACTCCTATGGTTATTGTCATAAGAGTGGGCTCTACAGCACAAACAAATCTAGGACTAAGCTAATTGAAATGCATTCCAAGCAAGTCTATCCCATCAGGACTATACCAACACAAGGGATGAACAGTGCTGCAGGACAGTGCTGCAGGACAGTGCTGCAGGACAGTGCTGCAGGACAGTGCTGCAGGACAGTGCTGCAGGACAGTGCTGCAGGACAGTGCTGCACAGCTGCACTTTGGAGAGTGCTTACTGCTGCTTTTACTTACTGCCTGTTAAGCACCCTGAGATCGACAGTCAATTGTAATGAAACGTGATGACTCACTCACTAGGCAGATTGTCTATGGGCAGGGTCGACCGAGCCGGTCTCGTAGCCCTGCTGGTTGTTCTCAGGCAGGTCTATGTAGCGCTGTGTAACCCGCCTCGTAACCCATCCACACAGTCACAGGGGCGCCCTCTATGGCCACCTGGAGGACAGCTCAAGTCAAGCAGGCTTAAATCACTTGAGATTGTGAGTCGACAATGTTAACTGGTTAAGAGTGAGGAGTAATCATAGCTACAACCAGTCAAGACCTTGTAGTGTTAAATTCAGTTTTAGAGTCAATATTTTAGACTTGTTGATTTTACCAGGGCTGGGCCACATTACTACCCTTTCATGGTACGAGGTTATAGAACTGCACAGCCTGCCATCACAATATTCTTATTTTTTTTACACAGAATGCGTGTGATGTGAAATTGTGACCAAGTCCAAAGAATAGTCCCCTAAAGTTCTTCAGTGGAGACTGAACTTTCACCTCACCTTGAAGATGTTGGGCCTGTAGACAAGGACCATGAGGGAGAGGAAGCCGCCGTCGGACCAGCCGTGGATAGCCACGCGACTTAGGTCAACAAACTTGTACTTGTCGGCCAAGTACTGCAGCTCCTCCACCTGGCCCTGAGACCCACAAGAAGTGTGAAAGGAATGTTAAGACTCGCATGGACTGAGTCTTGTTCAGAGGGCACGAAATAGGAGAAAACCTTGTTGAAATGGGAACGTACCATCTGGGCTTGTCCAATAAGAACGTCCTTTTTGATGTTGCCACATTGTGCCTTCCTGAACACAACCCTGCTAATACAGATTGATAAACTGGCAATAGAGAAATCACATATTTTGTCAATACCTACAACAATGATGTCAGTGGAGATGTAAAACTGTGCTACCATTTTGTTTTCAGAGCCTCGAACTTGAGCCCTCTTCCATCGATGACAACGACGGAGTAGCCTAGTGATGCTAGCGTGTTCAGCCTCAAGTAATTCACTCCTTTGTGCGAGTTATTTACTAACTGCACCTGGAGCACAAACAAAAACACCCGCTCAAGATTAAAAACATACATAAGAAAACCTTTAACATGATCTTTATTTTTATACATTTTGGGGTTGCCGAGTGGCGCAGCGGTCTAAGGCACTGCATCTCAGTGCTAGAGGCAACACGACTATAGACCCGGGCTCGATTTGTCTTGCCGTCCATGTTACCCAATTGGTCATTTTGTAAATATATATTATTTCCTGGAACCATTACATGCACCCATCTCATTGTTATTTAATTATTAGAGATACACAAACGTTTGTTGCACCCACCATGCGTCATGTCCGCAATGGTCATGTGAGGTGAAATGTGTTTATTTTGGGATGTGAACACTCGGTGTGTTTGACCCGACAAAGATCCGTTTCGGATGGAAACGTTGTCAATAAAGCGGTGAACTGGGAGCTTTAACGTTGTGCGGACCTTCTTGTTCTATACTCGATTCCAGGCTGTATCACAACCGGCAGTGATTGGGAGTCCCATAGGGCGGCGCACAATTGTCCCAGCGTCGTCCGAGTCAGGGTTTGGCCGGGGTAGGCCGTCGTTGTAAATAACAATTTGTTCTTGACTGGCTTGCCTAGTTAAATAAAGGTTCAATAATAAAATAAGATATATAAAATCCCAACTCTGACAAACAGACTATATTACAGGATAATAACATTTTAATTGAACAAACCTGGGGCCCTCAACACACAAATGGGATGGTGTGGTGCTCTCTGCCAGATACCAAGTTGTGTGGTTTACGCAACATGCCGTATAGCGGGAACTTCGACTTCCCTGAAAAATTAAAAGTCTCTGGTAGAATGTAATCTCCTTGGCACCCTGAGAAGAAAACAACATCAATATGATGTCAAATGCATATCACTGTTCATTGTGCTGCTCTTGGGGCAGTTACTAGAGCAGAAGGGGCAGATAGTATTTATGTTGTTGTTCTTAGGAAGTCAGTATAGTAAGGGCAGATACTATTGATCTCGTTTGCCCTTAGGGCACAATAGCGAGAGCAGATACTGTTGATGTTATATATGTAGCTGCCCTTGGAGTGGCTCGTTCAAAAACGATGAAGAAGCAACATTGAATTTGCAGCGCCATTCCGATGTCTCAATTTGTGAGGTAAGTGTGTGCTTATTCATGTCAACATCTTGTGCATTGATACATTCACGTTTTTGTGGTGAGGGTGAAAAGCCAGTAGAAAAGTGAACATAACCGCCTCCTTAAATCGGGCACTTAAAGTAATCTGCAGGGAACAACGAGTAGATTAAATGAGTTGACTTACCCATTATCAAAAAAATGATTTTGTAAGGTGCATCCTTATTCACATCTTTACCATTAAGCCAGAAATAGAATCCAGAAAGAACATCTAACAACAGTGTATTCTCCTGCCTGTTGTCTGAGTGTAGTCTCTGGCCCACTGGTCACAGCCCTGTTGTAACAGTGTGGTGACCTTGTACAAATGGCAGACGTTTTGGACTCATTCACCCTGAGGAAGGTGATCTCCTCATAGCTTGTTTGAACAAAGAGATAAAAGACGTCATAGACCTGAAACAAACAAAGAACCAACATAATATGAGCCCTTAAAGAAAGAGCCTTCGTTGGTTTCAAAGTTCAAGACAACAAAAGCGTTTCATTTCAGCACGTATAACTGGAAGAGAGGTAGGTAACTTAACATTCATGTGACAACAAACTAACCAACAAAAAACTACAAGTAACAGCCATTTCCGATAGAGGCAAGTAACTACAACTTTGTGCTAATCAGGGCACTGGAAGCAGTCAGGATGATTTATTTTACATACTGAGTTCCATGCTCAGATCTCAAGTCAGAATCTAGACCTTGGAGCCAAAGCCGGAGTTACTTTAATCCAGATGTCAGTGATCTCCTCACAGATGATGAAGGGGTGGACCCCCTCAAGCACAGCCTCCACACTCTCCTCCCTCTGGGCCTGGTCCTGAGTTACAGGGATGAACAGACCCGGGGGCTGCAGGACCAGCTGGAGCCTCTGCTGACTCCTGTACAGCAGCACTGCCCATGCACTGGACAGAGGAGCAATGAGATATGTTACAAGTCAGTATCAAATCATTAGCTGGCTAACGTTTCTAAATATCCTCAAACAATTCCATATTTACTAGTTCGTAGAGAAAGATTGTCTTGAAATTGAAAGAGCTACTTTTAATCAATTTTTTAAAATCAAAGTAAGTCGAATTAGCTTATTGATCATGCTCCGTGACATAGGCTACCCTTCTGGAGAGAAGAAATGTGTGCGGTTCAACAGATAACCGACCCACACATGATTGAATAAAACATGTAGAGGAGAGGAGCTTGATTGGCTGTTGGTTTCTGGTTGCGGTGTCATTTGCCTTGGCGCAGGCCTCAAGACAACTGTCGCCCACCAGGAGTGGGTAACTTGCCATTTCAGCCCTGCGGGTAGCACAATTGTGTGAGGACTAGTCCAGATTGCTGGTGAGTGTGGGATGGAATGGAACTCCAGGTGGTGCTGGCCTAAGTCACATGATCAGGCTATCATTGTAAATATGCATTCCTTAATAACTCACATGTTTAAATAAAGCTACAATAAATAAACAAAAATCTAGCAGATGAAACCACAAGGCTTGGCGCCTTTTTAATCTTTACAAGCACTTTACTCAATGGTTTATATATAGGAATAATTACACCTTTACTTTACAGATACAATCCGTTCCATGACATAGGTTTGGTTAGTTGTGTCTGTTCCAGTCTTTAGAATGAACTATTTGCCGTCTTGTCCAGCCGGCGCGGGCAATGTACTCGACCCCGGGGAACAGGGTGGTGACCGGCAGGACCAGGTCCTTGTCCTGGGTGCTCACAATCTGGTGAATAACAATGACTCATGAAAATACACAGGCAGATAGGCATTGAGGGACATACAGAATACATAGACCAAAAATATATAAACAGAAAGCGACATACAGAATACACAGGTAGACATACAGAATATGAATAGACAAACATACGAACACAGATCAAAACCATGACAACTTAAGAAGATATGTTTACTCTGCCAAGATGGTTGGTTTGGATTTCTGCCATTTTGAGGGTAATTTGAGCATTCTTACTCCCTAAGAAGGAAAATTGATAGCAGGACGACACAAGGTACAACTCTGCCTAGCCACAATATTCCCCACATGAAAATGTAGATTGTAACTAATACAGTTCAAGAAAAAGTTATGAATCAGTACCAAAAAACAAGGCCATTTGGGATAGGGGTGAGACAGCGGACCTGTGCGGGGGTATCTGTAAACGTCCGCCGTGCGCTCCTCCAGGGCTGGGGAGGGAACATGAATTCTCTACCTCTGACTCATCCACCTCCTCGTACAGTAACTGGAGGGTCCCCCCCCCCCACCCGGGTCTGAAAGAGAACGAGACGAACCTATTGAGTTGGCCGTTTTATTCAACAGCAAATATGTGCCCGAAAGCCAACGTGCTTTGTGTTACAGTGGATTGTAGAATGGCCTAACCTAGTGGACTTGGTCTTCAATAATAAAGATCCTGTTCAGTCAAAAGATATATCTCTGGTAGAGGGAAACAAAGTAGAATAAGGACACGCATCCCAGAAAAATAAAGATAGTCACCTTCAGGAGTAGCTGGTGACCATCAGTAGCCCGTGAAGCAGTCAAACTAAGCCCTAAGAAAGGTAGAAACGCATGCACTGTCAGAAGACCGCCCCCTGCTGTCCACTTTGTTTTAAAATGATGCTGCCCTTTCGTTTGACCTTACAAGAATCAACTTGATTAAAATATATATATGCACATGAAAATGTAATGCAAACGAAATGCAGGCCTGTGTGTATTCTCGAAATTACCCTAAAAGAGCACCCTTTCAGATAAGTTGTAGACCTTTAATTTAACAGAAATCAATCAAATTGATAAATAACAGAACTCTGAAAGTGAATTAGCATCAGTCTCAATTTTTTTTTATTGTGTTAGTACCGTGCCAGTGTAACCGGTGTGAAATGGTTAGCTAGTTAGCGGGGTGCACCCTAATAGCGGGGTGCACCCTAATAGCGTTTCAATCGGTGACGTCACTCGCGTTGAGACCTTCAAGTAGTTGTTTTCCTTGGTCTGCATTTGTGGAGCAATAGGTAACGATGCTTCGCGGGAGGCAATTGTTGATGTGTGCAGAGGGTCCCTGGTTCAAGCACAGGTAGGGGCAAGGAGAGGGATGGAAGCAATACTGCTACACCAACCTTTATGGCAGTAGGTGAGTCTCCTCTCCTCCCCGGTCTCAATGCTGACCACCCACAGGTCATTGTTGTTGATAAAGGCCAAGAAGGGGGGGGTTCCCCAGAGGAGATCTTGGGGTCCATGCTAGTGCCTGAGCATTGGGTCTTAATCTCTACAGGTTTCATGGAGGACACCTGCTAAACACCACACAGACTTTCAGGGATTAAGATTTACAATGTTACAGTTAGGTTTGTTATCAGAGTGCCTACCAGTATTTTCTAGCACAAACACATGTTGGTGAGCACTTAGTACACTTCTTCACTTTGTACAGTTCTTTCCTTTAACAATGCACAAAGTGCTCTGTACACTTCTTAATTTTCACAATGTACAAGTTCCGAACACCTAAAATGGAGACATTAGATTGCTTTGATAAAGTCCTGATAAATCAAGTACATAATCTCAAGGCATATCAAAGAATTCACTTTTAAAGTGAAACAAAAGCAAGAACCCTACCATGACAGAAGTTTTAAAAAACATTGAACAAAAATAAAATCTATAGCCTAGACCAGGTATTCCCAAACTGGAGGTACGCACAATGCCGTCAGGGGTACGCCAAATAAAAATGTAATTCACATTTAAACAAAAAAATATATATCTTTTTTTTTTTTAAATGTCTTCACATTTTCAAACAGTGGGGCTATACATTTGGGTGAGTTTATTTGTCTCGCCTGAGTAGCTGTCATGCCCTGACCTTAGAGATCCTTTTTATCTCTTTATTTTGGTTTGGTCAGGGCATGAGTTGTGGTGGGCTTTCTATGTTTGGTGCTTCTATGATTTTCAATTTCTATGTTTGGCCAGGTATGGTTCTCAATCAGGGACAGCTGTCTATTGTTGTCTCTGATTGGGAACCATACTTAGGCACCCTTTTTCCCCACTTGTGTTTGTGGGAAGTTAACGTTGTTTGATAGCCTGAAGCGTCACGGTTTGTTTTGTTTATAGTTTTGTCTGCGTCATTTTGAGTTAGAGATAAAATGTACACTCACCACGTTGCACCTTGGACCAGTTCCTTCAACAGCTATTGCCCCCTTACCCAGGAAAGCACTGAACAACAGACAGGGACGTTGGACCATCGAAGAGGCACAAATATGATAAGAACTACATTGATTTAAGGTTCACTTATATTGGGAGTAGTGCCTGTCCTCAGCCACAGTGTGTTATATGTGCAAAAGTACTATCTCACAACTCGATGAAACCTTCACACTTGCGCAGACATTTAGAAACAAACATGCCAATTTGAAAAATAAGCCACAGGAGTTTTGAGCGAGAATTAATATGACTTTCGAGTAGTAAGACATGTATAAAAGCAACAGATACCATTAATAAGAAGGGGATAGAAGTGTCTTATATGGTGAGATACCGAGTGGCTAAGACAGGCAAGCCCCATGCTATTGTGGAGGACTTCATTCTTCCTGCTACCGCAGATATGGCTGGAAGAATGCTGTGGGAAAAAGCCAAAAAAAAACTATACAGACAATGCGTTCATCAAACAACACTGCTTCACGACGCATCAGTGACATGTCAGGAGATGTTTTAAAACAATTACTGCTTTGCATACAAGCCAGTGAATTCTATACATTACAGCTGGATGAGTCAACAGACGTGTTGGGCATGGCACAGCTTCTGGTATATGTCCATTACGTTTATGGGGGGTCAATTAAGGAAGACATCCCCTTCTGCAAACCACTGGAAACCAGGACATCAAAATGGACTTTGGTGGTCTAGATGAGTTGGTATCTGTACTGATGGCGCAAAAGCCATGACAGTGATACATAGTGGAGTGGTAACGCGAGTGCAAGCAGTTGCTCCCGACGCCACTTGAGTGCACTGCAACATCCACCGAGAGGCTCTTGCTGCCAAGGGAATGCCTGACAGCTTGAAAGACGTTTGACACTACAGTGAAAATGGTTAACTTTGTTAAAGCAAGGCCCCTGAACTCTCGTGTATTTTCTGCACTATGCAACGATGCGGGCAGCGACTATGTAACGCTTTACAACATACAGAAGTGCGCTGGTTAACAAGGGGAAAAGTAGACACGTTTTTTAAAATTGAGAGACGAGCTTCAAGTTCTTTAATGACCATCATTTTCACTTGTCTGACCACTTGCATGATGACGAGTTTCTCACACGACTGGCCTGTCTCGGTGATGTTTTCCTTGCCTGAATGATCTGAATCTAGGATTACAGGGACAAAATTGAGGCCATGATTAAGAAGTTGGAGCTCTTACATTTACATTACATTTACGTCATTTAGCAGACGCTCTTATCCAGAGCGACTTACAAATTGGTGCATTCACCTTATGACATCCAGTGGAACAGCCACTTTACAATAGTGCATCTAAATCTTTTAAGGGGGGGGTGAGAAGGATTACTTTATCCTATCCTAGGTATTCCTTAAAGAGGTGGGGTTTCAGGTGTCTCCGGAAGGTGGTGATTGACTCCGCTGTCCTGGCGTCGTGAGGGAGTTTGTTCCACCATTGGGGGGCCAGAGCGGCGAACAGTTTTGACTGGGCTGAGCGGGAACTGTACTTCCTCAGTGGTAGGGAGGCCAGAGGTGGATGAACGCAGTGCCCTTGTTTGGGTGTAGGGCCTGATCAGAGCCTGGAGGTACTGAGGTGCCGTTCCCCTCACAGCTCCGTAGGCAAGCACCATGGTCTTGTAGCGGATGCGAGCTTCAACTGGAAGCCAGTGGAGAGAGCGGAGGAGCGGGGTGACGTGAGAGAACTTGGGAAGGTTGAACACCAGACGGGCTGCGGCGTTCTGGATGAGTTTTAGGGGTTTAATGGCACAGGCAGGGAGCCCAGCCAACAGCGAATTGCAGTAATCCAGACGGGAGATGACAAGTGCCTGGATTAGGACCTGCGCCGCTTCCTGTGTGAGGCAGGGTCGTACTCTGCGGATGTTGTAGAGCATGAACCTACAGGAACGGGCCACCGCCTTGATGTTAGTTGAGAACGACAGGGTGTTGTCCAGGATTACGCCAAGGTTCTTAGCGCTCTGGGAGGAGGACACAATGGAGTTGTCAACCGTGATGGCGAGATCATGGAACGGGCAGTCCTTCCCCGGGAGGAAGAGCAGCTCAGTCTTGCCGAGGTTCAGCTTGAGGTGGTGATCCGTCATCCACACTGATATGTCTGCCAGACATGCAGAGATGCGATTCGCCACCTGGTCATCAGAAGGGGGAAAGGAGAAGATTAATTGTGTGTCGTCTGCATAGCAATGATAGGAGAGACCATGTGAGGTTATGACAGAGCCAAGTGACTTGGTGTATAGCGAGAATAGGAGCCTAGAACAGAGCCCTGGGGGACACCAGTGGTGAGAGCGCGTGGTGAGGAGACAGATTCTCACCACGCCACCTGGTAGGAGCGACCTGTCAGGTAGGACGCAATCCAAGCGTGGGCCGCGCCGGAGATGCCCAACTCGGAGAGGGTGGAGAGGAGGATCTGATGGTTCACAGTATCGAAGGCAGCCGATAGGTCTAGAAGGATGAGAGCAGAGGAGAGAGAGTTAGCTTTAGCGGTGCGGAGCGCCTCCGTGATACAGAGAAGAGCAGTCTCAGTTGAATGACTAGTCTTGAAACCTGACTGATTTGGATCAAGAAGGTCATTCTGAGAGAGATAGCGGGAGAGCTGGCCAAGGACGGCACGTTCAAGAGTTGGAGAGAAAAGAAAGAAGGGATACTGGTCTGTAGTTGTTGACGTCGGAGGGATCGAGTGTAGGTTTTCAGAAAGGGTGCAACTCTCGCTCTCTTGAAGACGGAAGGGACGTAGCCAGCGGTCAGGGATGAGTTGATGAGCGAGGTGAGGTAAGGGAGAAGGTCTCCGGAAATGGTCTGGAGAAGAGAGGAGGGGATAGGGTCAAGCGGGCAGGTTGTTGGGTGGCCGGCCATCACAAGACACGAGATTTCATCTGGAGAGAGAGGGGAGAAAGGTCAGAGCACAGGGTAGGGCAGTGTGAGCAGAACCAGCGGTGTCGTTTGACTTAGCAAACGAGGATCGGATGTCGTCGACCTTCTTTTCAAAATGGTTGACGAAGTCATCTGCAGAGAGGGAGGAGGGGGGGAGGATTCAGGAGGGAGTAGAAGGTGGCAAAGAGCTTCCTAGGGTTAGAGGCAGATGCTTGGAATTTAGAGTGGTAGAAAGTGGCTTTAGCAGCAGAGACAGAGGAGGAAAATGTAGAGAGGAGGGAGTGAAAGGATGCCAGGTCCGCAGGGAGGCGAGTTTTCCTCCATTTCCGCTCAGCTGCCCGGAGCCCTGTTCTGTGTGCTCGCAATGAGTCGTCGAGCCACGGAGCGGGAGGGGAGGACCGAGCCGGCCTGGAGGATAGGGGGCATAGAGAGTCAAAGGATGCAGAAAGGGAGGAGAGGAGGGTTGAGGAGGCAGAATCAGGAGATAGGTTGGAGAAGGTTTGAGCAGAGGGAAGAGATGATAGGATGGAAGAGGAGAGAGTAGCGGGGGAGAGAGAGCGAAGGTTGGGACGGCGCGATACCATCCGAGTAGGGGCAGTGTGGGAAGTGTTGGATGAGAGCGAGAGGGAAAAGGATACAAGGTAGTGGTCAGAGACTTGGAGGGGAGTTGCAATGAGGTTAGTGGAAGAACAGCATCTAGTAAAGATGAGGTCGAGCGTATTGCCTGCCTTGTGAGTGGGGGGGGGTGAGAGGGTGAGGTCAAAAGAGGAGAGGAGTGGAAAGAAGGAGGCAGAGAAGAATGAGTCAAAGGTAGACGTGGGGAGGTTAAAGTCGCCCAGAACTGTGAGAGGTGAGCCGTCCTCAGGAAAGGAGCTTATCAAGGCATCAAGCTCATTGATGAACTCTCCGAGGGAACCTGGAGGGCGATAAATGATAAGGATGTTAAGCTTGAAAGGGCTGGTAACTGTGACAGCATGGAATTCAAAGGAGGCGATAGACAGATGGGTAAGGGGAGAAAGAGAGAATGACCACTTGGGAGAGATGAGGATCCCGGTGCCACCACCCCGCTGACCAGAAGCTCTCGGGGTGTGCGAGAACACGTGGGCGGACGAAGAGAGAGCAGTCGGAGTAGCAGTGTTATCTGTGGTGATCCATGTTTCCGTCAGTTCCAAGAAGTCGAGGGACTGGAGGGAGGCATAGGCTGAGATGAACTCTGCCTTGTTGGCCGCAGATCGGCAGTTCCAGAGGCTACCGGAGACCTGGAACTCCACGTGGGTCGTGCCCACTGGGACCACCAGATTAGGGTGGCCGCGGCCACGCGGTGTGGAGAGTTTGTATGGTCTGTGCAGAGAGGAGAGAACAGGGATAGACAGACACATAGTTGACAGGCTACAGAAGAGGCTACGCTAATGCAAAGGAGATTAGAATGACAAGTGGACTACACGTCTCGAATGTTCAGAAAGTTAAGCTTACGTAGCAAGAATCTTATTGACTAAAAGGATTAAAATGATACAGTACTGCTGAAGTAGGCTAGCTGGCAGTGGCTGAGTTGTTGACACTACACTAATCAACACAACACACAGGTCTTTCCATCATTGTTAGATTTTTGTGTGCAAATGAACTCAAGTTTACGGACAATGTCAAAAGTGATATAGCGAAGCACCTGAGTGAGTTGGGTACGCAATTACGCAGGTACTTTCCATAAACAGGTGAGACAAACAATTGGATTCGTTATCCCCTTCATGCCCTACCTCCAGTCCACTTATCGATATCGCCTCCTCAGTGCTCCACCTAAAGCCCCATAATCACGTCTGTCCTCGGGGCTAATCAATATCAAACAGGCCAGAGCATCATCCGTGAGGCATAAAGCCAACTGCAGTGCCCTATCTTCATTCGACCACCCCCCAAAATGAGCTAACAGTTCAAACTGAGCTTGAAAAGCTTCCCAATCCGCCTTACCAGAGTACTTCGGGGTCTTAACAGATACGGACGCAATCGGGAATGGGTGCCGCCATATTTGTTTACATACTGAACTCCAGATTCCTCGTCCTGCAGAGTCAACGTCACCCCTTCGGTCCACCCACCAGAATCCACGCGAAGCACAGTCGACAAAGCACTCATGCTCGCTTCAACTGCCATCATTCTAGCCGTCTCTCTCAAGCAGCCTCTGTGATCCGATGCCCTGGCGATCTCCTCAGCCAGATCCTCCGACGTCCATGCACACGCACCTCCTTGGTCATAATCGTCCCCTACCTCCACTTTCGGATTCCCTCGAAGCATTTTCAACCCCAGTTCTCACGTACGTTAGCTAGCCACAGTGGTCAGCTAGCTAGCTGGCTAACTTTTATCTAAGTTTTTACTTCTGACACCAATGACCTGGCTAGATCGTAAAGGAACAATTGTCCAGACAGTTGATTGATATTACGAATTCACGGTTTATTAACCCAACTCCACACAGGCTACTGTTCGGCCGCAGCCCACGCCAAATAAATTAAAGATACCCGTATAAAACAACCATGACCTTCTCTTGTGAAGGCCAGACGTAAGAGAGAGAACAATGGCCAAACATGGTCTTATCTTGGCCTCCCAGGTGGCGCAGTGGTCTAGGGCATTGCATTGCAGTACTAGTTGTGCCAGGTGCACTGTGTTTCCTCCGACACATTGGTGCGGCTGGCTTCCAGGTTGGATGCGCGCTGCGTTAACAAGCAGTGCGGCTTGGTTGGGTTGTGTTTCGGAGGATGCATGGCTTTCGACCTTCGTCTCTCCTGAGCCTGTACGGGAGTTGTAGCGAGGAGACAAGATAGTAACTACTAACAATTGGATACCACAAAATTGGGGAGAAAAGGGGGTAAAATTCTCAAATATATATATATAAAAAATTTAACCTCCACGCCACTCCACCAACCACCAGGATGGTGCATCAGAACATTCCAGGCATTCCCGTGATTGGCAGATAGCAGGTTGATTGGCATGTCGGACCCCACTAGCACTGGGTACTGGTAAGTACAACACAACCAACTAACAGCATAACACATAACACACAGCTGCTGTCTGTCCGGGTTACTACAGTATTAAGTGCTGGGGGGGGGGGTCGCAGAACGCAACTATTTATAGACTATCATGATCATACAACCTCTTAAATGTAATGGCAAAATGTCGATTCCCACCTGTGCCCCTGCACAGGTACCCCCTATATATATAGCCTCGCTACAGTTGTTTTACTGCTGCTCTTTAATTATTTGTTATTTTTTTCTTATCAATTTTTATACTTAACAGTTATTTTTGTTAACTGCATTGTTGCTTAAGGGCTTGTAAGTAAGCATTTCGCTGTTGTAGTCGGCCAATGTGACACATAAAACTGGATTTGATTTGAAATAGACGTACCCACAGGTAACTGCTATTTATGTGTAATTACATGATTCTGACATGCAAAAACTTGGTATATTTGGAAAGACGACATCTGGGATATTATGAGGAAATTATCAGAAGATAGGAGTTACATAGTTCAGAATACACAAGATCAAGCACACACAAAATAACCTTTATTTAGTTTATTTTGAAAGTAATATTTTATTGACAAGCTATAAGTGAATTATTGATGACTAGAGCTGGAAACACAGATGGCTTCTGCAACATGTGAACAATATCAGAAAAAAAATGTGATTAATAGACCTAACAACTACAAATGAGCAAAGTGGCATATTTCTGTAAATTAGATCATTCCAGTGCCATTACATATTTACAATCCCTAAATTGTTACGGTTCTCTTCTATCTCCTCCTCTGAAGAGGAGGTGTAGCAAGGATCGGACCAAAATGCAGCGTGGTAATTTTGATACGTGTTTAATTAAGAAAGAACACGAACATAACAAAACAAGAAACGTACCGTGAAAACCTAAACAGCCTATTTTTTTTAAATAAAAAATAATTTATTACCTTCAATACCATTCATTCTTTACAACTCCTAATTTTCATACATACTCCAATAATGGTATTTTAATTTAACTAAACAAAAACCCCAAACAAAACCTCAGGGGAGCATCTTCCCTCCCCGTCACCCTACAAACTACCTTTCCCCATCTCCCCGTCCCTATTCTATCCCCTTACAAATCTAAATGACACCCAGCCCTAAACCCCCCTTCCACCTCTCCCGAGCAGCATGCTGCCCCCACTTCTTCTCCCTCTTCATCCTCCCCCTCAAATCTCCTTCCACCCTCCTCACTATCCCTTCCACCCCCCAATCTCTCCCTGTCTTCACCATGTTCTGCCTGGCTT
The DNA here is from genome assembly GCF_021184085.1 of Oncorhynchus gorbuscha. Taxonomy (NCBI): domain Eukaryota; kingdom Metazoa; phylum Chordata; class Actinopteri; order Salmoniformes; family Salmonidae; genus Oncorhynchus; species Oncorhynchus gorbuscha. Next base: position 42,705,327 of record NC_060187.1, read on the forward strand.
CCCACAGCCCCCGTTTAAAGAGACTCATGAGAAGCCAGAGCAGAAACTTGTCCCTATCTGTCCCTCGCTCTCCCTACACCTCTCTAACCTGGCCCACGTCAATACAAAATCCCCCCCTTACCAAACCTAACACACGTGCCCTAGCCCATACTACTCCAGAAAAGGCACAGTCCCAAAAGACATGGCGCACAGTCTTCTCCCAGTCACAAGAGGATCTTGGACAGGTGGGGGATTGCACCAAACTATACCGGTACATGACGGAACGTACCAGCAAGCACTTATGGAGGCTCAACCAATTCAGGTCCTTGAGCCTGTTGTCTAGACCCCGCGCCTGCACTCCCTCCCAGGCCACTTCCGAGATGCCCACTACAGGCGCAGGACTCCCTGCCTTTCTGACCTCCTCGTACAGGTGCCTGTGATCTAAACCTACTCGGGCAACTTCAACCTCAGGGTGCGCACGCATGACCAAAGTGCCACGGCAGCTGTTCCGCCCGAGGACCCGTGTTAGACCACACCATTACGCTTCTCGCCTGATTACGAGAAGAACACCCGCAGGAGGTAACCGGACAGGTGGATCACTGGATGAGCAAGCTCCGTTAACAAGAAAGAAACAAAAATTGCGTCCAGCTTGAGGGGGAAATGTGGTACCCCCTACCTCCCTCCCCGATGGGACAGAGCATGCGTGCCCTGGCGACCCACTCGCACCTGCCACTCCACATGAACTGAAACGCAAGCCTCACTAGAGGCCTCCTCAGACAAGCCGGCAATGGGTAGATGTACGCCAAATACAAAAGAGACGGCAAAACATCCACCTTTAGGACCAGGACTTTGCCCATAAAAGACAAATACCTAGCCTTCCACATTGCTAGCTTCCTCTGTACCACTGCGATACACATGTTCCAGTTTAGCGTCGCTGAGCCGAAGGTCTCAAAATGGACCCCGAGAATCCTCAGGGCCCCCTCACTGAGAGATAACCCCCCGGGCACATCCGTTCTACCGCGCCATCTTCCGAAAAACTTGACGGAAGACTTTGCATGGTTCAGAACCGCTCCCGACGCTCGGGTGAAATCCCCAAAGATGGCAAGGGACCTTGTCAGGTACGAGTCCTTGCACAGCAGCAAGGAAGTGTCGTCGGCGTACTGCGTCATCTTAACACGCAGCCCACCACTTCCAGGGATCAGCAAACCTTCCACCCCTGTGTCTGCCCTAATGGCAGCCCCCAGAGGCTCCATGTACAGAACGAAGAGGAGAGCTGAGAGTGGGCACCCCTGCCTGACCCCAGACGAGAGGTCAAAAACGTCATCCAAGTGACTATTTACACTAACTCGGCACCCCGCTCCGACATATAATGTACGAATCCATCCTATGAACTTCTCCCCAAATCCTAATCGACCTAACACTCTGAATAAAAAGGATCTATTCACGTGATCAAAGGCTTTCGCCTGATCTAGCGCTGCTACCATTAAAGGCAGTCCTCTATCTTCAACCCAAGCAATGGAGTCCCAGATTAACTGTAGGTTCCATCTAATAGAGCGGCCCTCTACCCCGCACGTCTGATCCTCATGGACGACGTAGGGAAGGGCTGTGCGCAACCGGTCTGCTAAAACCTTTGCAAGTAGCTTGTAATCTACACACAGCATGGTCAACGGCCGCCAGTTGCCAAGGTCTGTTACTTCCCCCTTCTTATATAAAAGTGACAGCACACCAACAGCCATTGATCCCCCCGGGACCCCCGTCTCAAGGATGGCCTTCAAGACTTCGAGGACCACTGGTCCAAGTATACCCCAAAACTTGAGATAAAACTCAGCCGGCAGCCCATCCATCCCAGGCACCTTCCCTTTTCCCATCCTCCTAAGAGCGCTCTCAACCTCTTCTAGTGAGATCTGGGCCTCCATCACTTCTCTAATGTCCTCCGGCAACCGCTTGGACAAGTGTTCTAAAAACACATTTCCCTGCTCTACTTCTATTTCCCTTTCCTTAAATAAACCTTGGAAATGATCAGTTGTCACCCTGACCATATCCTCTGGTTCTCTAACTATACTACCATTTTCTTCCCTAACGCCATGCATTACCTTCCTACTCTGTCTGGCCCTAACCGACTTAAAGAACATAGCAGAACAAGTCTCATTATGTTCTAGAAAGCCACTATGCGCACGCTCCAGGAAAGCTCGAGCTTTCCGCTCCTGCAACTCCCTGAGCTGCGCCTTTAGTGTTGCGGATCTCTCCCAGTCAAACGACCCGCCGAGGTTGCCTGCCTCGTACTAGAGTTCAATTAAACTTTGGATACGATCCACCTCCTCTCCTCCCTTTTTTTCCTCTTGCAATACCCTATTATAAAAGCCCTAATCCTCACCTTAACTAATTCCCACCACTCTAACACCCCCTCGCACATGGACCGGAGGCCTTCAAGCCTCCAAAAGAAACCATAAAACCAGTCAACAAAAGCCTGCTCCTCCAGCACATCCTGATCTAACTTCCAGTACACCCTACCAAAGAGGCAGTCTGGCGACCCCACCTGCAGGAGCAACCCGTCGTGATCCGAAAAGAAAACAGGCAACATCCGCCCAGACAACTTACCCAAAGACCTGGGTACAAAAATATAGTCGAGCCTCCGCTCAACCCCCCTGGAGTTGCGCCATGTAGGACCGGCCATTTTCGGAGTAGTGTGCAGACCACCATCTACCAGACCATGGCAAGCCATTAGCCTGGCAATGGCGCCTGCACTGCTATCCCCCTCTTCCTAAATCTGTATTAAAATCCCCCCCCTATCACTAATTTCCTATTTGTGACACACAGGGGCGTCAGACAGTCCACCATCTCCCTCCTGTCTGCCACCACCTGTGGCCCATACACCACCACTAATCTAAATTTACAATCCCTTATCGTGACATCCACCCCTAAAACCCTCCCCTGCATTACCACAAAAGATTCCTCCACTTTTACCTCCCTGTGCCCACACAGAATCCCTACCCCCGATGAGTGCACCCCCCAACACCCCAAACAGACTCCCCCTTATGAAAAAATAAAAACATGTAATACACTCAAATTCTAAACCCAGACAGAAAAAAAACAACAGGAGACTCACCCGATGCTCCCCTGCTCCATATCTACCGGTGAGAACACCATCCGTAATCCCGACATCCCCCCCTCTTCCTCCATCACACCATCCCAGGATGCAGGAATAGTGTTTGGCTCCGGGGTGCCCTGCATCCTGGGTTTACCCCTACAATCCTGACGGGCACCCCCGCCACAGGTGTGCTGACGAGCCACACCCATGGCACGTCTTAGGCTTGTCACAATCCCTCGCCTCGTGATCCTCAGATGCACAAAATCTGCATTTTCTTGTACTGCACGAGGCGAATATGTGACCGTAGGCCATACAGCGCCTGCAAAATGGGGGCTGACGTGCATAAAACAACATCCCCCTGTCAGCCCCTAGGGAGAACATAGCAAGAGGATGGAGGTAGCCACCATGTCCCTTTGGGTCCTCTCTGAGGAGGGCCTGGAAGCCTCTCCTCCCATTCCAAAACCCAAGGGAGTCTTTGAGGTGCCTTGCTGAGGAGACGTTATCCATGCATCTCCCCAGAAAAGCCCTCACCTCTTCGTCCTTAACGTAAGGGTTGTAAATGTTGACAGTTACAACCCTAAAGTTATTCTTCGCCAGGCTTGTTATTTCGTAGTGGCACATCGGCCTCTCACCTCCCACTGCTCTTGCCCTTCTCAGGATATCATCGTGTTTTTCCTCTATACAGTGCCACGTCGTATGCTCCCTCCAATGAGTTGCCTTGGAAACAAAACACGTCCTTCACCATCAGCTTTAGAATCCCCATCAATATTATCCTTCCAAAAGATTCGTCCTAAAGGCTCCAACTCCTTTTCCTTCCAAGCAAACCGAATCGTGTTGGCCAGCCCAATCCCAGGGACCGACCATGTTGATGTATTTAGCACCATCTCCGCAAGGAGAATGGCGCGCGTTCTCTTCTCTTCTCTTCTCTTCTCTTCTCTTCTCTTCTCTAACAAGTAAAAAGAAAAACCAAAGTGACCGAGCCTATCTGGTGAAACGACACAGAGACAGGAACAATCACCCACGAAACACTCAAAGAATATGGCTGCCTAAATATGGTTCCCAATCAGAGACAATGATAAACACCTGCCTCTGATTGAGAACCACTTCAGGCAACCATAGACTTTTCTAGAAAAACCCACTATACCTTAATCCCAATACCTACAAAAAAAACAAGACAAACACACCACATAATAAACCATGTCACTCCCTGGCCTAACCAAAATAAAGAAAACACAAAATACTAAGACCAGGGCGTGACATAAATGCTATTTGTTTAATATAAAAGCACAATTTCTACCATATCAACCTCACTCAAACATTGTGGTGGTGTAATGGGGTATCCAGGGTACATTCAAGCGTCCTTTCAACCTCATCAAAGTGTCCAAATGTGGTAATCGCACTGTTTTTGCACACTGGATATGCCTAAAAGTTATTGTTCACTATTAAAACTACATTTCCACAACACAAACCTCTCTCAAACATTGTGGTGTTGTCAGGGCTATACAGGGACCATCCAAGTGTTTTTTCAACCTCTCCAAAGTGCCTGAACATTTAGCCTAGGCATATCCAATGTATTGGTCCCACAAACAAATTAACTGTTTACAAAAACAATATAAAAGCAACAGATATACAGTACCAGTCAAAAGTTTGGACACATCTACATATGCTGAGCACTTGTTGGCTGCTTTTCCTTCACTCTGTGGTCCAACTCATCCTAAACCATCTCAATTGGGTTGAGGCCGGGTGATTGTGGTGGCCAGGTCATCTGATGCAGCACTCCATCAATCTCCTTCTTGGTCAAATAGCCCTTACACAGCCTGGAGGTGTGTTGAGTCATTGTCCTGTTGAACAACAAATGCTCGTCCCACTAAGCGCAAAACAGATGAGATGGCATATCGCTGCAGAATGCTGTGGTAGCCATGCTGGTTAAGAGTGCCTTGAATTCAAAATAAATCACAGACAGTGTCACCAGCAAAGCACCCCCACACCATCACACCTCCTCCTCAATACTTCACTGTGGGAACCACTGACGCTTCTCTTTGCTTTTTTGAGCTGTTCTTGCTATAATATGGACTTGGTATTTTACCAAATAGGGTTATCTTCTGTATACCACCCCTACCTTGTCACAACACAACTGATTGGCTCAAACGCATTAATTTTATTTTATAGATGTAATGTCTTCACTGTTATTCTACAGTCTAGAAAATAGTAAAAATAAAGAAAAACACTGGAATGAGTAGGTGTGTCCAAACTGTATTTGTATATATATGTATATATATACAAATACAAATATATATATATATATTTTTTAAATGATTGTGGTAACTAGTGAGAACATGAACCAAGAGGCCAGGGCTCAGGTCGACAGCACAGTTTCGACTGCTCCTAAAGTTTTGCCTCGGCAAAGCAATTTGACTGACTCCCAGCCCAGAAAGACAATTTCCATAGACGGCCAGATAGAGAAGTCAGATTTGAACATTTCTAATAAGACACTTAAGTCATCTCTTTTGTGCACCAAACATCCATCAAATTATTTAAATAATTGTAGCTGCGGCCGATTTTTATCTCAATAATTTGCAGCTGAAGACATTACATTTTTACCTTCATCCAATGTCTGACATGTTTTTGAATGACATGGAGATGTCATCACTGCTCGTGATGCTCCCTGTGAGTGCTAGCACAGTTAGAACAATAAGTCAGATGTTTCAGCGGATGTATAAATCTGAAGCATCTGGTTAGCATTTCCACTCACCACAAAATATGGTGATAAGAGAAAGCCCAGTGGCCAGCAGTGGGAGAAGATGGAACGAGATGGATTTTGGCTAACAGATCAAACAGCCAGCTTCAGTCAGCTGATTCTAGCCATCCCTTCTGGTTAGTTCTAGTCGGGCAGCTTAGTCTCCCATTCAGAGGACGCAAATCCGACCATTACCCCCGGTGAGACAAAACCGTGACTCGTCAGTGAAGAGCACTTTTGCCAGTCCTGTCTGGTCCAGCAACGGTGGATTTGTGCCCATAGGAGACATTGTTTCCGGTGATGTCTGGTGAGGACCTGTCTTACAACAGGCCTACAAGCCTAGAAGCCTAGAAGCCCTCAGTCCAGCCTCTCTCCAGCCTATTGCGGTATGTCTGAGCACTAATGGAGGGATTGTGCGTTCCTGGTATAACTCGGGCAGTTGTTGTTGCCATCCTGTACCTGTCCCGCAGGTCTGATGTTCAGACGTACCAATCCTGTGCAGGTGTTGTTACACATGGTCTGCCACTGCGAGGATGATGAGCTGTCCATCCTGTCTCCCTGTAGCGTTGTCTTAGGCGTCTCACAGTACGGACATCACAATTTATTGCCCTGGACACATCTGCAGTCCTCAAGCCTCCTTGCAGCACGCCTAAGGCATGTTCACGCAGATGAGCAGGGACCCTGAGCATCTTTTTTTTGCTGTTTTTCAGAGTCAGTAGAAAGGCTTCCTTAGTGCCCTAAGTTTTCATAACTGTGTCCTTAATTGCCTACCGTCTGTAAACTGTTAGTGCCTTAACGACCGTTCCACAGGTGCATGTTCATTATTTGTTTATGTGTCATTGAACAAGCATGGGAAACCGTGTTTAAACCCTATACAATAAAGATCTGTGAAGTTATTTGGATTTTTACGAATTATCTTTGAAAGACAGGGTCCTGAAAAAGGGACGTTTCATTTTTTTGCTGAGTTTAGATACTCTTGACCATTTGGGACCCCTTGGCTATTTCACTCAGGAAAGGTTATAGCCCAGACTTAATCAAAATTGTGTTTTGTCTCATTTATTGATATGGATATAGAGTCTGCATGGTGGGGTTGTGCAATGCAAATGGCTATAACAAGCCTACATACAGAGTGGAATTCACTAATACAAAAGTCAAATGCCTAATATAAGACCAAGAGTCCGTGCTGTCAAATACTGGAAAAAGTGTGATTCAATAGGTTATATGATCACCACTCGGGTGGCGCAGTGGTCTAAGGCACTGCATCTCACCACAGACCCTGGTTCAATTCCAGGCTGTATCACAACCAGCCGTGATTAGGAGTCCCATCATCATCCAGGTTAGGGTTTGGCTGGTGTAGGCCGTCATTGTAAATAAGAATTTGTTCTTAAAAGGATTAGACCCGTTTATTTCAATTTTTGCCTAAAATTACATACTCAAACTGCCCGTAGCTCAGGACATGAAGCAAGGATATGCATATTCTTGATACCATTTGAAAGGAAACACTTTGAAGTTTATGGAAATGTGAAATTAATGTCGGAGAATATAACACATTAGATCTGGTAAAGGATAATACAAACAAAAAAACAGGGTTTTTTTCCAACAACTTTGAAATGCAAGAGAAAGGACATTAAATGACATAGGAGTTTAGGTGCAATTTTCCCACCAGATGGCAGTAGTGTACATGCAAAGTTTCAGACTGATCCAATGAAACATTGCTGTAATGCACAAAATGTTGTATCGAGTCTGCCCAAACAGACACAGCAGGGGTTCAAAATGTAGAACCCAGTTCTTAAATTTTAATATAAAAATAGATTTTATCAATCAAAATGATGCTACATTTTATCTCTGGGACCCTCAGGATGACAAATCAGAGCAAGATTACCGAATGTAAGTACATTATTTACCTTCAGAGGTGAATGTATCAAACCAGTTGCGTGATAAAAGTTTATTGTTGTTCTGCACTCTCCTCAAACTATAGCATTGTATTTTTTCACTGTAATAGCAACTGTAAATTGGACACTTCAGTTAGATTAACAAGAATTTAAGCTTTCTGCCCATTTAAGACATGTCTATGTCCTGGAAAATTGGCTGTTACTTACAACGTCATTCTAGTCACATTAGCGCACGTTAGCAACAACCGTCCCGGTATAAGGACACTGATCCCGAAGAGCAGTGGTTCCCAAACTTTTTATAGTCCCATACCCCTTCAAACATTCAACCTCCAGCTGTAACACCTCTAGCACCAGGGTCAGCACACTCTCAAATATTGTTTTTTGATACATTTATTAAACATAAGAATGAGTGTGAGTTTTTATCACAACCCGGCTCATGGGAAGTGACAAAGAACTCTTATAGGGCCAGGCACAAATAATAATATAATAATAATCAATCATTTTGCTCTTTATGTAGCCATCTTACATATAAAACTTTAACTGTTCATTGAAATGAGGAATAACTCACCACTGGTTAATTAGAAGGGTGTGCTTGAAAGGATGCACATAACTTTGCAATTTTGGGTTGTATTGGAGAGAGTCTGAGTCTTAAATAATTTTCCACACAGTCTGAGCCTGTATTTAGTTTTCATGCTAGTGAGGGCTGAGAATCCACTCTCACATAGGTATGTGGTTGCAAAGTGTAAAAACTGCTTCCAACTCTCACTCTCAAACACATAGATCCCCTGATTGCAGCTCACGTTGCCTTTTTGGACCCCCTGTGTATGACCCTTTGCCTGCCCTTGGACCTAGCTACCTGCCCCCTCCTGTGGTCCTTTACAAATACACCTGCTGCACCCTGCACTTGAAACCAGCTCTCTGTCTCCCATGTGTTCATTACACAAAGGGCATCAATGTATTAGCAGCGCAATTCGCCAAGGCAGGATACTCTGAGCGCAGACCAATCCAGAAATCTGGCAGTGGCTTCTGATTAAATTCAATTTTCACAGAACCGCTTGTTGCAATTTTGACGAGGCTCTCAGATATCGGTAAGTGGACTGGAGGCAGGGCATGAAAGGGATAACAAATCCAGTTGTTTGTGTCATTTGTTTCAGGAAAGTACCTGCGTAATTGCGCCCCAAACTCACTCAGGTGCTTCACTATATCACATTTGACATTGTCCGTAAGCTTGAGTTAATTTTGTACCCAAGTGGCGTCGGGAGCAACTGCTTGCACGCGCGTTACCACTCCACTATGTCTCCCTGTCATGGCTTTTGCGCCTTCAGTACAGACATCTTGACCACCAAAGTCCATTTGATGTCACAAAGCTGTCCAGTGCTTTAAAAATATCCTCTCCTGTTGTTCTGGTTACCAGTGGATTGCAGGAGAGGATGTCTTCCGTAATTGACCCCCCATAAACGTAACGGACATATACCAGGAGCTGTGCCAGGCCCGCCACGTCTGTTGACTCATCCAGCTGTAACGCATAGAATTCACTGGCTTGTATATGAAGCAGTAATTGTTTTAAAACATCTGATGCGCCATGAAACAGTTTTGTTTGTGATGAAGTCATTGTCTGTATAGTTTTTTTGCCCTTTTCCTCAGCATTGTCCCAACCATATCTGCAGCAGCAGGAAGAATGAAGTCTGTCTTAGCCACTCGGTATCTCACCATATAAGATGCTTCTAGCCTCTTCTTATTAATAGTATCTGTTGCTTTTATACATGTCTGACTGACTGCTCGAAAGTCATCTTAATTCTTGCTCAAACTCCTGTGGCTTATTTTTCAAATGGGCATGTTTTGTTTCTAAATGTCTGCGCAAGAGTGAAGGTTTCATCGAATTGTGAGATAGTACTTTTGCACATATAACACACTGTGGCTGAGGACAGGCACTACTCCCAATATAAGTGAACCCCAAATCAATGTTGTTCTCATCATATTTGCCCCTCTTTGATGGCCCAACATCCCTGTCTGCTGTTCGGTGCTTTCCCGGGTAATGGGGCAGTAGCTCTTCGGGGCATCATATTCACAACTGTCTGTGTCCATGCTAGCTGGGCTAACAAGCAAAACAACTTGTGTCATCGACAGTTGCAGGTGTAGTACTGCTGGTAGTAGCAGTACTACCAGTAGAGCTAGTATGTCTCAAATGTTTAAAAAAAAAATATGAATCACATTTTTATTTGGCGTACCCCTGATGGCATTGCGCGTAACCTCTGCGGCAGGTACCCCCAGGGGTAACTGACTTGCCTAGTTAAGTAAAATTAAATCATTCTCACACAAGTCATTTGCTGAAGGCTCAAGCCTATACTACGTTATCTACTGGTATAACATTGTTATTGAATGCAGTTCTATCACAAGCTCTAGACTTTTATTTTGGAAATTAAACCGAAAGCTTCAAAGCAACTCTTAATGTCTGGGTGTTGCTTGATTGACTAGCCAACTTTGACTAGCTAAGTTCGGTACATATCCTTTGCAGATGCCACATTACTGACAACAGTTTGTAAGCATAAAAAAGTTCTATAACCAAGCAAAGGGAGACTGAATGTTATTGAATGTGTAAATGTTAATTTATAGTCATAACATAGGGTTTGTACATTTACATTTCATGTTTCACGCACGCAATTTACGTATGGATTTTCTTACGATCCTAACGAGACAAAACCTTTTGGCAGGTATAGGAAGAGGCTAAGCGAGAAGGCTCACTCTTGCCAAAATCTGTTCTGAATAAGCCCAATGCTTTTCTATGGGCATAATATGCAGACCTAAGCTTGTCGCCTGCAGTCCTGCCTTTGGGACAACGACTCACATTGTTAGGGTGGAGTCATGAGTATCTTGTCAATACACAGATCTCTAGTTTCCGCCACTTGGCGGGTACAGCGTGCACTGTTCAGATGCTGGCTTCCCGTAAAATAAATTGATATAATGACTCCTGTTTAAACAAAATCATTCAAATACCACAGAAGATCATTAGCTTATTTGAGAAGCCAGCAATTTGGGCAGCGCACGTGGCAATAGGCCTAGCTGATTAATAAGTTGAGGCTGTCAGTGAAAAGCATCTCAAATGTGTGAAGATGTGTTTTGAGTATAAATTAAAAATGTCGAGACAAGAAAAATGGGCGGGGTGTGTGGCAAACATGAGCGTCTCTCTCCAGAATGCATGCATTCAGCTCTCCAGAATGTGCTCCACTGTCTCCCACAAATTCTTGCACATTCATTGTGTCATTGTGTGAATTGGATGCCCTTGTTAATTTTGATCAATTCCCAATTACATTACAGTATGCAATCAGAAGGTCTTGTAAATCTACTGTTAATTCCCCTATTTTGGTTACATCCATTTCTGTTAATGCATGTATTACAGTCATTTACTGTTCTCATTCTCAAAGTGGAAACGTTGTTTGCAGAGTTTACAACCTACTACACTTGTGAGAAACACATTTTGGTATATTTCATAACCAGCCGTTTAGGAGTTTTCCAAATGTTTTCATTGTCTTTTGTTTGGAGTGCTCTATGTGAGTAATGAGCATGTTTGTGGTTTCTCTGTCCTGATAAGGCTGAGGGAGTGTGCATGCCTGAGCACGCCAACCTGCTAAGTTGGTACAATGTTGCACTTCACTAGCTATAGCTCAAATCAAGACATATAGAGATGGAGGCATACAGAGTAGAGAGATCAGTGCAAATTTTAGCATGTATATCTTGGTGGGGCAAACCACTACACAACACTAAACAATACATTAATTGCACTTTAAAGGTGGCAAACAGTGTCACAAACTGTTACATAAAGCTATCCCAAAAGCAGAGCTTTTTTTTCAGCACCATGGAGTGAATCCTTACCACCGCTACACCTGGCTATCAGCGGAGCCTTGTCTGGCAGCGAAACAATTAATTCAGCCTAATTTACTGCCTTTTAAAAAACATTGCTGATATGGCTGACTTGCTTAAACAAATGTGGTTTCTACTGACAATTGAGATGTACAAACTATGGCATAAGGGAATGATGAGCGGATAAGAAGCAATCCTTAATTTTGATGAAGACAATGTGCGAGCTACAATGGATGTAGTCAATATAACTATTTGTTCAGCACTTTTGAAATGTAGTGACAGAATTCATAACATGGGAAATCCTTACAGTATTCTCCCTGTACACCAATTCAGAACTGTAGGGTATATAAATGGGGCAAAAAGCAGACAATGAAAGCTCTTACAATAATCGAGGATGACATTTCTCTAAAACAGGCTATGTGCACCACCAAGTCAGAACAGTAGGCTAAGTTATAAGGGGGAAAGGGACCAAATTAGTATGGTGAGGCACATACTAACAGCTCACTACACAACATACACTTAGTATTACTTTGTTAGCCACAATATACATATCTCCCTGGCATAATACATAATTTATGCAACAGCATACAATACATTTTTGGAATCACCTTGTGCTGACTTGAACAGGAAGGTGGTGCGGCAGTCCTTCTTGGGGGCAAATTCTGTCACCAAACTTTGTCATCTAAGTCTGGCATTCTCTGGATTTATTGTGCTTTCAAGACAACTGGGACGTCAGAATAAAAAAAGATAGAATCATGACGTCAGTGATCTTCAGGTCGGAGCTCTAGAAAGAGGACCAAGTTCCTGACTTGGAATTCCGAGTTGGATGACCGTTCAAAATGTATTTTCCCAGTCGGAGCTCGTTGTTTTCAAAGTTCCAAGTTGTCTTGAACTCACTGAACTCTGAGATTTCCCAGTTCCGTGTTTCCAGTTGGTTTGAATGAGGCAGAAGTCATGCTGGATTGACAGCATGGCCAACGTATTCAACCTTTTCTGGCCCATGGTTTTGCATGTGAACGTTTATCCTTCTAAGCTTTGAAAAGAGACCCTTAAAACCAGACTTGAACCACACACCCTCTCTACCGAAAAGCCGGCTACTGATTGCTTTGAAATGCTTGCAGTTAGCCACTGACTCCTTCCAAACCACTCATTGTTGAATTTGCAAATTCCAACTTGTGTAATGTTTATGTCCAATGGCAGATGAACTCTGATACGTTTTATCTGTAATTTCACTTCTTATGACAAGGACTGAAAAGGATTTGCCAGTAGATTGTCGACTTGATTCATGATGATGACTGCTTGTCTCGCTTGCTAAGATTTTGAAAGCATGATGGTGAAATTATCAGTCCAATCAAAGCTATGGTAGATAACGTGATTTGACCTGTGGCCATTGACCTTGAGCCTTCTTGGATGTAACTCTGTGGCAGCACCCAAAGGGCTTGAACTTTCTTAATCTCCCTGTAGATTTTGCAATGATGTAGTGTCCCCATGAGTGAGAGAACACTGAGACAATCACGGCGCAACTAGAGAACATTACCAGCCCATATGCTCTGTATTTTCCGCTGGCTGCCCCACCACCACAGAAACCACTGAGCTAGGCTGAAACACCTGTATTTTGGAGCTGCTTTACTCAAGAAAGCAAAAAAAGAGACCATGTTTGTATGTGGCTTTATTAACTCAATTTGTTATTTTTAAATTGGCAAACTGATATTTGGCACATATTGATGCCAAAATAACATGCAAAACAGAATAAAAGAAATGCAGCAGCCTACAATAAATTGGCCAATACAGCAGTTGACCTCTAACTTCCATTATCAACTAAATAATATACATAGGACTAAAGCCGACAAAATAAAAATAGGATAATTTGTTTGTGGGAGGATAAACAGCCCCACCTGCCCTGAATGATGGGTCACCCCTGAGAGAGATTAACAGATTGAAAGAACCTGAATGTTCATCGGGATATTTTATACTGTTTTTATTTGTGGGCTTTAGGCCTAAGTATTTTATTTAGTTGATGATGGAAGTTAGAGCCTATTGGCCAATGCAGCTGTATCTCAGTTTCTAGTGCTCATTTATTTAGCTGCCAATGGATCACCTTGTATCAATGTTTCCATATGGGAAAGGCTGGTGCTCTTGCATAAGTTGAATTTAAACTTTTAGATTGCTATCATTTTAATTCAGATTTTTATAATGAACCATGCGACAATCATTTTGAGGAAAGAAACCCTTCTTATAGAAATGAAACTGTTTCACGAAAATGCGTACATAAAAAATAAAGAGGGCACGACAAAGCCTGATCCCCTTCAAGAAACTGAAAAGATTTGGCATGGGTCCTCAGATCCTCAAAAGGTTCTACAGCTGCACTATCAAGAGCGTAGTGCGTATGGCCCAGTACATCACTGGGGCCAAGCTTCCTGCCATCCAGGACCTCTATATCAGGCGATGTCAAAAAAAGGTCCAAAAAATGGTCGAAGACTCCAGCCACCCTTGTCATAGACTGTTCTCTCTGCTACCGCACGGCAAGCGGTACCGCACGGCAAGTCCAAAAGGCTTCTTAACAGCTTTTACCCCAAAGCCATAAGACTCCTGAACAGCTAAACAAAGGGCTACCCAGACCCATATTTTACACTGCTGCTACTCTCTGTTTATAATCTATGCATAGTCACTTTAACTCTACCTACATGTACATATGACCTCAATTACCTCGACGAACCGGTGCCCCCGCACATAGCCTCGCTTGTTATTTTACTGCTGCTGTTTAATTATTTGTTAGTTTTATTTTCTATATTAAATGTTTTACTTATCTATTTTTACTTAACACTTATTTGTCTTTCTTTCTTAACTTCTTAACGCATTGTTGGATAAGGGCTTGTAAAGTAAGCATTTCACTGTAAGGTCTTCTTCACCAGTTGTATTCGGCACATGTGACAAATCAAATTGGATTTGATTTGAATGTTCCTGAGTGGCGGAGTTACAGTTTTGACTTGAATCTGCTTGAGAATCTATGGCAAGACCTTAAAATGCGATGATCAACAACCAATTTGACAGAGCTTGAAGAATTCGTATAGGAATAATATTGCACAATTGGCCAAATATTGCACAATCCAGGAGTGGAAAACCTTTAGAGATTTACCCAGAAAGACTCACAGCTGTAATCGCTGCCTGAAGTGATTCTAATATGTATTTACTCAAGGGGTTGAATACTTATCTAATCAAGATGTATTATTGTTTTAAATTTCATATATTTATTTCTTACAAATGGCATTTAGACATAAGTAGACTGTTTGGACCTGCAAGAAGTTGTGCCACAGATCGAGTCTTTTCAGGAGGATACAAAACACACGGACTTGGATTAGATATTTCAAAGGTATTTCATCCCGGGGCAAAACGAACAAATTGCCATCAATCTAATGATCTAATACACTCGATCAAACAGGCTTCACTGCACACGATTATACATCTTATAAAGCAATACACTCATTCAAACAGGGGTCACTGCACACGCACACAGGCAACTTCAGACTATATACACCATTCTAACGGTCATGATGCGTTATGAGCACAAACAAAAAAACTATTATTGACTGCAAAGAGATCTGATATTGAGTCCCTATCAGTCTGCCCTCCATATTCGTTACAACAGATGTCAGTTCAATGTCTAGTATGGATTTACATTTGGTTGAGTTGTCAACTAACATGAATTCAACGTGAAATCAACCAAACATGTCACCCTGTCATTGGATTTAGGTTAAAAGTAGGGTGAAAAAATTATGAAATGCCCTTACTTGTGTTGAAACAACGATAATTCAACCAGTTTTTGCCAAGTGGGAACGTTCTTCGTAGCCTAGTAGTCGAACACTTTCCATAATCTACATACAGTAGTTTAGAGAGTCTAACAGCTAGGCCTATGGCGAAAGGGAAGTTCAGAATGGGGGGAACCAAAATTATGTGCGCTAAAAGAGTAACGATTTCCTTTTTACTAAAACCAATTCTAAAGTAGTTTCACCAGGTCCTCCAACTCGTGCATTTTAAATTGCACAGCAGAGAGCCAGGGAGGCATGCAACCAAACCCTTGAATCTTGAAATTTAACTGCGACTTTGTTCTCGAAACATTGACGTTTAATTTCAACGTTATTCTCGATATAAATGGTATTTAAGAGAAAATTCACGTAAAAGTTCTGTGCATTGAGGCAAAATAATATTTAATGATGGCTATTATGTGGTTTTACCATGTGAGACCAAGTGGGTTTGAAAATGTAATCTGCACAATGCATTTGTTAGCTTGCTGAGCTAAAGCCTATAGGCATTTTATTGGAGAGATAAAACCATAAATCAGGGGTATTACACTTTTAATCTACTAGGTCCAGAGCCAGCTGTTTTTCAGTTGTATCGGATTAATTGCACCTACCTGGTGTCCCAGTTCTAAATCTGTACCCGATTAGAGGCGAACGGAGAAAAAGAAAGAGCCGTGGAACTGGCTACGAGGTCCAGAGTTGAGTTTGAGGGGCCTATGTGTACGCAAATATATCTTTATTTTTTTAGAGGGCCCAACCCTGTTTGGGTTTGACATGTTCAGGTTTTTGTTGATATTGAGGGAACCTGGTCCATGACTGTCATTCTACTTAACCCTTGAAAGTGACCATGGGTGTTATTTTCCCCATAGACTGTCGCTACCCCAGAAACAACACAGCCTACCCCTTGATGGTTCATGCAATGCCCCCCCCCCAAAATTGTGTAAAGGGATCCTAAACAGAATATACACCAAGCATATCAAACATTAGGAACACATTCCTAATATTGGCAGCAACAAGAGGCAGGATATCTTTAAAACATTTATTTGAAATAAATTCCTTTCTTTTTGCATAAGTGCAAAATGCACTCAAAAACAGCCACCTGAGGGAAGTCTACATTTAAATAAAAAAACAAGCAAAGTGTACATTTTTTTGTACAAAATTCTCTTTAAAAAAATTGCAGTTTGTGTATAATATATATTCATATTTTCCAAACTTTAAAACAAAGACTCAGAAAATAAAACACAATCCACCAAATTAAAAACATTTTCCCTAAAATTTAAAGCTGATAACTTTAGACCCTGTTTTCAGTTCTGTATCTGGCATAAATATACATATGTCTCTCTCACATACATACATACATACATACATACATACATACATACATACATACATACATACATACATACATACATACATACATACATACATACATACATACATACATACATACATACATACATACATATTCTCTGTGCTAGTGTTTGACCAGACAATCAAAACCTATTGCAAAGTAGTAAAGTCCTACTTTAAAACATGTGGGGAGAAACAAAGTTCCTTTCACTTCAACATTTGAAAGAAAGGTTATGCAAAAATCAACTTTTACATCATGTGACATTGTAACAGAAGTAAATTGGAATCCCTGGTTTTATGAGAGTTCACTTTTCCCCCCAAATTGTGTCAATTTGTGTTCCAAAAAACAAATACAGAAATCCAGTTTTGCTTATGACCAGAACACATTTCCCTGACTTTAGAACTGAGCGCTGTGGCGGTCGGAGACGCTCAGCGTCGGTATGGATGAAAGCCCGTTACGTTGTGATTCTGTCCTCGAGCAAAAGCGGCTGCTGTAGGCTGGGGGCCCGCCGCCGGTTGTGCTGTTGGTGCCCCATATGAAGCGGTCTGCTGGCTGGGATCTGCGAAAGTATGGCCAAACCCACTCAGGTCCTGACCATAACCTGTGGGGGTGGGTGAAGAACAGGGGTTCATTATCACAATCATAAATAGTGCTCATAAACAAACAGATTCTAACCAGCTAGGTGAAAGTCCCTTATTTTACCCAAAATAAATACAGCATTGATCATGGTTTCAGGGCTTTTAATGTTCATGTTAAATATAGTCTTCCTTCATGAGCCTTCATGAACCAAAAGTCGGAGTTTGGTTAGGCAGTTAAGAATGAGTGCTTCCAGTTTAAATCAATTGGTCTATTATTTTTAGGATTCAAAATATGTAATCTGAACTGTTATGAGAAGAATCAACAAAAGGAAAACAGTATAAATGCTTAACAGGTTTTAAATTTTTTGAATACACTGGATGGCTCCATCTCCCTGCAATCCACTGTAGTCTGAGAAGCAGAGAACTGCATAGACGTTCAGTGCAGATCCAACTCATGTCGGACAGAGTAACGAAAAAAGAAAATAAATGAAACAGAAAATGGTAGAACACAAGCAAACTTTCCCACAAGGTGCTCAAAGCGCTACAAGGCTAGAAGAAACATGTGGAAGAGCAGACCTAACAGAAATCAAATAGATATCGGACATTCATTCACCAGCCACAGGTGTTTGTTTCTTCATACAAACTTTGCTCTGATTATCATTTATCTGTCAAAGGAGAGGACAGCATATGGGAAAAACAATAATTGACTGCTAACACTTTCAACAACAGAGAGCAAAATAAAAACGTTAATTATAGTATACCATGAACACATTTTGCCAATTAAATATATATATTTTTTTTAACCAGAAAAGGCAGAGTGAGAGAGGACAAACAAATCTGAGGACACAGGTGTTGTTGGAATAATAAACTACAGCTACAATAGGAAATGAGACATTAACATTCAACAGGCATGGAACCCTGTTAATTTATTTATTATTCATATTGTGAGATATGGTCACGCAATAAGAACTCAATCTCAAATCATTGAATACCGTAGCTGTATTTTAGTTTACTCTAGAAGTATGTACTTTGTATGCACAAACATACAAAAGCACATACAGGGGGAAAGGGACGCAAAGGAACGTAGCAGCTATACGACTTTATACTGAACTGTACTTCTGGTGGTTGGAAAAGACAATGCTCACACCTACCTGCACTACTTCCTCCCTGCACATCCTGACCATTACTGTGAGAAGGACGCGTTGGTCCGTAGGAAGAAGGCTCCTGAGGGTAGATACTCAGGCCTATCAGGGAGACGAGGAGACTAGGTTGACGTAGCCCAGATAGTCCACTTTAACATTGTCGCCTTCTTAGACCTGCCACTATGGCTTGGCTTAACACTTAATTATTACACTCCCACTGACTGCCTGCTCTTAAGACTCCTACCATCACTGCACACATCCACCTGGAATTACAAACACATAGGGTGAATGGGGGGGGGGGGGGGGGGGCACTACTTGCTAATGCCCTTTGCCGCCTATGGTTACCTTACTAAACAATTCTAAAGTAGGCAGCTAATGCTAACGGTAAAAGAGCAGGATGGGTAGGCAAAGCACAAGCATGAAACACTGAACAAGATGGGAATCTCAACTGACAGTCACAGGGATATATTCAACTGATGCAGTGCATTCGGAAAGTATTCAGACCTCTTGACCCCCACCCCCCCCCTCTACACACCCATACCCCATAATGACAAAGCAAAATCAGGTTTAGAAATGTTTGCAAATGTATTAAAAATAAACATCATATTTACATAAGTATTCAGACCCTTTACTCAGTACTTTGTTGAAGCACCTTTGGTAGCGATTGCAGTCTTGAGTCGTCTTGGGTATGACACTAAAAGCTTAGTTGGCACACCTGCATTTGGGGATTTTCTCTCATTTCTCTAAACAGAGGTCTCTCCAGAGATGTTAGATCGGGTTCAAGTCCGGGCTCTGGCTGGGCCACTCAAGGACAAAGCGACTTGGCCCGAAGCCACTCCGGTGTTGTCTTGGCTGTGTGCCTAGGGTCGTTGTCCTGTTGGAAGGTGAACCTTCGCCCCAGTCGGAGGTCTTGAGTGGTCTGGAGCAGGTTTTCATCAAGGATCTCTGTACTTTGCGCTGTTCAGCTTTCCCTCGATCCTGAGCCTCCCAGTCCCTGCCGCTGAAAAATATCCCCACAGCATGATGCTGCCACCATGCTTCGCCATAGGGATGTTGCCAGGTTTCAAGTTCAATCTTGGTTTCATCAGACCAGAGAATCTTGTTTCTCATTGTCTGAGAGTCCTTCAGATGTCTTTTGGCAAACTCCAAGCTGTCAGTTATGCGCCTTTTACTGGGGATTGGCTTCCGTCTGGCCACTACCATGAAGGCCTGATTGGTGGAGTGCTGCAGAGATGGTTGTCCTTCTGGAAGCTTCTCCCATCTCCAGAGGAACTCTGGAGCTCTTTGAGTGACCATCGGGATCTTGGTCACCTCCCTGACCAAGGCCCTTCTTTCCTGATTGTGCAGTTTGGCCGGGCGGCCAGCTCTAGGAAGAGACGTGGTGGTTCCAAACTTATTCCATTTAAGAATGAGAGGCAACTGTGTTCTTGGGGACCTTCAATGCTGCAGAAATGTTTTTGGTATAATTCCCCAGATCTGTGTTGACACACAATCCTGTCTCAATTTCCAGTCTCATAGCAAAGGGTCTGAATACTTATGTAAATAAGGTATTGGTTCTTTATTTTGAATAAATGTGCTCAAATTTCCAAAACCTGTTTTGAGTTTGTCATTATTGGGTATTGTGTGTAGATTGAATAGGAAAAACATTTAATCTATTTTAGAATAAGGCTGTAACGAAAAAATGTGGACAAAGTCAATGGGTTTGTATACTTTCCAAATGCACTGTACTATTTTGAATATACACGTATAAGATACACTTATAAGAGCTATTAACAAAACAAGATATCTAGGTCTGTCTCTCCCCACAGATTTTTGTTCCCTCTGACAAATGCCAGTGGGGACGAGGAGGGGGAGACAGAATTAACTAACTAAGCAACATACATTAACCTTTCAAAAAGCAAGGATTTACCAAGGCATTTTGCTTACTAAGGAGGAAGAGGCCTTATGCAAGAGCCCCTCAGTTGATGACAATGCTGGATTTGTACTCAACATGGTACAATAAATATAATTGGAGGAATTGAAAAAAAATCCTGATACAGTGCCTTCAGTCTTCTCATATAAGCTTTCATATTTGTTTGTGGGGAAAGATTGGTCTGAAAACTATTACTCTCAGGAGAAAAATAATCTACAGGATCCATCGACACCATGGAGCTCATGCCAGGAGAGAAAAGCCAGCCAAGTCAATAACAAAAATGGAACAGTTGGTCAAACTGCCTGTAACCTTTGCCAGTAAAATACAATATCTTCCTTGGTCTATGTGCAGTTTGGTGGACATTCCAACTCTTCTCAAAAACAAGATTTCTAGGTAGGATGATCTAATTCAAACCTATCATTGGTTACCCAGCCACATCATTACACAGCCCTAACTGGAATATTCTAAAAAAGGTGACACTGAAGAGTCCTGGGTATGGTGGGACTTCTATAGTATCTTCGTGGCCAAGCCGTGGGGGGGGGGTATATATGTATGCAAGTGTGCATATGTCGTGGTTAAAGCTACATGGTACCAAAGGGGCGAGCACCTGCTTGTTTTAGGGTTGTAGTAATGAGCTTAGGCTAGGGAGGAGGGGTTGTTTGAACCAATAAAGCATCCAACAAAATGGATCTATCCAGTATAAGCCATAATAACAGCAATGCTGAGGGTGGGGCTAGGGAATGCATGGAGGCTCTACTTACCATACTGGCTGTAAGGGAAGTCTGGCTGTCCCGTGGGTGCTTTGCTGATGTCCTGAGTAGGTGCTGTAGCTGGAACAAACCCTAGCGGCCCTGTTACCGGAGTCGTGGGCGGGGGCGGCACTCCTTGTGGGGCATACTGCTCACCTTGTGGCGTGCCAAAACTGTACCCTAAACCAGTGCCAGATGGAAGAGTAGTTATGCTGTACATTCTGAACTATGAAAGATCACCTGTAAGATATATTTCCATTTTATTATAATCAAAATAATCATACAACCTTTGTCAGCTAGGCAGTAGGGTTGGACGATATTAGAAAGTAATCATATACTGGTGGTATTAAAAAATGATATATTGTGAAGACGATATTTAACGTTCTTGTGAAGATAAAAATGGAGAACTAAGCGTGTTACTGTTGGTGTTACATTATTGTTAGTGCTGCAGACAAGCTATTCATTTCTTCGAGACAAAGCTGGTGTTGAAATTATTTTCCTCCATTTTTTACCTGACTTAACGATGCCCGCATTTGAAACTCGTGCTGACATTTAAGTTTTTTGTGGAGGAATTTGTACATATGTGCAAACACTCATCATAAAGCAATGATTTTTTTTTTTTTTTTTTTACAAAACACACATTTTTGGGGACATAATATTGTTAATTGCAATATTGGCAATATGAAAACAAACCATTTACATAAATAGAAAAAATGCTTTTCTTATGACAATACATTTCAGATACTGACCGAACTGAGGTGGTGTGCTGTATCCCTGTTGAGCGTAGGCCTGAGGTGCACCAAACCCCCCCGGCGGGGTCGTTGTGACGAGGAATGCGTTGAACGGTGATGGGGGCTGGACGGGAGCTCCACGGCCCACAGATAAAGGGGGCCCGTACCCACCTGAGTCAGAGAAAACACAACAGTTACTGAATATGGGATGACAGGTGTCTATTGGTACATTTTTAGTCTTGGATATATCCTGGTTGAAATCCACCGTTAGTAGAGGCTGCATATTAGATAACATTTTCACCGCTAGGGTGGTATGATACAAGACTTACGCAAGGGTGAAGAGTGTTAAGAATAATGATAATTTCCCTCTAGAGACAGATAATGGACTTCGAGTGCCCTCAGGTATCCCAGCTGTCACCGTGATAACACTGGTGCTTAACTGACATTACCCAATTCATCAATATGGAAAATATAAAGTGCAAGGCAACTGTCTATGACACAATACTTTCTTGATAAGTTAACCATCACAAGACAATAGATAACTATTTTTAAAAAGCTAGTTAGTGCGAGATATCCAAAACAATCAAATGATTCAAGGACAAAACGTACCCATGGGCTGGCCTGTAGACACCCAAACTCCTTCAAAAGAGAAAATAGTTTAGTATTTTGCTGGCACAAAAACAATTCTTCAATATGCAATTTGTAACTATAGTATGTTGATCATTCCTCAAAGTAAAGTTTCAATGTGGACCTAGAAATACAATGTTAATATTATTTAGAAAAGCAATCAGGAATTTTTGCAATACTATATTTCTCCTAGGTATAATAGAATGTCATGTTCCTGGTCTGCCAGAACGAGCCAGGTTCTCTGCTCTGGCTGGTCTCCCACTCACCCGGAGGCCCATAACTCTGCTGCCAGCCCTGGGCAGGCTGTGCCGACCAACCATTGGCTGCACTCAGGATGCCTCTGGGTCCCCATTGGTTAAGTTCAAACTGGCCAGGAGCTTTGTTGTCCCGAGGTTCAGCCCTTTTCACTTCCACCTGGACAAAGGACAAGGAGGGCACAATTTGCAAGACCAGCAGTTTATAACCAAAATACCTTCCTTACCTGATCTCACCCATTACTAATATATCTCTTCAACATATCAGCTTGAGAGTGTTTCAGTTTTACATCTTATCTGGGCCATTACACTTGTGCCTAATGCTGATCAATACTTTAAGGGGAGTTGCGTAACAATATGTTTCTCAGGTACTTCAGTCACAATAAGATATTGCTTAATAGTTGGTTAAATAATTTAGAATAAAGCATAAAATAGTAATTGATTTAAAATGGTGCAAAAATGTCATACATTTTACAAAAATCAGTCTGAGAAACATATTCATATTTCCTGTTTTTGTGCCCTTTAACTTTGATAAAAACATTTATCGGAAGGTAAAGACTTACCTTTTCCCAGCTAACGTTTAAAGAATCTCAATTATATTTAACTTGTAGTAGAACTTCAGAGGGAGATGGATGTACAAAGAAATGTATCATA
Source organism: Oncorhynchus gorbuscha (assembly GCF_021184085.1). Taxonomy (NCBI): domain Eukaryota; kingdom Metazoa; phylum Chordata; class Actinopteri; order Salmoniformes; family Salmonidae; genus Oncorhynchus; species Oncorhynchus gorbuscha. The sequence goes on from NC_060187.1 coordinate 42,728,676, forward strand.
TATATCAGAAGAGGTAAAACATGCAGACAATAGAAATGGACAGTCATAAGTCAATTTAAAAATGAATCTTCATACAGTGTCAGATAATGGAGAAAATTGCAATGGTGCTCAATTGACTAATACCCATCTGATTTGCTCATCTCACACAGAATAGAAGCACTTGGTATTGGCCTGGACTAATGTTCAATGAGGTTGAAAAGCCAAATCATTTTGTATCACACCAGATGGTTTGTGAGGCTACCAGCCCTTATCTGCCCTATAAAATAGTAGCTTCACTTGTTGTAGCCAGCCAGAGATACCAGCAGTTTACCAAAGCGACACATGGGTTTAAAAACTACATGGTGGGGAAGAGGGGGGGGGGGGTAGACAAAAATAGACTAGGCTCTATGGAGGTTGAGTTATTGGGGTCACCTTGCAAAATGAATCTCAATTTTCCCCCTGCTTTAAGGCGGTGCCACTTTCTTTGCCTCGCCTCTTTCTTCTCTGTCGACCTAATTACAAGCACGTTTCCAAGAGTGGCCCTCCGTCTATAGACAACTACCTGGGTCTTCTCCCACGGGCATCGTGGCTGGGAGTGATGGATACCATGACTTCAATACACTACCCAACAGCGGAACTGGGATTTTGTCCCACAGTTTGATGTGCTCCACTTTCTAATTTTGTAACTTATATCCCTTGCCTCCCTCAAGTCTAAGCCAAAGGTAATGTCAACTCAAGATCAAGCCAAGCCCCAATTCTTTCTGGAAATCAGGACAGTCAAGGAGTCGGTAAGAGGATAGCATAAAGTAGGTAGGGTCCCATATATCAATTATGAACAGACATGAGTTCAACTATGAAAAATGGGTCCATATGTCATTGTCCACTTAAATATTCTCTTTCAATCAAAGATAAATATTGTGTAATCACACTATTGAATGCACATTTTCCAAATTAATTTTTTGTCAAGATAATGAATGCTATAGGAAAGGACATCTCAGAAGTAGTTATGCTAATTGTTTATGATAAAACTACAAATCATTCATGACTGAATATAACACACTAAAATAAAAACTACTGGTATCACAGAACTGTGGCTTCAGGCACCCAATTATCTAAGAACTTGCCGCTGGAAGGAAGTAGTGGATGATAGGGGCTTAAAAGACGGCGTGGATAGCCCTAGAAAAAGGCCCACCCATTTTGGTTCTCAGATGTGGTTGACACAGTATGGAGATTCTTAAACTGGGGTCACTTAATTTAGGTTCTTTAGGAAATATATCAAATAACTCAAAAAGTAAGTGACCTGCCAACAAAATAATCAAAAAAGAAAAAAATAACTGAACAAGACCAATCCTTTAGGTGATTTCTCTGTGGTAAAATAAAGCATTTTAGGCTAAACTCTTATCTCCCATTATATGCTCCAAAACTGGCCACTCCCTTGAATCTCCAAAGCCAGGGCAAGTATTGTTTGAAGTAAGATATCGAATACCTTTCACAACCTAAAGGAGAGGTCAAAATAAACAAAGCCTTGGGCGAATACAGAAGTTGTCACTAATATTTCAGGAGGGGTGACCAAGTATTCTTTACAACAAGTACAAGGTCAACCAGGCCATTGAAATGTTACGTGATCCAGAAAACAATTGTGACCTGATCTTTTAGGAAAATCTTCAGCCATGTCATTAAAATATGGAGTTAAGAACTTTAGGCCTTCAAATCTCATTGGTGGCCCCTGAAAATAAGAGCTGTAACTCAAAGTTAACAGCAGCAAACAATGCATCCCGTCGCCCAAGCCTCAGTTTGATCTTGAGGGTAAAATAAAACTACAACTACACACTTTTTTGCCCATGATGTCGTGAAAATGCATGTTGACAGCCTGGTCCACTGATTGTTCGGCCTCGAAAGTAATAAATCCAAAACCTAGCCAACGACCAAGAGTGAATCAAGGTAGCAGGGTGTTGTGACAACACAAGATGAAGAACAGTATTGTGCTCAACAAGACAAGGATCCATCAAGACTGAGCTGGAGGCTCCTGGGGTTCAGATGATGTCACTGACTTGCAGCGATACACAAGCTGAAGTCTGAGGCCCGAGGCACTTGTATCATCAAAGATAAACTTTGCACCAATCCTTTCCATGAACAACTAAGGTTTCAGCTGTTTTTTTATTTTTATTTTTTACTTCTAACACAGCAATGTCTCCTTGTTCTGTATTCATGTATTATATAGGGGTTTGAAAATGTAATGTAATATATCAAATTGTAATATATTTCTATCCAGTGCAGTCAGTTGAACTACTGAGGAATATAAAAACTATAAAGATTTCATGACACTTAAGTAGTTTCAGAGCATTCATGTATGCATTGGGTGCCAATTGGCCCAGCTGTATTGATGTTAGTTCTTTTCATCCAAACCCCAACTTGATCTGCCCCTTGGTATATTGCTGTGAAGCACAATCTGGCAGCATCCATTGTTAATGCATAACAAAACAAAAAAATGGAGAAACAGAAACTGTACAATGTCTAAAGCTTTTTCAAGTTTTCCCAAATGTGGTTTTATGTTTAGAGTCAGCCAGGATAAGCCTAAATGGAAAATTACAATATTGCTTACAACAGCAACACAAAGATATAGGCCATTTTGTCTTACGAAATGTGTAAGTAATAACTAATGATGCTGTCAAGAGTTTGCATGGGGGATAAACAAAGTTCCCGTCAAACATGGTGAAAAACCCAATGGTGTAAGTATTAAACTCTTACTGTACAAAATCAAAACCCTGAAATGAAGGCTTTGATAAGGTGATTGACTGTGAAGCCTCTCATGGCTTTTCATTGAACTGCATAGAGCCTGGGTTATTCTAACAAATCAAATCTAAACTTTAATTGGTGGTGTACACAGTTTTGCAGATGTTATTGCAGATGCAGCGAAATGCTTGTTTCTAGCACCAGCAATATCAAGCAAAAACACCATTCATCTCAATGACTACAGTCCCTGCATGATATTAAAAATTACTCTAGCTGAACCTATGAATATACAGCACTGTAATTGAATCCTTCATTTAATTGTACATTTAGAAGCCCAACATTGGCAAATGTCCTGGTTCTGATAAAGTCTTGTGATTTTTTTGTGGTGATAAAAACTTTCCACAGTACTTGAGTTATGCAGCAGCAGCAATAGCCCACTACAGTGAACCAGTTTAATTTTGATAAACTCATACCAGTGGCAGAATTGGGTTGTGAGAAAATCTCCACTCTGGGACCTAACCTGATTCCAATTAAATGTCCTTTGAGACAACCGAGAATTTGAAACCGCTAATATTATTTCAAGCTGTCCCAAGCTGCCTGATCTACAACTATAAATATCATCCATCGATGACTTGTCCTTAATCTAGATTCAAAACTTAGTTTAAGCATTTGCAAGCAAACATTCCTAGACAATCTACCCAAAACAAATGGTGTCAAAACCCCCCAAAAAACTCAAGTTCATAACCATGATGAATCTAAACTTTGTATACACCCCAAATTGACAGCCTGCACATTCCATTTTTCATTCAAACATCTGGCCTGTACCTCTGTGATACCACTCAGTACACAATAACCTAAAGGAGAAAAGACAAATCTTAAGAGACACCGTTAATCACATTCAAACCATTCACAAGGAGAAGGACAGAAAAATTTAAATAGGAAGGGCTTATACTTACAAAAATACTTAACTTTCTACATACAGGAAAACACTTAATATATATATATTTTAAATCCGAAGTCTAAATTTAACAAAATAAAACTTAGCTTAATACTGAATGTTTAAAAGTATTTTAGTAACAGAAAAGTCTGGATATTATGCTTGATTATGTTAATGTCATTGCTGTGCAACATCGTGTAAATTCGGATGAAAAACTATTCTGCTTGTCTCCCCAAAGAGATCAAGGGGTACTAAAGTAGAAGAGAGGTAATAAATGACAGAAGTCATTGACTGGGACAAGTGCAGAAGAAACAGCTCTGAGCAAACTACCCAACCTAATGTAACCTACATCTAGTCTAAACAGTTCTGAGCTAACTGACCAGACTAATCAACATCCACCCATGCTTGTCTTGTCATTCTAGGGGTGTGTTTACAGCCCAATTCTCATTCAAATGTTTTACTAATTGGTCTTTTGACCAATCAGATCTGAAAATGAGCTGATGTGAAAAGATCCGATGTGATTGGTCAAAAGACTAATTAGTGGAAAGAATATCAAAACCAGGCTGCCAGTGTAAACGCAGCCTAACTATCAACTAATTTACCAGATGAAACTCCTTAATCTGTTCTTCTTAAAAACAATTTCAAATGTCAACCGACTGAAAAAAAGTGAACTGCATCTGCATAATTTAGGGCCATAGGAATTCCTTTCCCCAGCTTCTTCAGGTTTTCCCTCTCAATCGCACTAATAGAAAAAACTAAACTGATGTTGTAAGTCCACAACAATGCTTAAACCACATCAGGAGACCACTTTTGAGTTCTGGGAAAAATTTGAGAAATGTCTTACCCTTTAATTCCAGTGGGCACCTAGTAAGAGTCCGTTTAGTGATGTTTTTGTAGTACACATGATGGTAGAGTTTGCAAAACAAATATCCACTGGATTGATGTAAATAATAATGACATAGCATTCTGCCAGGTAAGCATAGGCTACCATGTAGTTAACATTTAATTGAGAAGGTTTTTGGGAAAGCCTTTCCATCTATCAGAAGATTTTCTCATTAGCATCATCGCTAACCGCGACGCAAAATGATAGCTGCGCGCACCGCACACACAGATGGGGAATTCTCGTTGACTCTTCAGAAAGTTGCAGGAAATACGAATCACTGATGCATTCTGTTCATGTCTTATGATAAACTTGGGCTAATTAATACATTTTCAATACATTTAGTTGATTCGCTACCAAACAAAGTTATATTGTTGAATTCCAATGCGTCCGAATTGAGTCCACGTTTTCTGTATTGCAGGTTTTATAGGTCCTTAATTTTTTTTTTTTTTTTTTAATAATCTGGCACTATGCTGGTGAAGTTCTGTCATTTCAGCATTTAACTCAAAGTACTCAAAAAAGACAAAATGTTAACACTTTTGTCAAATGGTCAAAGTTTTAAATTAGTCAATCCATTTCATTGCTGCCTGAATAATACCACAAAATAATATCAAGATACTGTACTCAAGTACAGTCGTCATGATGAAGCCAATTTATTTCAAACTACATGTAATACTATAGTGTGTTAGCATGTCCCTTAATAAAACATCTAAATGCATCAAAAGCTGATCCGGTCACACAAAGTCAAGATGTTTGAAATGCCTGCAAACTTTCTAAACTTCCTCACCATGTAAATAGGTCTGCATGGGGAAAGCTTTCCGTATTTAATGTAATGTAATGTAAATGTATTTAAGGGTGACATCCATTACAACGCCTGTGAATGAATGAATGAATGACGAACAAGATGTTCCACCAGAAGACACAGGTGGGTCTAGCTATAATTGAGCATATGGGGGGGGTGGATTGAATGCAGCTTACTCTCTTTGGGTCAGAATAGTTTGTCATGAGATTTAGAGATGGGAGGTACGGAAGAAAAAAAAAGGGATCAGCTTTTACCTCGGGGCCTCTGTTTTTCCACGTCATAGATCATTACCACCTCTGTGACCTTGGATTCAACAAAGGAGAACATGGGCTGCATTAGGATACAGGGGGGAAAAAATGCTAGTATTGCCATTGCATGCATCTCTCAGTTGGAAAACTAACACATTCTATCAATATCCTCTCCTCATATCCATGGCATTTTAACAGAAAATACTATTTTTCCTGTAGTGTTCCATTAAGCAGTTCCTATATTGGATCCTGTGCAACACATTTAAAACGGTTTTAGGTATTATTTTTTATATAAAAGTTATACAATACCGTAATAGACCATTTTAACAGGACTCACCACTCCAAATCTATTGAAATAGTCCCGGAGTTCAGGTTCACCGCAGTTATGGGGGATTCCGCCGACAAATATCTTCTTTGATTTATTGCTGTCAGCTTTGCTACCCTTCTGAAACAAAGAACGGGATCTCAAAGCCAGATTAAGAATCTGTACAGGTGCATCAAATCCAGGACCGAAAGACTGAAAAACAGCTTCTATCTCCAGGCCATCAGACTGTTGAACAGCCATCACACCATCCCCTGTATTAAGAGAGTAGTACTCATGTAGTAAGTGAAAGACAAAGATAGACTCGCTCGCACCCACACTCACAGCCAACGCTGCTGTCCCATGTATATGAAGACAAACACTGGACTGTTTCTTTCACACCAAGTATTCATAGTGTATTATTCACATAGCTCATTCTAAAATATCTACTACTGTATGTTCGATTTTTGTTAAACCATTTATATACTCAAATCTTGACACGGCTCACTAATATCTTCTGCTTTACATATCATCCTCAGTATATATTTTAGGTGGCATATGGATTGAGTGTAATTTGGGTTGTTATCTGGATTAGTTTGTTAAGACATTTTTTCCTGCATTTTAGGCACTAGTAACAAGCATTATACTGCATTATACCCGCTACAACACCTGCTTAACTGTGTACGCAGCCAATAAACTTGCATTTGAATCACACTGAAGACAATTCACCATCTAGTCAGACAGCGGAGAAGAAATTAGGTTCTCTCATTCTGCCCTGGGGTATAATTCTTCACGTCACATCAATGCAAACACCAGTCCCAAAAGATCAGGGCACACTAGTGCCTTCACTTCAGAGTTACTGAGACAAGCCATTTCAGGATCTCTGCATAAGTGATTTAGTAAAAAAAAGAAAGAAGTCTAACAATTACATTTTAGGCTCATTAGTAGAAGTCATGTTCACAGCAATATGCCTCAGTGTGACAGATGAGATTTCTAGAGGCAGATAGGACCCCAGTTTATAAAAGGACCAAAAGGATACAATTTAATCCATTCTACCAAGGCTTGGTGCCCTATTTCTGTAGAGGACACATGTAGCCCCAACTAATTAAAATACGCCCCTTACCCAGCCATCCTTCGTTCGCACTTTTTCAGGTTGCATTCCTCTGGGAGTACATGGCTTGGGATCAATCTGAAGGCAAGGAATGAAATTGTACATCTCACCCTTCAGTGAAAAATCACCTTCAAATGTTCCCTCCAATTTATCTGGTGAATTAGCCCACTCAATACAGCCACATACAAATTAAATAAATTCCGTGTTATACAATTCAAATTATGATAAGTCAAAGTTGAACTTGTTCCTGTTCATATTGCTGCATAAAGCAACTTGTAGCAAACAAAGCATGTCATGTCCAGCCCACTGCAGTTACATGTTAGTTCAACTAATAGGCATCTGAAGAGGCAACACTTGTTTGGCAAACAGCCTGCTTTCATGTCCATGAATGTCCTTCAGAGCCAGCCTTACATTTACTGAAGATACCAATGCCAGTTATGAATTCCCTACTACTTGCTCTTGCACAGAGTATCATCCACATGTAATACTTCAGATAAAATGTCCACATTCCCATGCAGTGCTTAATTATTCTAATACTTTTAAAAAGGCATAATTGATAAGACACATATTTTACTTTCCTTATTCAAGCTGCAAAGTGCATACTCACATTTCTGCCATCAAGATTATGGGGTTTGGTCTCCAGTACAGTCCGGACACAGTTGGGGTCTTTGAATTTGACAAAACCAAAGCCCCGTGACTGATTTGTGGTTTTGTCCTTCATGATGACACAATCAACTACTTCCCCATACTGCGAGAAATAGTTTCTCAAAGTTTCTGATAGAAAAGAGGACATTGACATGAGTGGGACGATCCGTTACAGGATCCTTTAGGGATACATACATAGCCTAGTGTCCTGACATTATGAGTAATGCGTTTCAAAGTTAACTGAATGCAAAGTATTTAGTATATCATTAATATCCCCATTAGCTGTTGCCAAGGCAGCAGCTTCTCTCCCTGGGGTCCAAACAGACAAAACATTACATCAAACAAAACATTGTGCATTCAAAAGCATGCATCTTTGGAGGCAGGGCATGGAGGTTTCAACAAATAATTGTCATAACAATCACATCGAATTCTTATAATTGCTTTTCTTGTCATTGAAAGCCCCAAGGAAGAACCAAGGAAGGATGCACACAAATACGTAGTACTGTGGCTATTGCTCATAACTTCAGAAAACACTGTCAGAGTGAAGAGCGTGGTGTAAAGACACACTGCCCAATCAAGCATGATACAGAGAAGTGCTCTGGACCATAGCTACAGACAAATTTGCTTAAGACTAGATATGAGCAACTATGAGAAAATCCTGCATGCGTACTTTAATTACAATACACACTAACATGCCACCCTTTGGTACTCCTTCAAGCACAACAGTATGTGCACTGCAATACACCTAATATTGACTGGTTGGTATGTAGACAGCTGACTCACCCTGTGTTGTACTCCAGTCCAAGCCACCCACAAACAGTTTCCTATAAAACGAGAAAAAAAGCATTCCTTTGAATTTAGGCAAAACCTGAGATGGTCCATCATTCCTGGGACACAGGAACACATTCTCAAATGGTTCTGATGCGTTAACATGTGAAAACTGACTGTAACCTCACAATAGATAGTTATTTTACTGCGGGTATATTTCTTTAAGCTGCTGATGATGCATATCAACAAACCTTGCTTTCTACTCAAATACTGGAATAAGGGTGACTTGTTTAGCACCGACAACACCTCTGGTCTTGTTTTGAAACCTTATGCCACGTATACAAGCTAACAAACCAGGCAAGCGAAGATATTAATTTAAGATAGCTAAATTAGCTAACTAAAACATTAATTATCCATTAAACTTGAAAGAGCGTTAGCTAGCGTTACAAATTTGCCTTTAGTTAATCTTATAAACCAACGTTAGCTATATGCCGCAAGTAAAAAATAAAATAGGTAAAATACCATTGCTTCAACTATAATTTGATATGGATAATGTTGACGGATCAAACCAATATTATTACAATGCTCTCAATCTTATGCCCTGAAGTCAGTTCTCTATCAAATTCAAGAGTAACAGCGCAATATTAGCTATCTCCAGCAACTAGCCACAATTGAAAGTTAACTAGCTTCTGGTATATTTTTTTAAGCATGTAGTGTTAACTAACGTTATATTCTGTCAACTTCAATCAAACTTGAAATTGCCTACTCCACAAAACGAAGATATCACCAGGAGTCGACACTTGGCTAACGTTACCGTGCCGTATTGGTACTTCACCACTTTGCTAGCTAGTTAACGTTAGCTGCTAACGCTAGAGAGCCACTTTGTTTTGGTTTATATTTATTGTGTTGTTAGTTAACTAACTAGCTGAATAGTTGAGTATTTCAATTAATTATTCAATGACACCATGTAAACATTACTTTTGACTAGCTATCTAGTTACCTAAACCAATGTCATGCATGTTTCCAAATTATTCTTAACTAGCTAGGCTAAAGTCAAGTAACGTTCGCAAACTAGCTAGTTAACGTTAGTTACCAGTAGTTATAAATATAAAAACGCTAGCTAACGTTAGCTAGCTGAGTAAAAGTGGTGATGCAGGTAATATCTATCACAGTAATTCATTGATTGAAGTTAAAATGCAAAGGAGTATATACTTATATAACTAACTCTCTCTTAGGTGGCGATCACATCTTACCCAACTTCATCTCCGGCTAAATTGCTGTTCATTTCTAAGACTAGTGCAGGGAACGGGTATGCTGTCACTAGTTTATTGCTTCAGTACTGCTCCTCTCGAGGAAGGTCACTCCGCTTTTGGTTCAAACTGAATCTGCGCAATGACGACGTTTGCCACACGGGGTCACCTGCCAGGGGGTGGAAAAAAATGTAATAATATACAGACAGTTGTGGGATATGTAGTTGAAATGTAATCTCTTCATTTACAAATTCGATCAGAAAATAAAATAATACTGCCACACGGCATTGCTTGTGGATGTACTATATAGTGCTGAGTGATTAGTGCTTTGAGGTTGGTTTGATTATTACAAAAGAAAATGTAGACATTAAATGTATACATTTAAAATAAAATACAATTAACTGTAGTGACTTAATTGCTTGGGGTCATTGTCCATTTGGAAGACCCATTTGCGACCAAGATTTAACTTCCTGACTGATGTTGCTTCAATATATCCACATAATTGTCCTCCTCATGATGCCATCTATTTTGTGAAGTGCACAGACCCTCCTGCAGCAAAGCGCCCCCACAACATGATGCTGCCACCCCGTGCTTCACAGTTGGGATGGTGATCTTCGGCTTGCAAGCCTCCCCCTTTTGCCTCCAAACATAACGATGTTCATTATGGCCAAACAGTTCCGTTTTTGTTTCATCAGACCAGATGACATTTCTCCAAAAAGTACGATCTTTGTCCCCATGTGCAGTTGCAAACTGTAGTCTGGCTTTTTTTTCCTGGCGGTTTTGGAGCAGTGGCTTCATCCTTGCTGAGAGGACTTTCAGGTTGTGTTGATGTAGGACTGGTTTTACTGTGGATGTAGATACTTTTGTACCGGTTTCCTCCAGCATCTTCACAAAGTCCTTTGCTGTTGTTCTGGGATTGATTTGAACTTTTCACACCAAAGTACATTCATCTCTAGGAAACAGAACGCGTCTCCTTCCTGAGAGGTAAGTCGGCTGCGTGGTTCCATGGTGTTTCTACTTGCGTACTATTATTTGTACAGATGAACGTGGTACCTTCAGGCGTTTGGAAATTGCTCCCAAGGATGAACCAGACCTGTGGAGGTCTACAAAAAAAGATTATGGGGTCTTGGCTGATTTCTTTTGATTTTCTCATGATGTCAAGCAAAGAGGCACTGAGTTTAAAGGTAGGCCTTGAAATACATCCACAGTTACACCACCAATTGACTCAACTGATGTCAATTAGCCTATCAGAATCTAAAGCCATGACATATTTTTCAGGAATTTTCCAAGCTGTTTAAAGGCACAGTCAACTTAGTGTATGTAAACTTCTGACCCACTGGAATTGCAATGCAGAGAATTATAAGTGACATAATCTGTCTGTAAACAATTGTTGGAAAAATTACTTGTGTCATGCACAAAGTAGATGTCCTAACCAACTTGCCAAAACTATAGTTTGTTGTCAAAAAAAATGGTGGAGTGGTTGAAAAATGAGTTTTAAGGACTCCAACGTAAGCGTATGTTAACTTCCAACTTCAACTGTATGTAAGACCGCTGTTCATCGACTACAGCTCAGCCTTCAATACCATAGTGCCCTCCAAGCTCATCACTAAGCTCGGGGCCCAGAGTCTGAACCCTGTTGTGGTCATTTCCTGTATTACTAAGTGAAAGGAGAGTTTACAAACCACACACAAGTCAGAGTTATATTTTAAACTGAATATTTTAATAATATGAGCTTCACCATAGCCCTTTGATTCTCAGATCAATTCAGTGTCTATAAATTAATTCTGAGTGTCAACATAATTGCAACTGAGATCTTTTATAGCAAAGATCCACCCCTCTCAATTCACAATGACGAACCACAGGTCTTAGGAAAACTGCACAAAGGAAGACTTTTACTTGAGAGAGGAGTATCCCATAGCCAGACAGCATTAGCTATAAATCATCGTTCAGTTTGCTCTCTAAGACAAGGTTCTACTTCACGTTTTTGGGACTTCATATTACCAAAACAATTACCTCATCCAATTGCATATATCAATGGTCAATTCTATATACTCCCATCTCAAAGTACAACCCACCCCTGGACAAGCTCCCTGAGAGGAGTGAGCCTCTAGGTCATATACTATGAAAGACAAGTTTCGACATCAGAGGGGACATTCAATGGTTCCAGACACTGCCATACTCCTCACCCCAAAGGGAAAAGTAGGGAGTGACTGGTGTACAGACATTGTGGAGCCCTTCACATGGTTTAACAGATACCCTCACATATGAAGACAATCCTGACCTCTCCCCTCTCTGGGCCCCAAGTGACTTTTCCCACATAAGCATATTTATGAAAGTTGATAAAATATCTTATTTATCAATGTTACCTAAATAATTCTGATTCTGCTACGACAACCCCACCCTGTGCAACTGGGTCCTGGATTTCCTGACCATCCCCAGGTGGTGAAGGTGGGCAACAAAACCTCTGCTACGCTGATTCTTAACATGGGGGCCCCACAAGGGTGCGTGCTCATCCCCCTCCTGTACTCCCTGTTCACCCATGACCGTGTGGCCACACACAAGTCTCCAACGAAATCATCAAATTTGGAGACGACATAACAGTGGTAGGTCTGATTACCAACAATGATGAGACAGCCTACAGGGAAGAGGTGATGGCCCTGATGGAGTGGTTCCAGGAAAATAACCTCTCCCTCAACAAAACAAAGGAGCTGGTCATGGACTTCAGGAGACAGCAGAGGGAGCACGCCCCCATCCACATCGATGGGGTCGCAGTGGAGAGTGTGAAAAGCTTCAAGTTTCTCGGTATGCACATCACTGACAACCTAAAATGGTCCATCCACACAGTCAGTGTGGTGAAAAAGACGCAACATTTTACATTGACATTTTAGTAATTTAGTAGACGCTCTTATCCAGAGCTACTTACAGTTAGTGCTTTCATCTTAAGATAGCTAGGTGGGACAACCACATATCACAGTCATAGTAAATACATTTTCCCTCAATAAATTAGCTATCAGTAAAGTCAGAGCTGTTAAGGGTGGGGAGTAGTCAAGTGTGATTGTTAGTTCACAAAAGGCTATTTTTAATCATTTTCTATTGGGGGGGGGGCAAGAGACCAGAGGTGGCAGAACGGAGTGCTCTGGTTGGGGTGTAGGGTTTGAGTATAGCCTGAAGGTAGAGAAGGGCAGTTCATCTTGCTGCTCCGTAGGGAAGTACCATGGTTTTGTAGTGGATGCGAGCTTCAACTGGGAGTCAGTGGACTGTGCGGAGGAGCGGGATGACATGGGAAGACTTGGGAAGGTTGAATACCAAGCAGGCTGCAGTGTTCTGCACAAGTTGTAGGGGTTTAATGGCACAAGCGGGAAGCCCAGCCAACAGCGAGTCGCAGTAGTCCAGACGGGAGATTACTTGTACCTGGAATAGGACCTGCGCTGCATCAAGGTGAGGTAGGGTCCTACTCTATGGATGTTGTAGAGCATGAACCTGCAGGAGCTAGTCACTGCTTTGATGTTTGCAGAGAACGACTGAGTGTTGTCCAGGGTTATGCCGAGGTTCTTTGCACTCTAGGAGGGGGACACCATGGAGTTTCAACCCGTGATGGAGATGTCTTGGAGTAGGCAGGCCTTCCTGGGGAGGAAGGGCAGCTCCGTCTTGTTGAGGTTGAGCTTGACGTCAGTGGAGGCTGCTGAGGGGGGCAATGGCTCATTATAATGGCTGGAATGGAGTGTAATGGCTGGAATGGAGTGATTTACTCTATTCCGGACATTATTATTATTATTTTTAAAAATAAAAAAATTGTACCTTTATTTAACTAGGCAAGTCAGTTAAGAACAAATTCTTATTTTCTTATTTTGAAATTCTTATGAGCCATCCTCCCTTTAAGCAGCCTCAACTGATTAAGGTGGTGAGCCGTCATCCAAGCTGAGCTATCTGCTAGGCATGCAGAGATGTGTGTCACCACTTGGGTGTCAGAAGTGGGGAAAGAGAAAAGTAGTTGACTGTCATCCTCATAGCAATGATAGGAGAGACCATGTGAGGATATGATGGAGCCGAGTGACTTGGTATATAGGGAGAAGTGGAGAGAGCCTAGATCTGTGCCCTGGGGGACACCAGTAGTGGAGAGTATGTGGTGCACACAGATCTTCTCCATGTCACCTGGTAGGAGCGGCCTGCCAGGTTGGATGCAATCCAAGAGTGTGCAGAGGCTGAGATGTCCAGCCCTGAGAGGGTGGAGAGGAGGATCTGATGGTTCACTGTGTCGAAAGCAGCAGATAGATCTAGGAGGATAAGAACTTCAACCTTTTTTCAACCTTAGGAGGCTGAATAAATTTGGCTTGGCCCCTGATATCCTCACAAACTTCTACAGATGCACCATTAAGCACCTAGGGTTTCTTCTGGACAGGGCCTAAATATACTGTCCTAATAAGCACATGACCTAGAGCAGCATTTCTCAAACCAGGGGTTGGGAGGGACCACATGTGGTGTTGCCTGATTTGAAAATAAATTGGGTTGCAAGAGAAACAAACAAAAACAAAAATTGCGCTTGTTATGTTAGTAACATCTGGTAGCTGCTAAATGCAGTTGTAATAAACAGAGTGGTTTCTGTTTTCTTCCTACAGATCTGGCTCTATCTTTTGAACGTTTAAGCTACAACATATTATGACCCCATCACTGAAAGAGATGCCTCTCAGGAACATGTATGTTTCCCTCGACAATGCCCATGAGCTGCGCAGGACTCATTAGAAAAGGCGTTCAATCAGACTGGGGGGGAAAAGAACATCATCAATTATGATGCAAGGCTAACGTTACTTCTCCTTTGCTAGCTAGCTAACACACATTCACATCAAGCAGCTGAAATGACAGCAAACTATTAACATTTTCATTTTTGAACCTTCATTTCTATTGCCAATTCTTTGGATATAGCCTTTATAATGACCCTGATGAATGAATTGTCCTGGATCAGAGAAGCTGTCAAGCTTGCCACGTTCGCATGGCATGATGGAGATCGCAAAATAATACAAAAAATGCTAAATGTTGCACGAGTCGGATAGGCACACAAGGCTTATATTAACCTGAGCAACAACAAAAAAGTCAGGGATTTTTTACATTTTCCTTTTGAAAGTGATATCCTAAGTATAAATACAGTAAAGTACACACACTAAAGGGTAATAAAATATGTTCTGAGCAAAATAGTGATTTTTAGACAACTACAAACTTCAAGGAGTTGGTCATTCAAGGAGTTGGTTTGATGGGAAGTCGTGATGTCATCGACCTCCTCCCTTGCTGGAGGAGCAATAAAAAACAAAAAGGAAACCCCTCCCACTTGTACCATGTCATGACTTACCTGGACCACCTATTGAGATGTGGCTTTTGTTGAGTTAATCAGGTGTTAAATGGGGTGAAAAATAGACTGGAGTGCCACTTGAACCCCAGCTGTATTAAACCAAATGCTCGGCAAGAAGCATGGGGAAATAATATCTAGGCGCTTTTTCCAGGGGAGATTAAGTTTATGAATGCCTGGCTCAGCTGCAGGACAGTGGAAGCACATTGAAACAAATATAATTATGGCATCATGGGTTTTGCCTTACATTACCGTGAATAACTCATGGCTATCAACCAATCAGCATCCAGGATTCAAGCCTCCCGTTTTATAAAGTAGACTAATAGGGCACACTGCAATGTTGTAAAACAGACTACAATATGCCATGATTATTAAAATACAATCAGTGTATCATGTTTTCTCTCAGCTTTCGACACTTAGGACTTCATTGACCCGGCTACTCCTTGAAATGCTACTTATTGACCAACAGTAGTAAGTAAGCCTAATGTCTATGCTTACGCCTCGTTGACGTCTTGCACAGTCAGCACTTCTGACCCATATAAATCCCCACCGCAACAAAATCTGTCCTTCCTCTGCCACGACGTAGGATCAGCAACTCCGTCCATCCCCCATCTAATAAAGAAAGCCAACTACCAAAATGACTACGGCACAACCCATATTTTCCAAGGGAGAAGACTGCAAAGCTGGCTGGCACGACGCTGGTGCTGGTTACAATGAGACCGACACTCATCTCGAGATTTTGGGCAAGCCCGTTATGGAACGTTGGGAGACTCCGTACATGCACTCGCTGGCAACTGTAGCCTCCTCAAAAGGTACAACACACAATGTGCAAGCTAGTGGGCCATATGAACGCATAGGGACGACAAGACGGTGTGTATTTTGGTACTCTGTGATGTAGTTCCATAATATTTTACCTGACTAATTCATTTTCCTTACAAATGTGTAAAACAAATAGACCGTAAGGGGCAGCCTATTTGCCTATAACTTAATCAATGGCTACAATTCATTCAGCGCTACAGGTTAGTCAATACAGACGATCACAATCAATCAGCAGACGTTAGGAAACGTTCATGAAACCAATGCGTTTACAGTTTATATGCGGCGTTCCTCTCAATGCACGTTATGTTTAAAAGCATGGCGGAGTTGGATATAATGGCTTGTAGTTGCAGCAGGTGTTACTCTACCAATTGAACCGTGCCAAATGCGCACTTGCTGGGGAGTGTCAATTTATTACCGCATACCATTCAAGAAGTTTCATGATTATCACTGATACTTTAAAAAAATATATACATTAGGCTACGTTAGTTGCGTAAACGTTTAGAGTTTTTTGTGCACTCACGTCACCATAGCGCCCATGTTGCTGCATGGAGGAATGTGGTCCAATGAGAACAGTTGTTTGGTTCCAAATACAATATGACCAGTTCTAGTAAATAGAGTATGTTTGTCTTTATATTGCTTTGGCAATGTCTGTTGGAAAATACACTTCTTTGGTGGAAATTTGCCAGTTTCTAACAGCGTAGTAGCCTAAAGGGTGATGGCAAAACAAAATGGTATTTTTCTAATCTATTTTTACACATTACTGAAAGACTACTCTGTGGAACTCCTTCAAGTGGCCACAGGCCATCTATCACGTGCCGTTTCCCCCAAACATTCATTTGAGAACCCTTAAATGACAAACAAAAATTGTGCATTATTAGTTTAGCTTTTCGTGAAAGGTGCCACAGCACTGGGACAAAGGTAGAAAAGTTGAAAACACTTCAATACAGGTAGATACTTAAACACAAATTGAGATGCTTGTTCTGCTTTGTCCCACAGGTGGGCGGGTTCTGGAGATTGGGTTTGGCATGGCCATCGCGGCAACTAAAGTCGAGTCCTTCCCCATCGAGGAGCACTGGATCATTGAGTGCAATGATGGAGTGTTCGCAAGATTGCAGGAGTGGGCCAAGGCTCAGCCACATAAAGTGAGACAAATCTTCAACTTCACATTCGGTTCTATTCAGACTTTTTCCTCCTTTTTAATGTAAATGAAATTAACCTAAATTATTCTCTACTCACAGATTGTGCCCCTCAAAGGACTGTGGGAGGAGGTAGTGGGCAGCCTGCCTGACAACCACTTTGATGGTAAGTTTCAAAATGCATTCTATTGGCATACCTATTATTGTATATTCTTCAGTGAGTAAATTGCTTTAGATATGCAAGTATGTGTAATTGTAATTATGCCTCTTCTATCAAAGGCATTCTGTACGACACATACCCTCTGTCTGAAGACACATGGCACACTCACCAGTTTAACTTCATTAAGGTAAGTAACACTTCGATGACCAAGGCTGCACATTATGAACATATCAGCAAAAGCACAGGAACCAACAGAGGAGTGGGATTTCCCCCTGTAATAGACTACAAAACGCACAAATGTTTGGTATCATATATGATATCATAGCTGTATCCAATGCAAACATATGGCAGACATGAATCCAAATAGAATAAGATATTTCTTAATGGAATCCGATCCCTATCACTTGAAACAAACATTGCCTATCGTTCCACAATGACGTGCTAACGTTTTCATTAATAGTGCAATTGTTGAATTGTGTCTCAATAGGGCCATGCCCACAGGCTGCTGAAGCCAGGTGGTGTTCTCACCTACTGTAACCTGACCTCCTGGGGTGAACTTCTCAAGACCAAATATGACAACATCGACAACATGTTCCAGGTGAGCCGCCTTTCAGCCAGTCAATGATCAACACCTAATCTCTCTGAGGTGCATGGGTAGGCTACACATGTTCCTTCTCGGGCTCGACACATTTCATTTCTTTGCACGCATTCTGCCCTTCTGCCAGATGGTACTTACAGGTATATCACGGATAGTTACTGTGGTATTACGTCATTTCACTTGTGGCCCTCAATATTTTTTGGTTTGATGTTCATTCAACCATTAACCTGTTAGTTTAACGTACAGTGACTATGTCTCTGTTGCACTCTGCTTATTTGGTATGTCTGTAGCTACAGTACTAACTCATTTTCCTGCTGCACGTTTCCACTTTTTATTTTTTTTTTTACAGTACTTCAAAGTCGACACTTGATCACAAATGTTCTACAGTTTTATTTCAAAACTATGAAAATCAAATTCACAACTCTATTGATTCCACTCCTAAGTGGGGTGATTACTTAGACAAACTAAACCAATTACTGTATATCTACTAATACCATTTTTATAGCACTTGGTCCTGGCACTGTTAGAAAATCTGTCCTCAATTACCTTTCTTGGCTAAACAAAGGTTAATGATAAATTGTATCTGAACTGCAACTGCGTAACCCTTTTAAACTCACAGACCCTATCATCCTGTATACTGGTTGAAAATTGCAGATTTGTTCACTGATAAGTGCCTCAATTGTAACTTAGTGGCTGTACAGTAACCTACTGTGCCATATATGATGTCAGAGTTCAGGCTCTTCCATTTACAGTGCTTTATGGGATTCAACTGACAGCCGTTCTAAGCTTGTGTACCACACACACAAAAAGATGCCCACATTTGTTGTCTGAGTGGGGGGAATGCTGTAAATCGAACGATCTGAAAGATGAGACGTTGAGGACTATAATAAATACCGCTTTGATGTCATACAAGCAAACCACACCTACATTAAGTCCAAATGTGCACTTCACATTTCCATGTTTGAAAACTCATGACATTTTAAAGTAAGAAACATTTATGTTTGATATGTTTGATGTAAAGTTACAAAGATGTGTCATACCCTGGGTTGTCCTGAGCAGAATGAACCTGTGTCGTATTGTGAAGAAAATGTGCTGAGAACATGCACTCATGACTCCATTCTGCGCGCACCAAATTTATTTTCATTCACATTACATTTACATTTAAGTCATTTAGCAGATGCTCTTATCCAGAGCGACTTACAAATTGGTGCATTCACCTTATGACATCCAGTGGAACAGTCACTTTACAATAGTGCATCTAAATCTTAAAGGGGGGGGGTGAGAGGGATTACTTATCCTATCCTAGGTATTCCTTAAAGAGGTGGGGTTTCAGGTGTCTCCGGAAGGTGGTGATTGACTCCGCTGTCCTGGCGTCGTGAGGGAGTTTGTTCCACCATTGGGGGGCCAGAGCAGCGAACAGTTTTGACTGGGCTGAGCGGGAACTGTACTTCCTCAGTGGTAGGGAGGCGAGCAGGCCAGAGGTGGATGAACGCAGTGCCCTTGTTTGGGTGTAGGGCCTGATCAGAGCCTGGAGGTACTGAGGTGCCGTTCCCCTCACAGCTCCGTAGGCAAGCACCATGGTCTTGTAGCGGATGCGAGCTTCAACTGGAAGCCAGTGGAGAGAACGGAGGAGCGGGGTGACGTGAGAGAACTTGGGAAGGTTGAACACCAGTTTGTCTTAAGTGCCTTGTGAAAGCCTAACACTGTAAGATCGTATTTTATAACTTCGCTAGTCATGTTGGCAATTGAATTAGCTTTCAAATGATGCTCACCTGACCCAGATTGCGATTTATAATGAAACGTTCCTGGATTGTGTAAACAGTAATTATGTGATTTTTTTTTTTTTTTTTGGGGGGACGCAGCGCTGTGTTCAAAACAACTACAAGTATTCTAGCTTCAGTTCCTCAATGGCAAAGCTAGGAGAGCTCAAACAAGCATCTTATCGTTGAAGGCTCTTTCCATGAGTCATAAAAGTGCATTGATTACTTAGGAACTGTGCAGTTTGGACAAGTGTCCACTTAGAGACACCAGTTAGACCTCTCACTCAAACACTTGTAAGATTTTTTTTGTTATGTTGCAGCTACCCCAAAAATGTCATGAATGTTCTTATGTTACTGATTGTATCCAGAGTTTTCAGATTTTGTTGACGAACGCTGCGAAAAGTACAGTAAATGTAAAATGCATATAAAATCAACAGTTTGTTTGGATTCAGTCAGGTGAACTGTTGTCTGATCATTTCCATAATCTCCAGTGTTCTCTTTTAATTGCTACCATGGTCATGCATATGCTTTTTATGTTTCTTCTGATAGAAACATTTCAATTTGGCACTATTCACAGGCCAATTTCCACAAGTGTAAAGGGTTAAATGGCCCCATAATGTGTGATGCAGGTCCACAATACAGACCATATCTTTGTGTTAATGATTTTCAGGAGACCCAGATGCCTCAACTGCTTGAGGCTGGCTTCAAGAAGGAGATGATTAGCACCACAACCATGGATATTGTCCCCCCAAGCGAATGCAAATACTATGCCTTCCGCAAGATGATTACTCCCACCATTCTGAAAGAGTGAAATGGCTTGGTGCCACTGCAATGTCATGCCTTCTCAAGTGCCTGTATTTTAAAAAGCCACATTAGTTTACTGTCAAATCCACAAGCACTCAGGGATGTTCATCTTTCAATAAACTAATTTAAATCAAACTTTTCTTCTGTCAAAATGAATTTGTTTGGGTATTCCCTCTAACAATTGTGTATCTCTTGCAATTTGTCACAGAATGCATTACATTTAACTGTGTTGCAACATCAAGCATTTTACATACCACACATGCAGCCCAATTCTGATCTTTTGTCCAATTATTAGTGCTGAGAGATTAACCAACTAATTGACCGATCATTTTTAATTTAGTTTTGGAGTTTTCCTGTGAGCTCGATGTGCAGTTTCTCTAGAGCTAAATCAGATCAAACCTGAACTGTGCGATGTAGCTGGGAGTTGAATTTAGTTTTTTTTTTTTCCCACAAAAGGGGTTACTTATGGACAAATGCTCAATTACCCCCCCCCCCCCCCACCACCACCGACGATCCCGCATGTGAAGAAGCCAGATGTGGAGGTCCTGGACTGGTGTGGTTAAACATGGTCTGCGACTGAGGCCAGTTGGATTTACTGCCAAATTCTCAAACATTGAAGGCGGTTACTAGTAGAGAAATTAACACATTTTCTGCCAACAGCGCTGTTGGATATTCCTGCAGTCAGCATGCCAATTGCACGTTCCCTCAACTTGAGACATCTGTGGCATTGTGTTGTCAAAACTGCACATTTTAAAGTGTCCCCTTTATTGTCCCGAGCACAAGGCGCACCTGTGTAATGATCATGCTGTTTAATCAGTTTCTTGATATTCCACACCAGTCAGGTGGATGGATTATTTTGGAAAAGGAGAAATGCTCATTACTGGGGTGTAAACAAATTTGTGCACAACATTAAGAAGCTTTTTGTACATATGGAACATTTCTGGGATCTTTTATTTCAGCTCATGAAACATGGGACCAACACTGAGTTGCTTCGGTTGCCCGAACGCCTACTTGTCTGGTCTGTGTTGAGCAGACACAGAACACAGTTGCTGCTCAAGGAACAGTATCTCACCCTGAAAATACATGATCTAAGTGATTGATAGTTGGTGATTAGCAGTCATAAAAGTAAGCCCTGTTTACTTTAAACTACTAAAATTGTGATTTTGACAGCAACTCTACAAAGATGAGATGACTTGGAACGAAATAATCAAACTAATGTAATATACACAAGTTATATATTTTAAAGGATAAGACCTATGATGGTAGTACCTGCCCATTACTGCTTACCTTAATGGTTTTATTCTGTTACAAGTGTTGCAGCGGTGTAAGGCACTGCATCTCAGTGCAAGAGGCGTCACTACAGTCCCTGGTTCGAATCCAGGCTGTATCACATCTGGCCGTGATTGGGAGTCCCATAAGGCGGCACACATTTGGCCCAGCGTCATCCGGGTTTGGCCGTCATTGTAAATAAGAATGTATTCTTAACCGACTTGCCTAGTTAAATAAAGGTTACATTTTTTACAGCATTCAGAAAAATTTACGAAAATCAACAAACCTTGATTTCTTTTATAATCGAACAGACCTCAAAAAGCAATTATTGGTATTTTGACCAATCAGAAGTTCCTTTGCCAAATAATTGGGCAAAAGATCAGAATTGGGCTGCCTGTTTAAACAGCTTTCAATTTTCCATTTGAATATAAATCAAAATTGCACTCTTGACAAGAAAACAATTATTTCCCGAGGGGCTGGGTGGGACAAGCTTCAGAATAAGTCCCTTAAGTAAAGAGTTACTTTTTCCATCTAGAGAAGTTGTTAATCATTAATGGATAAGTTGTCGTGGCACATTACCTCACTTATTGGCCCTGGTTATAGATAAGTGTTATTTGTAGCTTACACCCCAATCATGAAGTGTTTTTTTAAATAGAGGTCCTCGGGATATGAGACAACCTTCAGATCTCACAAGAATTCAACTGAATCCATAAATATTTACCATGGGGTCACAAATCCTTGAGCCTGGTAAATGATGAGTTACTGAAAATGAGATTTGTCAAATATCAACTTATATTTAAGGAGCATGCATTTCTTGCAGAATAAGCACAAGAGGGCAACAAGTCAACATTTTATGTAGATTGGATGTAATTTATCGTGCCAAATCACACAAGGGGAGCCTTTTTTGTGCCAACATGTTAAAATGGTTTAGACCTATCAACTTTCCCATAAAATATTAATAGCTCCACCCTGCTTCCTGATAGGCTAGGTGGAATTGTATCCCTATTGCTACCTACCAATCGTCAAAGATGTGCATACAGGGTTAATTTGGGATTGGGTGTTGCTGAGTAGAACCAAAGACGGGCCCCTGTGACAATACTTTAAGGTTGTATCAAACCTCATTTCCTTGAAGTAAACACTGATCTGACATGACAATTGGTGAAAGTAATACCAAGGAAAGCTTGCTTACGCCAATTCAATGTCAGATCAGTGATTACTTCAAGGAAGAAAGGAAACATTGAGTATTCAAACAGGAACTATTTGGTTGAACCAGAGACAAAGGAAGAAAATATCTAAACTCTGTAGAACTATTGTGTGTACCAAGTGCACCATCTACTGACTGAAGTACAAATAGTCTTCAGATAAAGTACACCAACACATTACAAAAGGGTAAGAATAGACCATAAAAGAAAGCAAAAGACCTGATTTGACTTTCTCTAAATAGTGATGACCATAGAAATATTGTTTAAAATGTTCAGTTAAAATTATTCTATTGCTGAGATAAAATTGGAAATTGATGAATGTCATACCTGCCAGTATCAAAATCTGTGCAGGGCCAAGAACAACAACAGTTAAACTAAACGAGAATAAATGAATTTAATTGTTTATACAGAGAAGAGGAGCCAGAGAATACCCAGAGTGACTCCTGAGGATATTGCCTAGCGGTTTACTGGGTGGCCAGACCACCCATAAATACAACATTTACAAACAGCCAGACAGAACTTCACTTGCGATACCAAATCCTCATTTTCTTCTCTCTCTTGATTTTCTTCTGCAACTGGAGCGTCCCGTAGAGAAGGGCCTCTGCTGTGGGAGGGCAGCCTACAAGAGGACAAGTAAACAATCAATTTGAGTCAAATGTTTTCTATAAAAAGCAAATTAAATCTTCAAAAACAGCTATTATTGTGATTGGTTTATTTTCCACATTGCTGTACATATATCCGGGATAAAAGTATTATTTGTTTCATAATAAAAATAAATTTAAAAAACAATGGAGATACCTGGAACGTATATGTCCACTGGTACGATGCGGTCACACCCTCTGACCACTGCGTAAGAGTAGTGGTAGTAGCCACCCCCATTGGCGCAGCTGAAGGACAGAGTAATAAGATAAGTGGCTCAACTAACAGTTAAATATGAAATGCAAGATGAATGTCAACCAACACAGTAAAAGCACTGTGTAATGGTAAATCTTAGTGTAGGGAAATAACAAATCAGTAGAAGCAGATAACTTTAGGGAGGTGTTATTAAATGGAAAAAGTTCAGGCGATCATGAGATCCATTTCAAACTAGATAACCACTAAAATGTTTCTGTTTAAATCCAATCATATTACAACAATACTTTACCTTCCCATGGAAATGACATATCTTGGCTCAGGCATCTGGTCATAAACCTAGGAGAAATAATGAACATCATGGTGAATTCATACACTCAATAAAAGCAAATACAGAACTCCTTTCTCCAAAGAAACATGTCCTTCAGTCAAATACCTTGCGCAAAAGCGGGGGCCATCTTGTTGGTCAGGGTGCCTGCCACAATCATGACGTCGGCCTGTCTGGGGCTGGCTCTGAACACCACTCCGAACCGGTCCATGTCATAACGAGGAGCCGCCATGTGCATCATCTCCACCGCACAGCACGCTAGTCCAAAAGTCATGGGCCATAGGGAGCTCTAATGTAGAAACACACAAAGACAGATTGCTTTGTAGACTTATCAGTCCAATCTGAACAATGATCACTGAGTCAGTCAATGCTTTCCCTTATTCATCTCTGGTGAAAAGAAAAGTGAGATATGGCTGGCCCCCACCTCTCGCCCCCCCCCCCCCCCCCATGGCAGAGAATAAAAAAAATTGCAAGTTGTTTCAAAGCTAATTTCCTGCAATTCTACACATTTTGCCATGACTTATGCCATGTTAACGTGATCTGAGTGAGAGTGACTAACAAAATACAATTTTATTGGTCACATACACATGGTTAGCAGATGTTGCAAGTGTAGCGAAATGCTTGTGCTTCTAGTTCCGACAGTGCAGCAATATCTGAGTCTGAGTCACTGGCTTACTGGTGCTTTTCCATGCCGACCCTAGGAGGTGTGCGTCACTTGAGTGGATTGAATCTCTGACGTGATCTTCGTGTCCGGGTTGGTGGTTGAAGATATCCCTCTAGTGATGTGGGGGCAGTGCTTTGGAAAAGTGGGCGGGGTTATCCTGCCTGGTTGGCCCTGTCTGGGTGTATAGTCGGACGGGGCCAGAGTGTCTCCAGACCCTCCAGTAATTTTGCTATAATAGTTTGTGTCGGGGGGCTAGGGTCAGTCTTGTTATATCTGGAGTATTTCTCCTGTCTTATTCAGTGGCCTGTGTGAATTTAAATATGCTACCTCTGATTCTCTCTCGGAGGACCTGAGCCCTAGGACCATTCCTCAGGACTACCTGGCCTGATGACTCCTTGCTGTCCCCAGTCCACCTGCTGTTCCAGTTTCAACTGTTCTGCCTGCGGCTATGGAACCCTGACCTGTTCACCGGACCTGCTGTTTTCCAACTCCCTCTACCGCACCTGCTGTCTCGACATCTGAATGATCGGCTATGAAAAGCCAACTGACATGTACTCCTGAGGTGCTGACCGGTTGCACCCACTACAACCACTGTGATGATTATTATTTGACCCTGCTGGTCATCTATGAACATCTTGGCCATGTAATGTTATAATCTCCATCCCGCTCAGCCAGAAGAGGACTGGCCACTGCCTGGTTCCTCTAGGTTTGTTCCTAGGTTCCTGCCATGTTAGAATAACCAAACTGTTCCACAACCACGTAACACACAAATCTAAGTAAAGGAATATATACATATAAATATACAAATGAGCAATGACATAGCGACATTGGCAAGATGCAATATATGGTATAAAATATAGTATATACATTTGAAGTCGGAAGTTTACATACACCTTAGCCAAATACAAATACATTTAAACTCAGTTTCACAATTCCTGACATTTAATCCTAGTAAAAATGAACTGTTTTAGGTAAGTTAGGATCACCACGTTATTTTAAGAATGTGAGATGTCAGAATAATAGGAGAGAGAATGATTAATTTCAGCTTTTATTTCTTTCATCACATTCCCAGTGGGTCAGAAGTTGACATACACTCAATTAGTATTTGGTAGCATTGCCTTGAAATTGTTTAACTTGGGTCAAATTTGTTTTGGGTAGCCTTCCACAAGCATCCCTTTTTGGCCCATTCCTCCTGACAGAGCTGGTGTAATCGAGTCAGGTTTGTATTCCTCTTTGCTTGCATAAGTTTTTTCAGTTCTGCCCACAAATGTTCTATAGGACTGAGGTAAGGACTTTGAGATGGCCACTCCAATACCTTGACTTTTTTGTCCTTAAGCCAATTTCCACAACTTTGGAAGTACGCTTGGGGTCACTGTCCATTTGGAAGACACATTTGCAACCAAGCTTTAACTTCCTGACTGATGTCTTGAGATGTTGCTTTAATATATCCACATAATTGTCCTTCCTCATGATGCCATCCATTTTGTGAAGTGCACCAGTCCATTCTGCAGCAAAGCACCCCCACAACATGATGCTGACACCCCCGTGTTTCACGGTTGGTATGGTCATCTTCGGCTTGCAAACCTCCCTGTTTTTCCTCCAAACACAACAAAGGTCATTATGGCCAAACAGTTCTATTTTGGTTTCATCAGACCAGAGGACAGTTTTCCAAAATGTACGTTCTTTGTCCCCATGCGCAGTTGCAAACTGTAGTCTGGCTTTTTTGGAGCAGTGGCTTCTTCCTTGCTGAGCGGCCTTTCAGGTTGTCGATATAAGACTTGTTTTGCTTTGGACATAGATACTTTTGTACCGGTTTCCTCCAGCATCTTCACAAGGTCCTTTGCTGTTGTTCTGGGATTGATTTACACTTTTCACACCAAAGTACGTTCATCTCGAGGAGACGGAATGAGTCTCCTTCCTGAGCGATATGACGGCTCTGTGGTCCCATGGTTTTTATACTTGCGTACTATTGTTTGTACGGATGAACGTGGTACCATCAGGTGTTTGGAAATGGTTTCCAAGGATGAACCAGACTTGTGGAGGTCTACAAAAAAAATCTGGGGTTTTGGCTGATTTCTGTTGACTTTCCCGTGATGTCAAGCAAAGAGGCACTGAGTTTGACAGTAAGCCTTGAAATACATCCACAGGTACTCCTCCAATTGACTCAAATGATGCCAATTAGACTATCAGAAGCTTCTAAAGCGATGACAATTTCTAGTGTATGTAAACTTCTGACCCACTGGAATTGTGATACAGTGAATAAGTTAAATAATATGTCTGTAAACAATTGTTGGAAAGTTTCTTGGAGGGCCATTGTGGTATCAGCTGGAGGGGGTATACACAGCTGTGACAATAACCGAGGAGAATTGTCTTGGCAGATTACACGGTCGGCATTTGATTGTGAGGAATTCTAGGTCAGGTGAACAAAAGGACTTGAGTTCATGTATGTTGTTACAATTACACCATGAGTCATTAATCATGTAACATACACCCCCACCCTTCTTCCCGGAGAGATGTTTACGCCTGTCGGCGCGACGTACAAAGAATCCAGGTGACTGTATTGACTCCAACAACATATCCCGATTGAGTCATGTTTCCGTGAAACAGAGTATGTAAAATCCCGGTCTCTCTGGAAAGCAACCCTTGCCCTAATTTAGTTTCTAACTTGTTATCAAGAGACTGGACATTGGGGAGTAATATACTCGGAAGCGTTGAGTGGAGTGTGCGCCTTCGAAGTCTGACCAGAAGAGAGCTCCGTCTACCTCTTCTCTGGCGGTGTTGTTTTGGGTCAGCCCCTAGAATCAGCTCAAATGCCTTGGGTAGTTCGGACAAAGGATCCGCTTCGGGAAAGTCATTTTCCTGTTAAGTTTACGCCACTCTAATATCTAATAGTTCTTCCCGCTTGTATGTAATAACACCTAAGATTTTCTGGGCTAACAAATAATACATAAAAAATACTGCAAAGTTCCTAAGGACTAGAAGCGAGGCAGCCCTCTCTGTCAGCACCATTTTGTAAAATGTGGATCAGGACCTGTGGGCATGTGCCCGACTGTCAAAACTTCTCACACACAATCAAACATAGAAATTGCACCTTGTGTATTCTACTTTTCTGACTCAACAGTAAGTTGAAACCCGACTGAGTGCCAAAAAAAAGAAGCTTAAGGCTGGATTAGAGGAATGCCTGCGATCATACGGTGCTGCCCTCTATAGTTAGTTTAATCATTTTGACAGTTGTTTGACTGGCAGCCAGTCAGCCACAGAATAGAACATGTCACAAAGGAGTTTTAGATGGAGGGGTGCACTTCTTGATTTTCTTATTGAAAGATTGACACAAACATTCAAAATGGACCATATGCCACTGAAGAACATAGAGTACTTGCGTTGTGACATTGACTTACCCTGCGTGCCCAATTCACCAGATCATCCAGCTTAGTGATAACATACTCTCCCTTGCTGCTTGTTACTGCAGCGGGCTTGGCAGCAGCCACCGCTGTGCTTTTCTCTCTGACTGAAACCACACTGGAAGAAAAGGAGGTAATATGAAGTACTCAAACAAATATTTTGACAAATTGAGACGTTTACAGGACCTCCCTTACCATGTAGCATTGCCACTTTTAGCAATGTGGTGTAGCGACAGGCACGGTTGTATCGCAAATACTGAAATAGATCTGTGTGGAAGAAAAAGATTAGGTAATACGACCTTACAATACAACAGACTGACCATCAAGACAAACTAAATGGTATTAACAATACACAAATTACACTACTTTAAGGATTTAATAAATAGAGCAAACATTTCATAAGGTTACAGGTGATTTCAAAACAGAAAGAACCTGTTACTAACTATAGTAAATCCTAGGCTTCTTTGTTTATATCACCTTTAGTGCGTAATTTGCCTAACCTTATGCTTACCTTGATGAAAAGGTACCAAACGCGGCCAGGCGAGGAACTGCACAGGAAAGACAAAAAAAAAAGCAGATGTCAACAAATGTTGTTTGGCTGTATTTAGATAACGTAACGGTTACTTGCGGCAGTGCTATAGAATAGGGAGTGCACTTTCTTGGGTGATTAAATAAGCTGACTGACGTTTGTGATAGAAATATTAATTGTAAAGTGGTTGTTCCACTGGATGTCATAAGGTGAATGCACCAATTTGTAAGTCGCTCTGGATAAGAGCGTCTGCTAAATGACTTAAATGTAAATGTAATAGCGACAGTAGCTACCATCCATGCTTTACAAATGTTTTATTTAACTAGGCAAGTCAGTTAAGAACAAATTCTTATTTACAATGGCGGCCTACACCGGCCAAACCCGGACGACGCTGGGCCAATTGTGCGACGCCTTATGGGACTCCCAATCATGGCCGGTTGTGATACAGCCTGGATTTGAACCAGTGTGTCTGTAGTGACGCCTCTAGCACTGAGACGCAGTGCCTTAGACCGCTGCGCCTCTCGGGAGTCCCTAACTAACATTACTTAGCTAGCTAGCAGTATGAGCCATTGCTCTTATGTAAAACAGGGACATGTATTAGTCTTTACTAGATTTACCACAGACGTTAATAACCATGCACAATGTCTGAGAAACTTCACGCGTGCTAGCTTTATAGCTAGCTAACTACACGAACAAACAGCATTTGCTAACTAGCATATAGTTGTTTCTGATTAAGCCAGGGGTTCTGGAGTGCTAGCAGCTAACTAGCTTGCAAGGTCAGGGAATACAAACCGTTGTGATAACAAAAAAATGTCACGAACAACCAATATAATAAATGAATCGGAAACGATACAAAAGTGTAATATTTGTGAGACAAATTAGTTAGATATGTTCCAGTAACTCGCTTTACGTTTTAGCCAAAACATCACTCACCCACCAAAGCCGCCATCATAAACATATATAACAGCTAGGACTTCCGGTGACTATGCTTACACGATAGAACCATTTGGGGCGCTCTCTTCCATATTTTTTTATTGACAGGACTACAAAAATGTCTGTATATTAGTAAAAACGTAGGCCTTAGTGATTGGTCTGAACTTTCGAAGTGAATTGCTCAAAGTAAAAAACAAAGGTGTAGAAAATAATGTCACATTTGCCAGTGGATCCATGGGGTAAGAAGTAGATCAGAACAGATCCAGGATCAGTTTACACAACCCAAATCATAGCCCATTACAACGCAAAACTGAATAATGCGATAATTGGGCGCCAATCTGTGGCGGGAATATTTATTGATCATGCGCATGGAGGTCTGTTCGAATGTCAAACAACAACCGTTAGTGATACAACTTGTCAAAATCACTTAGTCATGTTGGAGGCATGAGAGTTATCAAAATGAAAGGGTTGTTTCCTTAAGACCAAAAATAAATCAGCTGAACAGTTAAAAAAAAGAAACCAGCATGAGGTACCTGTACATTAGTTGCTCTTTGTGTATGGTGTATGTGTGCACAATTTACGCAGAAGTCATCTACACCAACAGTTGGGCTCTATATTTAGGTGGCACTCCTGAACAAATCAACAAGATTGCAAAGAAACATGGTTTCCATATATTGGGAAAGGTAAAACAATTATGTCAATGTTAGTTCACAGTTTATTTATGCAATATAATGATTTGTATTTTTTATATGTAGATCTTTTGGCATAATATGACTTGCTTGTAGGACCTAATTTCTTCTGGCATATTATATTTGTAGATATTTCCAGATGGCAACTATTACCATATGGAGCAACGAGGGGTGGCAAAACAATCATTGCAGGCACACTATTTGCATAATCTTCGACTGAAAATGGACCCTACGGTGAAAAGCCAATAGATCTGTAAAACACTTTCTAAAATTGGCTGTGATAACCAGTCCCAGTATTGCTCTTATTGTGATGAGTGTAATGATCTACCTGTTTCTCAGGTGCTTTGGTTTGCACAGCAATCTGGAAGGAGTAGAAATAGAAGACACTCTCACAGTAACCACTGATCCATTTTTCAATCAGCAGTGGTACCTGGTACATGTCAACATTATTCTTTCATTTTTGTTTGAAGTTTATTTCCATAATAAGAAGCTCTTTAGATTTTTATTCTGCTGTTTGAGGGTTTTCTGCCTTGAGTGAAAACATATTGTCATGTTTTGTCATTGATTATCATGCCTTGTCCCTGTTCTTCTCCTTCTATTCGTTTCCCTCTGCTGGTCTTATTAGGTTCTTTCCCTCTTTCTATCCCTCTCTCTCCCCCTCCCTCTCTCACTCTCCCGCTCTCTCTTCTCTCTATCGTTCCGTTCCTGCTCCCAGCTGTTCCTATTCCCCTAATCAATCATTTAGTCTTCCCACACCTGTTCCCGATCCTTTTCCCTGATTAGAGTCCCTATTTCTCTCCTTGTTATTCGTTTCTGCCCTGTCGGTTCCTTGTCTAGAATTCACCGTGCTGTGCTTGTGTATCGCCCTGTCGTGTCGTGTTTTCCTCAGATGCTGCGTGGTGAGCAGGTGTCTGAGTCTGTTTGGTTCAAGTGCCTTCCCGAGGCAACCTGCTGTTCACCTGCTGTTCAAGATCGAGTCTCCAGTTTGTCCTCGTCATTTCGAGTGAAAGTTGTGTTTTTTGATTGTATTTACTTTACTGGATTAAAGACTCTGTTTTCGCCAAGTCGCTTTTGGGTCCTCTTTCACCTGCATGACAGAAGGAACCGACCAAGGAATGGACCCAGCGACTTTGTTACACTGCCGTCGAGATCCAAGGAGCCATGCTCGGCAGACACGAGCAGGAATTGTCTGCTGCTCGCCATGCCGTGGAGAACCTGGCCGCTCAGGTTTCCGACCTCTCTGGACAGTTCCAGAGTCTTCGTCTCGTGCCACCTGTTACTTCCTGGCCTGCCGAGCCTCCAGAACCTAGGGTTAATAACCCACCTTGCTACTCCGGGCAGCCCACTGAGTGCCGCTCCTTTCTCACGCAGTGTGAGATTGTGTTTTCTCTCCAACCCAACACATACTCTAGAGAGAGAGCTCGGGTTGCTTACGTCATTTCACTCCTTACTGGCCGGGCTCGAGAATGGGCCACAGCTATCTGGGAGGCAAGGGCTGATTGCTCTAACAAGTACCAGAACTTTAAAGAGGAGATGATTCGGGTTTTTGACCGTTCAGTTTTTGGTAGGGAGGCTTCTAGGGCCCTGGCTTCCCTATGCCAAGGTGAACGGTCCATAACGGATTATTCTATTGAGTTTCGCACTCTTGCTGCCTCTAGTGAGTGGAACGAGCCGGCGCTGCTCGCTCGTTTTCTGGAGGGACTCCACGCAGTGGTTAAGGATGAGATTCTCTCCCGGGAGGTTCCTTCAGATGTGGACTCTTTGATTGCTCTCGCCATCCGCATAGAACGACGGGTAGATCTTCGTCACCGGGCTCGTGGAAGAGAGCTCGCATCAACGGTGTTTCCCTGCTCCGCATCGCAACCATCTCCCTCCTCTGGCACAGAGACTGAGCCCATGCAGCTGGGAGGGATTCGCATCTCGACTAAGGAGAGGGAACGGAGGATCACCAACCGCCTGTGCCTCTATTGCGGAGTTGCTGGACATTTTGTTAATTCATGTCCAGTAAAAGCCAGAGCTCATCAGTAAGCGGAGGGCTACAGGTGAGCGCAACTACTCAAGTCTCTCCATCAAAATCCTGTACTACTTTGTCGGTCCATCTACGCTGGACCGGTTCGGGTGCTACATGTAGTGCCTTGATAGACTCTGGGGCTGAGGGTTGTTTCATGGACGAAGCATGGGTTCGGAAACATGACATTCCTTTCAGAGAGTTAGAGAAGCCTACGCCCATGTTCGCCTTAGATGGTAGTCATCTTCCCAGTATCAGATTTGAGACACTACCTTTAACCCTCACAGTATCTGGTAACCACAGTGAGACTATTTCTTTTTTGATTTTTCGTTCACCGTTTACACCTGTTGTTTTGGGTCATCCCTGGCTAGTATGTCATAATCCTTCTATTAATTGGTCTAGTAATTCTATCCTATCCTGGAACGTTTCTTGTCATGTGAAGTGTTTAATGTCTGCCATCCCTCCCGTTTCTTCTGTCCCTACTTCTCAGGAGGAACCTGGCGATTTGACAGGAGTGCCGGAGGAATATCATGATCTGCGCACGGTCTTCAGTCGGTCCCGAGCCAACTCCCTTCCTCCTCACCGGTCGTATGATTGTAGTATTGATCTCCTTCCGGGGACCACTCCTCCTCGGGGTAGACTATACTCTCTGTCGGCTCCCGAACGTAAGGCTCTCGAGGATTATTTGTCTGTGTCTCTTGACGCCGGTACCATAGTGCCTTCTTCCTCTCCGGCCGGGGCGGGGTTCTTTTTGTTAAGAAGAAGGACGGTACTCTGCGCCCCTGCGTGGATTATCGAGGGCTGAATGACATAACGGTTAAGAATCGTTATCCGCTTCCCCTTATGTCATCAGCCTTCGAGATTCTGCAGGGAGCCAGGTGCTTTACTAAGTTGGACCTTCGTAACGCTTACCATCTCGTGCGCATCAGAGAGGGGGATGAGTGGAAAACGGCGTTTAACACTCCGTTAGGGCATTTTGAGTACCGGGTTCTGCCGTTTGGTCTCGCCAATGCGCCAGCTGTTTTTCAGGCATTAGTTAATGATGTTCTGAGAGACATGCTGAACATCTTTGTTTTTGTCTATCTTGACGATATCCTGATTTTTTCTCCGTCACTCGAGATTCATGTTCAGCACGTTCGACGTGTTCTACAGCGCCTTTTAGAGAATTGTCTCTACGTAAAGGCTGAGAAGTGCTCTTTTCATGTCTCCTCCGTTACTTTTCTCGGTTCCGTTATTTCCGCTGAAGGCATTCAGATGGATTCCGCTAAGGTCCAAGCTGTCAGTGATTGGCCCGTTCCAAGGTCACGTGTCGAGTTGCAGCGCTTTTAGGTTTCGCTAATTTCTATCGGCGTTTCATTCGTAATTTCGGTCAAGTTGCTGCCCCTCTCACAGCTCTTACTTCTGTCAAGACGTGTTTTAAGTGGTCCGGTTCCGCCCAGGAGCTTTTGATCTTCTAAAAGAACGTTTTACGTCCGCTCCTATCCTCGTTACTCCTGACGTCACTAGACAATTCATTGTCGAGGTTGACGCTTCAGAGGTAGGCGTGGGAGCCATTCTATCCCAGCGCTTCCAGTCTGACGATAAGGTTCATCCTTGCGCTTATTTTTCTCATCGCCTGTCGCCATCTGAGCGCAACTATGATGTGGGTAACCGTGAACTGCTCGCCATCCGCTTAGCCCTAGGCGAATGGCGACAGTGGTTGGGGGGCGACCGTTCCTTTTGTCGTTTGGACAGACCATAAGAACCTTGAGTACATCCGTTCTGCCAAACGACTTAATGCCCGTCAAGCTCGTTGGGCGTTGTTTTTCGCTCGTTTCGAGTTTGTGATTTCTTACCGTCCGGGTAGCAAGAACACCAAGCCTGATGCCTTATCCCGTCTGTTTAGTTCTTCTGTGGCTTCTACTGATCCCGAGGGGATTCTTCCTTATGGGCGTGTTGTCGGGTTAACAGTCTGGGGAATTGAAAGACAGGTTAAGCAAGCACTCACGCACACTGCGTCGCCGCGCTTGTCCTAGTAACCTCCTTTTCGTTCCTGTTTCCACTCGTCTGGCTGTTCTTCAGTGGGCTCACTCTGCCAAGTTAGCTGGTCATCCCGGTGTTCGAGGCACTCTTGCGTCTATTCGCCAGCGCTTTTGGTGGCCGACTCAGGAGCGTGACACGCGCCGTTTCGTGGCTGCTTGTTCGGACTGCGCGCAGACTAAGTCGGGTAACTCTCCTCCTGCCGGTCGTCTCAGACCGCTCCCCATTCCTTCTCGACCATGGTCTCACATCGCCCTAGACTTCATTACCGGTCTGCCTTTGTCTGCGGGGAAGACTGTGATTCTTACGGTTGTCGATAGGTTCTCTAAGGCGGCACATTTCATTCCCTCGCTAAACTTCCCTCCGCTAAGGAGACGGCACAAATCATTATCGAGAATGTATTCAGAATTCATGGCCTCCCGTTAGACGCCGTTTCAGACAGAGGCCCGCAATTCACGTCACAGTTTTGGAGGGAGTTCTGTCGTTTGATTGGTGCGTCCGTCAGTCTCTCTTCCGGGTTTCATCCCCAGTCTAACGGTCAAGCAGAGAGGGCCAATCAGACGATTGGTCGCATACTACGCAGCCTTTCTTTCAGAAACCCTGCGTCTTGGGCAGAACAGCTCCCCTGGGCAGAATACGCTCACAATTCGCTTCCTTCGTCTGCTACCGGGTTATCTCCGTTTCAGAGTAGTCTGGGTTACCAGCCTCCTCTGTTCTCATCCCAGCTTGCCGAGTCCAGCGTTTCCTCCGCTCAAGCGTTTGTCCAACGTTGTGAGCGCACCTGGAGGAGGGTGAGGTCTGCACTTTGCCGTTACAGGGCACAGACTGTGAGAGCCGCCAATAAACGCAGGATTAAGAGTCCAAGGTATTGTTGCGGCCAGAGAGTGTGGCTTTCCACTCGCAACCTTCCTCTTACGACAGCTTCTCGTAAGTTGACTCCGCGGTTCATTGGTCCGTTCCGTGTCTCCCAGGTCGTCAATCCTGTCGCTGTGCGACTGCTTCTTCCGCGACATCTTCGTCGCGTCCATCCTGTCTTCCATGTCTCCTGTGTCAAGCCCTTTCTTCGCACTCCCGTTCGTCTTCCCTCCCCCCTCCCGTCCTTGTCGAGAGCGCACCTATTTACAAGGTACATAAGATCATGGACATGCGTTCTCGGGGACGGGGTCACCAATACTTAGTGGATTGGGAGGGTTACGGTCCTGAGGAGAGGAGTTGGGTTCCGTCTCGGGACGTGCTGGACCGTTCACTCATTGATGATTTCCTCCGTTGCCGCCAGGATTCCTCCTCGAGTGCGCCAGGAGGCGCTCGGTGAGTGGGGGGTACTGTCATGTTTTGTCATTGATTATCATGCCTTGTCCCTGTTCTTCTCCTTCTATTCGTTTCCCTCTGCTGGTCTTATTAGGTTCTTTCCCTCTTTCTATCCCTCTCTCTCCCCCTCCCTCTCTCACTCTCCCGCTCTCTCTTCTCTCTATCGTTCCGTTCCTGCTCCCAGCTGTTCCTATTCCCCTAATCAATCATTTAGTCTTCCCACACCTGTTCCCGATCCTTTTCCCTGATTAGAGTCCCTATTTCTCTCCTTGTTATTCGTTTCTGCCCTGTCGGTTCCTTGTCTAGAATTCACCGTGCTGTGCTTGTGTATCGCCCTGTCGTGTCGTGTTTTCCTCAGATGCTGCGTGGTGAGCAGGTGTCTGAGTCTGTTTGGTTCAAGTGCCTTCCCGAGGCAACCTGCTGTTCACCTGCTGTTCAAGATCGAGTCTCCAGTTTGTCCTCGTCATTTCGAGTGAAAGTTGTGTTTTTTGATTGTATTTACTTTACTGGATTAAAGACTCTGTTTTCGCCAAGTCGCTTTTGGGTCCTCTTTCACCTGCATGACACATATGGTAAACCTGTTTTGATTTTTTTTTTATTGTAACTGTAGGCTTCTGCTTTTCTAGAGTGAGGCCTTTAATCAGAATGTGGTGGCCGCCTGGGCTCGAGGCTACACAGGCAAAGGGGTAGTGGTGTCCATCTTAGACGATGGCCTAGAGACAAGCCACCCAGACCTTGCTGAAAATTATGTGAGCTATCGAGATGATTATTGATGTAGTGGCAAATTATTGCATTTTGTTAATCATGAAGACAAATGGAAAATGATCCATCAGTAGAATAAAAAAACAACATTGCATTGTACCTGTAGGATCCACTGGCTAGCTATGACATGAATGATAATGACCCCAACCCAGAGACTCAATACTCTCTGACCAGACCAAAGAGGTAATTTGGCTGTGATGTTATTAAGATTTTACTACTACAAGACATTACATCATATAACATGTATGATCTGCAATATATGATGACATTCTGCATTGATGAACCCCTTTTGTCCTCTACTCCATAGGCATGGAACACGGTGTGCTGGGGTGGTGGCAGCGGTGGCAAATAATGGGGTGTGTGGGGTTGGAGTGGCATATCAGGCCAAGATCGGAGGCAAGTATTAACTATACATGAAATAATTCTCTCTGTTAATAGTATATAAAACAATACGGTAATTATCCTGCTTTAATTTCCACCCTGGCTTTTGCTCTGTTCTGTCCAGGAGTTCGGATGTTGGATGGACAAGTGACTGACCTGATAGAAGCCATGTCCTTAAACTTGAATCAGAAGCACATTGACATCTACAGCGCAAGCTGGGGACCTGAAGATTTGGGGAGGAATTTGGAGGGGCCAAACACATTAGCTAAAGAAGCCTTTATCAGAGGCATAAGCAATGTATGATACAACTTGCACTGGTCATCCTATATTACCTGTTTCATCAGTAGTACCAATCCGTTGGCTGAAGATTCTGGAGGCAAAGTAACTATTGCAGTAAGATTATACAATGAGTATTAAAAAGCAACTTCAATACCTTACAGGGCCGAGGTGGCTTGGGTTCCATTTACGTCTGGGCTTCAGGCAATGGGGGCGCCAGCTTTGACAACTGCAACTGCGATGGCTACACCAACAGCATTTACACGTTGTCTGTTGGAAGTACCACCGAGAAGGGAACTCTGCCGTTCTACAGTGAACCCTGCTCGGCCATTCTAACAACTACCTACGGTGGTGGAAGCTTTCAACACCACAGAATTGTAAGTGTCTTTTTCCCAACTCATACCATTTTCAACATTCATATATACACTGAACAAAAATATAAATGCAACATGCAACAATTTCAACATTTTACTGAGTTACAGTTCATGTAAGGAAATGAGTACATTAAAAAAAGTAGTTTAAAAAAAACGAGGCAAGTCAGGTAAGAACAAATTATTATTTACAATGA
Organism: Oncorhynchus gorbuscha; assembly: GCF_021184085.1. Lineage (NCBI taxonomy): Eukaryota > Metazoa > Chordata > Actinopteri > Salmoniformes > Salmonidae > Oncorhynchus > Oncorhynchus gorbuscha. The sequence goes on from NC_060187.1 coordinate 42,766,134, forward strand.
CTGCCTACCCCGGCCAAAACCGGCCAACGCTGGGCCAATTGTGCGCCGCCCTATCAGACTCCCAATCACGTCCGGTTGTGATACAGCCTAGAATTGAACCAGGGTCTGTAGTGACACCTCCCCAGCACTGTGATGCTGTGCCTTAGACCACCGTCACTCAGGAGCATGGATTTCACATGACTGGGAATACAGCTTTGCATCTGTTGGTCAGAGATACCTTGAAAAGGTAGGGGCGTGGATCAAAAAAATCTGTCAGTATCTGGTGTGACCACCATTTGCCTCACGAAGAGCTACTTTGCATACAAGTTGACCAGGCTGTTGATTGTGCACCTTTGGCAGTGATTACAGCAAGTCTTGCTTTAATTTCCAAGTCTTCATGGGTATGACACTACAAGCTTGGCACACCAGTATTTGGGGAGTTTCTCCTGTTTTTCTCTGCAGATCCTCTCAAGCTCTGTCAGGTTGGATGGGGAGCGTTGCTGCACAGCTATTTTCAGGTCTCTCCTGAGATGTTCGATCGGGTTTAGGTACAGGCTCTAGCTGGGCCACTCAAGGACATTCAGAAACTTATCCTGAAGCCACTCCTGTGTTGTCTTGACTGTGTGTTTAGGGTCGTTGACCTGTTGGAAGGTGAACCGTCTGGCCACTCTACCATGAAGGCCTGATTGGTGGAGTGCTGCAGAGAAGGTTGTCCTTCTGGAAGGTTTTCCCATCTCCATAGAAGAACTCTAGAGCTCTGTCAGAATGACCATCAGGTTCTTGGTCACCTCCCTGACGAAGGCCCTTCTCCCCTGTTGCTCAGTTTGGCTGGGCGGCCAGCTCTAGGAAAAGTCTTGGTTGTTCCAAACTTCTTCCATTTAAGAATGATGGAGGCCACTGTGTTCTTGGGGACCTTCGATGCTACAAAATTTTATTTGTACCCTTCCTCAGATCTGTGCCTCGAAACAATCCTGTCTCGGAGCTCACCGGACAATTCTTTTCACCTCATGACCTGGTTTCTGCACTGACATGCACTGTCAACTGTGGGACCTTATATAGACAGGTGTGTGTGCCTTTCCAAATAATGTCCAATCAATTGAATTTACCACAGGTGGACTCCAATCAAGTTGTAAAAACATCTCAAGGACGATCAATGGAAACAGGATGCAGTTTTTGACATTTAATCCTAGTAAAAATTCCCTGCCTTAGGTCAGTTAGGATCACCACTTTATTTTAAGAATATGAAATGTCAGAATAATAGTAGAGAATTATTTATTTCAGCTTTTATTTCTTTCATCACATTCCCAGTGGGTAAGAAGTTTACATACACTCAATTAGTATTTGGTAGCATTGCCTTGAAATTGTTGAACTTGGGTCAAACGTTTCAGGTAGTCTTCCACAAGCTTCCAGCAATAAGTTGGGTGAATGTCATCCCATTTCTCCTGACACAGCTGGTGTAATTGAGTCAGGTTTTATAGGCCTCCTTGCTCGCACAATCTTTTTCAGTTTGGCCACAAATCTTCTATAGGATTGAGGTCGGGGCTTTGTAATGGCCACTCCAATAGCTTGACTTTGTTGTCCTTAAGCCATTTTGCCACAATTTTGGAAGTATGCTTGGGGTCATTATCCATTTGGAAGACCCATTTGTGTCCAAGCTTTAACTGGTGTCTTGAGATGTTGCTTCAATATATCCACATAATTGTCCTCCTCGTGATGCCATCTATTTTGTGAAGTGCACCAGTCCCTCCTGCAGCAAAGCACCCCCACAACATGATGCTGCCACCCCCGTGCTTCACGGTTGGGATGGTGTTCTTCGGCTTGCAAGCCTCCCCCTTTTGCCTCCAAACATAACGATGGTCATTATGGCCAAACAGTTCTATTTTTGTTTCATCAGACCAACGGACATTTCTCCAAAAAGTACGATCTTTGTCCCCATGTGCAGTTGCAAACTGTAGTCTGACTTTTTTATGGCGGTTTTGTAGCAGTGTCTTCTTCCTTGCTGAGCGGCCTTTCAGGTTATGTCGATATAGGACTCGTTTTACTGTGGCTATCGATACTTTTGTACATGTTTCCTCCAGCATCTTCACAAAGTCCTTTGCTGTTGTTCTGGGATTGATTTGCACTTTTCGCACAAAAGTAAGTTAATCTCTAGGAGACAGAACGCATCTCCTTCCTGAGCGGTATGACGGCTGCGTGGTCCCATGGTGTTTATACATGCATACTATTGTTTGTACAGATGAACGTGGTACCTTCAGGCGTTTGGGAATTGCTCCCAAGGATGAACCAGACTTGTGGAGGTCTACAAAAAAACAAATCTGAGGTCTTGGCTGATTTATTTTGATTTCCCCATGATGTCAAGCAGAGACCCTGAGTTCGAAGGTAGGCCTTGAAATACATCAACAGGTACACCTCCAATTGACTCAAATTATGTAAATTAGCCTATCAGAAACTTCCAAAGCCATGACATCATTTTCTGGAATTTTCAGAGCTGTTTAAATGCACAGTCAACTTAGTGTATGTAAACTTCTGACCCACTGGAATTGTGATACAGTGAATTCATTATAAGTGAAATAATCTGTCTGTAAACAATTGTTGGAAAAATGACTTGTGTCATGCACAAAGCAGATGTCCTAACCGACTTGCCAAAACTATAGTTTGTTAACAAGAAATTTGTGGAGTGGTTGAAAAACAAGTTTTAATTACTCCAACCTAAGTGTATGTAAACTTCCTACTTAAACTGAAATGTAAATTTGCAAAAATGTCTAAACCTGTTTTCACTTTGTTATTGTGGGGTATGTGTGTAGATTGAGGAATTATTTTTATTTAACCAATTTTAGAATAAGGCTGTAACGTAACAAAATGTGGGAAAAGTCCAGGAATACTTCCCGAAGGCACTGTGCAAATATGCATTTAGAATGACAAAGCATTCTGATAAATCTTTGACTAGTTTAGCTTTAGAATAATCATGCTTAAAAAGTAGTCACATGAATGCAAGAGGTTGCTGAAGATGTGTGGAACTTGAAAGAGGTCAATATTTATCTCACATTCACCACCTACAGCAACAGTAAGCAGAGCCTCAACAAAATACCTAGATGTTGTTTCCCCTCTAGGTCACCACTGACCTGCATCAGTCCTGCACCTCTGACCATACTGGGACCTCTGCCTCTGCCCCTCTGGCTGCTGGGATTATTGCACTGGCTCTGGAGGCAAAGTAACCACTCCTTTGTCTCTGTGCACCTGTAACTCAATAAACTTATTTGTTGTAAGGCTTTGAGTCATTGAGAAAGATGATAAAATCCCAACTTCTCCCACAGCCCAAGACTCACCTGGCGTGATGTGCAACACCTCGTGGTGCGAGCATCAAGACTGGCAGATCTTCGAACGCATGATTGGCGGACTAATGGTGTTGGTAGACCTGGTGAGACATAAAGCACTACCTTCTATTGTTAGATAGTTAACCATTCAAGGAAACTGAGATGTGATTTGCTAGACTGTAGGGCATGAAATTGAGTAAAAAAAGAGTGAACTGGCATCTGATTTGCTTTATTATAGTCAGCCATTACTATGGATATGGGCTCCTGGATGCAGGTAGACTGGTGGACTTGGCCGGTAAATGGAAAACAGTCAAACCTCAAAAGAAGTGCACCATTGACCTCATTACCAGATCCTTGTAAGAAAAACACCCGTCTACACTTATCTCACTTATGGATAGTTAGTAGGAATACAGCTACCTATCAGTGTGTTCTCCAGCTGTTTACAGTACAAATAAATACGATCTTCAGATTTGATTGAGCATGAACTGTCATTCAACCAAATGATAATACCAACTTGGCCGGTTAGATTTGTTGTACTTTATGTCTGTCCGATAGTGAACTCCGCATGAAACTAACATTGAGGTGGAATGTGACAGCTTGTCATGGCACCAGGAATTGGATTCGGTCTCTGGAGCACATTCAGGCACGTCTCACACTGACCTATAGCAGACGTGGAGATCTCTCCATCACCCTCATTAGCCCGAAGAAGACAATCTCCAATTTACTCACAACCAGGTAAGACACAGCCAAGTCAATGGACAGCAAACTTGAAACCAATAAATAGAAGTATGAAACCATTTATAGATACTCTGTCATAAGGTAGAATAAATATTATACATACAGCATAATGGTGAAGTATCAGGGTTTACAATATGCAACAAGAGTGTAACCCATCTTGTCTTTAATGTACTAAAATATTCCAATGCAATGTTACATCACAGGCCCTACGATAATACGTCTGCAGGGTTCTCAGACTGGGCCTTCATGAGTACACACTGCTGGGATGAGGATCCCTCTGGATATTGGGTTCTACGGATAGAAAACAACGGAGATTCAAACAACAGAGGTACACGGACTTCAGCAGACATTCTCAAACTGACGAAAAAAAACATTTTTGGAATTTAAGGTGTCAACTTCAATAACACCGCAAGTCTCTTAAAACACATCTCTGGTATCTCAATTCAATTAGTTAATGGCAGAAAGAAATATTATACATCTAATGTGAACTAGAAAAATGTATTGTCATCCTTAACTAGGATTACAAATCAAAAGCACTCGGTGCTGCAGCTGACGTGACAGCAGCTGGCTCTGTTTGGCTCTGGCTTTCATCATCTGTTTTAGTCCATATTGTTCAAACACACTCCTTCACATCTCATCAAAATATACTACTTAATGTATTCATGTCATAACATGAAAATTGTTTTTGTTCCCTGGTTTCCCACAGTTACTATATATTTATTTGTGCGCTATACAATATGCATGATGAGCATTTTCTACAATGTACTCAGCCACCAACTAGTTCATTATTTTCTTTGTTCAAAGGATTCCTGTTGAAATTTCAACTGGAGTTGCATGGGACAGCTGAACGCATGATAGGCCGTCGCATGGAGAGGGCAGTGGTACAGCAGTGTGCAGTGAGGAACTCTGATGGCGGCTGTGAAGGCAGGCTACTACATTATTCATTCCCTGAATTTAGTTTACAATGAAACAGTTGCACACACACTGTCATTTCACATTCTGGAAGACATCTAGGAAAGAGTTACTAACCAAGCAAGTATCCTCTGTTTATAGAGTGCATATACCCACTATACGTTTTTGAGAACAGCTGCCTGATGTCCTGTCCACCTCACTACTATGTATCAAATGGAAACAGCACCCGCTCCTCTCAGAGGTGCTTACCCTGCCATCGCAACTGCCTCACTTGTTTCGGCAAACAGGACACAAACTGTCTCGACTGCCCTCCATATTCCACCTTGGATTCTCGTCGCAGTACCTGTAGTCCCCCCGTCTACCCCTGGGACCACAAAGGTAAAGTAACAAATGGCATGGATCGGACGGCAGCGGTTCTGGGTATTCTGATCGGAGGGCCGCTGGTGATTTTGTTTGTCATGTGGGCGATTGCATGTATGGTGAGCAGGTCGTTTCTACCACGTGGTGCTGCCAGGAACCAGGTGGACATCAGCACCAGTCATAGCAATGATGAGTCCAGGGATGTGGAGATGGTGGTATTCAGTATTACAGAAAGCCAGGCAGAGAACAGCGAGAGTACATCTACATTCACCAACATTCCCAATACTTCAAGAGAAACATGACTCACTTCAGTCAGCATAGAATTCATTATTGGCTAATTTCATGTTGACTAACAGAAACAGATGAAACATTTTACAAATAGCTTTTATTGTTACTCCAGTATCATTCACAAACTTTTGGATGGATAAAATAAATATATGTTTAAGACCCAAGTTGCATTCAGTGATTTTTATGAGAGCACATCAATTGGTAGAATATCCATCCATTTGCAATTATACATTTTAATGCAAAGTACGTCACAGAACATTTTAAATCGAGGCAGCGGAATAGCTTAAAATTACACATTAAGACTGCTTAAAAATTTCCTCCACAACTAGAGGGAGGAACGGCTCTTGCATTTCAGATAATATGTATGAATCCACATAAAAAAAAGTCCTGTATATGAGGAGCGAAAATACAACTTAAGCCTTTACAGACTTAGAGGTTAGAGGCATTCTGTGTAGCTTCACTGTACACAGATTACAATAATGGGCTATTTCTGGGATAAGCTTTCTCTTGAAGTTGAAAGGGAAAGTGCTCTCCTCACTGAGTTTCCAAGATGTCTGTGGGTATGACCCTATCTGAATTTGCCACTGGGGCTCTGTGACATCTCCAGAGGCCAGGATGGGGGTGGTCTGATTACAGAGTGTGTCCCCAGACCCAAAGAGCAACTGTCTGAGGCTAATGTCATACAGACAATACAGATCGAAAGCCACCATGGCAAGGAGCGGGAAAATGGTAAGCCCTGATCCAAAGCCTCTCCAGGGACTACAAATATGGAGGCACAGCCAGTAGACAAGCCTACAGGAATACAATGAGGAGTAGAAACTCAAAACATGATCAGCTTTGCAATGTTAAACAATGAGCAATGGCTTTAAAACAACTCACCTTCTTTCAATGAAAACTCCAGTCAAAATGGGCACCACCCTAAGCTGATTTTGAGGCAGGAATGTAGCCCGAACCAACAGATTGAGAATGTAGAGAAACAACTGCTCCATAGACGCATAGACAAACAGCTGCTGAATGGCCGGTCATCCGGGGAGAGCCTTAGCTGCATTCAAAGACCCAGTGCAGAACTGGCACATCGCACCAATCCGCATAGCTAGAGGGAGAGTAATGCAGTGTAAAAAAGGCCTTAGGTCTCTTAGTATTCGAATTTGAAAACATAACACAAAACACCTAAACACCTAACCTGATTCTGTCTGGCATTATGTGTCTTCAGCATCCTTTCCCATCAGTCTTTCATAATATCTTCCATTCCTGCTTGACCGTCAATAGGCGAAGGGATTAGTTTTCACCATGTTGTTTTCATAAGTCAGGTCCTTTCAGTAGAAATAAAGGAAATTAGGAAAGTAATGGAAACTATTAGGACACAGCTAGGGGCGCGGGGGAACTAGTTACCGTCATCTTTTCTATTTTAGTTTAAGCTATTTATAAGGAGAGGGAGGAAATTGCCAGTGATCCAGTATGGTTAAATGTGTTGACAATTAAAGACTAAGCCTTTGACAGACAGATTAAGAGACATTTGGAGAGACTTCTAAAATGGCATATTTTTAAAATGGATTGCTCCAACTAAATAAGTAGGATTGTAAAGCTCAGTATACAGGCACAGTTGTTTCAGTCTAACATGAAACAATGATTCAGACATACCCAACAAGATGGGTACTGCAGCTACAGAACAGCAGCAAAGTGTGAAAGTGAGGCAGCTGACCATGTCAGGGCAGTCTGGGGCATCTATGGGAATGTAGAAATAGAGTGCATAGAGACTCCCCGCAGCAAACAGAAGGGAGGCCAGGACTGAGCACACAACAGGAACGTGGCCTCTGGCAGCATCTACAGCAGCAGCAGAACGGTACCATGCCTGCCACCTCTGGGACAGCCTCACATAGTCAACTCTAGGCCCTCCGGTGGCAAGCCGAGCAACGGTTGGCCTTCATCAATGGTGGACACCAGATTGTTGGATTCTGGACTCAATCTCTCTGTGTCTGTGTCATTGGCAATGTCTCTCAGAGAGGCTGACTTTGGAGTGCTGATGCAGTTTTCCACCGGGTCTTCCAAATTGTGCACTGTAACAATCAGAGTGGAATAGTTCCATCCTGAACTTCCTCTTCCCCCTCATGTGGTCTTCGCTCTGCCGTGAAGCCCTTGCTGGGTTGCTGGTGGCAGGAATCAAGCTCTATACAAAACTGCCACCATATGTCAATGTTGTGAATAATTAATAATGAATGACACCCAATCTGTTTAATTAGTTGCACTCAAATTAAAAACTAGTTTGTTTATCACTTATGGACAAGTTGATTGGCTGGCAGGGCTCCCAGAGAGAGGTGAGAACCTGTAACAGAGTGAGGAGTAGAGCTCCTCCACTGAAGATTCAGGACTGTCCGACACTGGTGCCAAGGAGATCTGTGTGTCCAAGTTGAGGAACGGGGAGAATGACAGCCTGGCAAGATCAATGTCCTGCAGTTGATTGATGATGTCACCGATTGATTCCTTGCCATGTTCTGGCTTGGTGGCTTGACGCCTTGTCAGAGTCGTACAGCCTAGAGAGCAAACAGCAGATAGGCAACTTCACATTTAGTATGTAATCCCTACAATACAACCTGACAAGTAATATCAGTCATGTTGATATTGCTTGCTTTTCCTCATGGTTTTCTGCCCTTAACCTTGTTCTGAACACCTCCAAAACAAAGGTAATGTGGTTTTGTAAGAAGAATTCCCCTCTCCCCACAGGTGTGATTACTGCCTCTGATGGTTTAGAGCTTGAGTTAGTCACTCAAGTACTTGAGAGTATGGCTAGATGGCACACTGTCCTTCTCTCAGCACATATCAAAGCTGTAGGCTAAAGTTAAATCTAGACTTGGTTTCCTCTCATCACATCAGCTGCCAAACTAACTGATTAGATGACCATCCTACCCACAATGGGTAGGATGGGTAACTTCTCAATCAAATTTTAAGAAAAAAAAATTAGTAAGGTTCAGCCACCGCCCACCATAGGCTTTCATAGGATCGAGACCATATGGAGCAAATACATCAACAGCGTAGCCTATACACCAGGGGGCTCGTGTCCAGATTGAAAACAAATCTTACTTCAATCTTAATGGAAAGTCACCAGCAGGTGATCAATCAAATAAAAACATTGTTATGCACACCGGTCCACCCAGAGATTTAAAAACAAATCAGTTACTCAAACTTTATTTTTTATTTGCAAGCATGTAGGTTTCCAAGACATTCTGAAATTAACCTACCCAGACCTTTGTGTCGACAGAAAAGTGACCATGTGCCAACCCCCGAGCGACCGATTTGTGAAGTATGTTGAAACTTAAGGTAAGAGAATAGGGAAACCAACAATAGCTGTCTTTGGGTTCTAACCGCATGTGGGGGGGAAACGGAGTAGAATTTCACAGTAGCTTTGGCAAGACCGTCCGTTGAAAGGAGGGATGGGGATATGTTCAAGTTTGACAAGTTAGTTCTTACAATTAATATTTCCAGGTCAATACATTGTCAGAATTCCATATAAATATACATTTCACAGATTAGTACAAAAAAACAATCAAATAGGCTAACCATGAACGTAATATGTTGGGAGTAGATGCTTGACATTTCTGCAGTGTAGGCCTACTAAAAAAAGGCACTCAAAGGGAGACGATATGCGTGTAAAAATTCCCAGAATTATCCAAACAGAAAACTAAATCATGACATTTATCAAATAAAACCTGAAAAATACCATTGTGGTTTAAGTTGTTTGTTAGTTACAGAAACTGCTCTGGCTGTTGTTGTGTTACATACTCTGATTATTTTAGTGACAATATGTAGATCACTTAAAAAGCTATTTTCTGTCAATAAATTAGCATGATTAAGTATAAACATTTGAAGTTGCTATTTCAAGTGGTTTTGTTTTTTTCTAACTATTAGGGATGTTTTGCTCTGCAGAGTGATATTGTGTGGAAACCTATCTCAACTGTACATGTTTGAAATTAAAATACTACATTAGTAACCTGCTGGTCATTCAGGGATCATACAGAAGGGCAAGGATAGTACACAAAGATCCAATTCATGTTCACAATTAAACACATTCCAGGATAAGGATGATCAGAAGCATTTTCTCAATCCTCAGAGAGCAATCTGTGAAAGTGGTCCGTCCTCCTCTTCAGTACTTCCCGGAAATCATCCTACAGAAAAATTGTGATTTCAAATTAGTAAACATCAACTATTTCTTTGGTAGGTCAATTGCTGGGGATGTTTCTTGTGGAATTACAAGTGGTCTTGAACAACATTTCCAAACATAAGACAAGTTTGACTTGTGGTATTTTGTAGAAGACTGGCTAAGTGTTTAGAGATTGACTCGAGGTTTGTTCCTCTGCTTTCTCTACACCCAAGGGAACATGTTTTTCACAAGGATCCCATTGTATATCTACTTCCCGAATTAGAGCTCTGTAGCATGTGACGTTTTTTGTCTTCTAGGATTAAATCCAGTTTGGCAAGTATACTGAACATAAATAAATGCAACATGAAACGATTTCAACAATCCTACTGAGTTTATATATAGAAATAATTCAATTGAAATATATTCATTAGGCTCTAATCTATGGATTTTACATGACTGGGCAGGGGTGCAGCCATGGATGGGCATAGGCTCAGTCAGAATTAGTTTTCCCCCCCAACAGACAGAAATATTTATAATTTTCATCAACTGTCAATTGCACAGCTGAAGAAGCCAAATGGAGATCTGGGGCTAGCCTGGTTACACGTGGTTTGCGGTTGGACTTAATACCATATTCTCTCAAAATACGTTGGAGACTGCTTATGGTAGAGCAATGAACATTCAATTCTATGGCAACAGCTCTGGTGGATATTCATGCAGTCAGCATGCCAATTGCACGCTCCTTTAAAACTTGAGACATCTGTGGCATTGTGTTGTGATAAAATTGCACATTTTAGAGTGGCCTTTTATTGTCCCCCAGCACAAGGTGCACCTGTGTAATGATCATGCTGTTTAATCAGCTTCTTGATATGCCACACCTGTCCAGGAGATGGATTATCCTATTAAAAGGAGAAATGCTCACTAACAGAGATGTGAACAATCTTGTGCACAACATTTGAGAGAAATAAGCTTTTTGTACATGTGGAAAATGTATTATTTCATGAAACATGAGACCAACACTTTACATGTTGGGTTAATATTGTTGTTCAGTATAGGTAGCAAATTATGGAAATGTAAAGATTTCTTTAAAAAAGACAATACCCAAAATAAAAATACTTATGCCCTGTGAGGTGGGATACCAAATCATTGTCAACTTACTGCTCCTGACAGTCTCTCAAGACACGGGATGAGCTTCTGAAGTTCTTTGTCATCATCATTTCCAGACCAGCTTTTGATGGGAAGCACATTCATCAGCTGCAGAAATAAAAGTAGGAAGTTAAGTTTATTAAAACCACTCTGCATCCAAAAAAACAACAAATCATTTTATAATTAAGTGAATAACAACATCACAGCAAATGTACATGGTAGGGGTACGTGTGTGGAGCGTTGTCCAAAACCACTGTCTTAGCAAGGTCCCTCTCAAGTACACCCAAGTCCTTGACATAGTGCCCCAGAACACAGGTACAGTTCTGTTGATACAAACGGTGTCTATAAAAAGGGAAAAATAAATAAAAAGGAGATTAATGCACATTTCAAGTACATCCAAATATCAACTGAAATATGGTCCTCAAATCAGATGATATTGTCAGCCTGTCTCTGGTAAACAAAACTCTGCAGCTGCAATATCTCTAAAACAATACAGCAAAACAAGTATGGCTAAAATAACAGACCGGAACACAAGTCACAATGTAAATTCTCATACCGAAAAAGCCTTCTCTTTGGGTCCAAGATGTCCAGGATTTTATCTGCATATTCTTTCTTCGCAGATGTATAAACAAACATCTGAAAACAAACACATTTGATATATTTAATTAAATGTCCTTAACCCCCTTGAGTTGGTCCATGCCCCTGCAAAAATCAATTAGCATAATACAAAAATCCCTATACAAATTCATCAGTTTAAACCAGATGTTTTTTTGTTACATTGAATGCATCTCAATCCAACACATCTGTGGTGAAAGGTGACAGAGCTACAGTGGTGTTTGCCAGACCATGAGAGATCCCGAAAATTGGTCACCTCACAAAATCGTCAGTAGCGTCCAAACAGTTTGGCCTACAAACTATTATGACCCCTCTATGGAAAGACGACTCTCACGAACACGATGGTGTTCAGAAAGTATTCAGACGCCTCGACCTTCTCCACATTCTAAAATTGATTATATTGTTCCCCCCCTTATCAATCTACACAATAGTGACAAAGTAAAAACTGCCAAAGTAAAAGCTGCCAACACCATTCTTCACCGAAGGGCTGGTGCAAGGTTTCCTCCAGACATGACGCTTGGCATTCAGGCCAAAGAGTTCAATCTTGGTTTCATTAGAACAGAGAATATTTTTTCCTCATGGTCTGAATCCTTTAGGTGCCTTTCGGCAAAGTCCAAGCAGGCTGTCATGTGCCATTTACTGAGGAGTGGCTTCCATCTGGCCACTCTACCATAAAGGCCTGATTGGTTGTCCTTCTGGAAGGTTCTCCCATCTCCACAGAGGAACTCTTGAGCTCTTTTAGAGTGACCATCGGGTTCTTGGTCACCTCCCTGACCAAGTTCCTTCCCCCCCGATTGAGTTGGAACTACCAAAACCTATTTTCATTTAAGAATGGAGGAAACTCTGACCTTAAAATGCTGCAGAATTGCATCTTGTCTCGGAGCTCTACTGACAATTCCTTCGACCGCATGGCTTGGTTTTTGCTCTGACATGCACTGTCAACTGTGGGACTTAATAGACAGGTGTGTGCCTTTCCAATCAATTGAATTTACCACAGGTGGACTCCAATCACATTGCATTTACATCTTAAGGATGATCAATGGAAACAGGATGTACCGGAGGTCAATTTCAAATCTCACACCAAATGTTTTGAATACTTATTTACATAAGGTATGTATTTTTTAAACATTTGCAAAAAATTCTAAAAACCTAACAAAATGTGGAAAAAGTCAATGGGTCTGAATACTTTCCGAATACGCTGTAGCTTAGTAGAACCCCCACAATGGCTGAAAAGTTCAGTATGTTGCAACAAAAAAAATATATATATGGGTACAGCACACATAAGAACTTGGCAATCAAGCCTAGAAGCATACCTCAAAATGTTTTGTCATGGCTTCCAGAAATTCTTTCACATGTGGTCGTAGAATCACGTAGACCTATTGAGTTAAGAGAAGATGTTACAATCTTCTCTGTTACTGTCATTATAAAACAGGCATTCATTCTATCTAAAAAAAAATATTTTAAATAAAATCAACACCAGTCATTACAAGTCTAGAAGGAACTGGTTGATTCACTCACCTTGTACGGATTGTCCTGGAAACATGTGCGGAAGGTGTACTCTGCATCCTCAATCACATTCAGAGAGCTGTACATGAGTGTTTCATCCTAGAACACAGAAATAATTCCAAACAATTGGTACCACCGTGTTTGATTTAATACATAAAATAAATATTCATATACATTTTTTTTTTTTTAATCAGGTAAATGCTTTGTTTAGTCACTGAACTCAAAAAGTTAAACCCAACACTCACCAGATCTAAAACTAGCGTAGCTTGGGGGAGTACTCCTCGTCTTAGGTGGAATGTCTCTTATGCAGGGTTTGGATTGCTGGCATTTGGATGGAATGTTCTTCATGAAAGCAAAGCTAAAGACAACAATGCAACAGATTCAAAATACTTTCAGGACAAGGGAGTGAGTCCTCCAGAACCACGGACAATGGGAAAGCGATTCTGGGCAGTGGATTATTTCAGAGGTGCATCACAAAGCAGAAACTATTAAGTCGGTCAGACTGGCCAGCTAACTTGTAAGTTATTTGATACCATTTTGGTGGTTTGTTGGTAACTCTTTGATCCTGCATTTTAATATAACCCCATAGGTGATTCAACTCAATAAGTAGACATTGTATTTAATAATATATGTTATGGCATGCAGAAGGGATGCACCAAAGTTTTTTTTCTGATACAGGTAACCGATATTTTCAATTTTAGCAACCTTTTAAGCACTCGAGTACAGTTAAATAGTTAACACACACATCGGCGCAGCGGTCTAAGGCACTGCATCTCAGTGCAAGAGGCGTCACTACAGTCCCTGGTTCGAATCCAAGCTATATCACATTCGGCCGTGATTGGGAGTTCCATAGGGCGGCGCACAATTGGCCCAGCGTCGTCCAGGTTTGGCCCGGGAAGGCAGTCATTGTAAATAAGAATTTGTTCTTAACCGTCTTGCCTAGTTAAAATAAAAAGGTCACACACACAAAAAGTTATTTTATTGCCATTTACAAAATGTCCCCAATTACCAGTAAAACAATCAAAACCTATTTCTTTCACTTACTTGCTGTTTCATTGTTCATTTGTTCAGTCGTTTCATTCTCAACCAGGATTTCATCATACATGTCAAGCAGTGAAGTTTCAGCTGTCTGTCTATGGCCTCTCTTCCTCGGTGCGCACTGTCGCTGTGTCCATTTCCATCCTGTCCAGCTGTGTATGTAACATTTCACGTAAACTCTGCTTCTTGTCTGCGTCAAAGTAGCGGTCCTTGTACTTAGCATCGAGCATGGTGGCAACACAGTAAAAAGGCTCAGAGAGAATACCACCGAATCGCTTGTTCACAGCTTCCAGTACTTTTGTAAGTTAACCCCACGGTCTGTGTCGGCAGTTTTGTTGAGCAGGCGTTTCAATGCCTTGACAAAGGGTATCACGTCTGCTGCAGACACAGTTAATTAGCTTATTTCTCAAGTCAGTGCGATTGGTGATAGGAGTGTGTTCATTTTTCCAAGTTTCAAACATGTTCTCAAATGCCATTGAAATGGCAGCAGCGGTAAGAGAACTAGCACATTCTTGAGCATGGAATATGGTTTGCCTCAGTACGTAATCCTCGTCGACCCACTATGCTGTCAGACTCAGCATGCTCATAGGGCTGACATCGCTGGTCAAAATATCAGCCGTGACGCCCATAACAAGTAGCATAATGAATTCCATTATTTTGCCGTTAATGGATTTTTCCTGAGTTGTCTCGCTGAAATTTTCTTACTCTTTCAAATGACTGCTCAACCTGAACTTATTAAGTTGTTGGAAGTGTGCACTTAGTATTTTTATGCTTTTGTTCTGTGTAGCGCTGTATTCTTCATGTCGTCATTATGTCATCTACCTACGTTATTCACATCAGCTTTGACATCGTTTTTTGTCATTTTTAAGCTAATATCAGCCGTTATGCTCACCGATATATTGTGCATCCCTAGAGTGCAGCCCTATAATTGTATTCCACAGCACCAAGAACAAAATATAAAAATAACTCACGGGCTGAAAGTGTCATTGCAGTCCTCATCTCCAGCGAGAAGGCTAATGGAACCATAGCCAAACACACACGGCTCTGGGCTCATCACATCACCACTGCTGGGGGTTCTCACATCTGAATAGGAAAAAACTGCCTTGATTAAAATGAATAGGACTCATTCACCCTGGTATATGACTAGAACAATTAAGATGTTACTGTGCTGACCTCATCCACTCTTGCCTCAAGAAACATAGAATGACATGCATGTTTGATAAACAATGCAAGTCCTTGCTAGCCTATACAGTAGTTTGTTAATTTGAAACTGACAAATGACAGTTTCTATGTAAACAAAAAGGGCTACCCAATGGACCCCGGAAAGTGCCAAATCATGATGGCCTATTCTCCAAGACGAAGAAAGTATGTTCTGCTTTACACAAAACATTTCTATCCGAACGCTGTGAAAAACTGCACACCCATGTACTAGCCTCTGGTCTTTCAGGCAGATTATCCCACCTGCATACAAAAGCTAACACACACTCGTATGCTTCCCTAATAAATCAAATCTAATTGTCACGTGCACCGAATACAACAGGTGTACCTTACTGTAAAATGCTTACTAACAATGCAGTTCAAGAAATCGAGTTAAGAAAATATTTACTAAATAGTTTTTTTTATTATTATCCAAAAGTAACAAGAAAAGTACATAACAACGAGGCTATACCGAGTCAATGTGTGAGGGTAGTGACTATGCATAGATAATAAACAGCTAGTAGCAGCAGTATAAAAAAAACACTTTGGTCCTCGACTTGGCGCTCCGGTACCGCTTGTGTGGAAGTATGCAATTTTGAGCCTATACTTACTTTCCTTGGTAGGAGTGAGGAAACGGACAACGGGGGAGTAGATATTTCGCACAGTGGAATTGAGGGGAAAGGAGGGGTTTAGCTCCGACAATACCCGGTGATGGCGCACATTAACGGGGGTCTTGAAGTCCAGATCTAGAAATGTATACAGAATGATTCAGTCAGTATTGAGTTGCCATTTTGAAATAAATGTCAATAGAGCAATTGCATTCACCAAAATTAACAGGTACCTTCTCTTTCTTCATAGTCTGGGGCTGCCACCCTTTTCCTCCCATGCCCTTGTACAAGAGGACGCTTTGTAGAGGTGGGGATATCATCAGAGTAGAGTGACTGGTCGTATAGCTGTTGTACCTCTTCATCCTACACACAGAAAATATAATTGAGACAACAGTATGAAAAAGTAGCCAAAGGTTCTCATCAAAAGGATCAGAATACCCCCCTACAGCTAAATGACGTAGAGAGCAGAGACTTACCGATTGACGGCCAAGTTAGCTACCAAAGCCTGATCATTTTAGCCCTACTAGCCTGCATTAGGTTAGCCCTACCAACCTGCATGAGTCAGCCAGTTGCTATCAACACCTAGCTTACAACTACATTAAACTAAACTAAATTTGAGAAAATACATAAACACCATCTAACCAGTTAGCCAGCCAGCCTAGCTAGCCACCTAGCCAGAGAACAACCACAGACAGGATTAGTTATAAATATATTTGGAAAAACTAGGCAGGAACCCACAGAACACAAAAAATGCCAGCAGATAAAGTAGAGAAATCAACTTACTGATTGACTTAGCTACCAAAGTCAAAGAGCCAAGGAGAAGCAGCTAGCTAACCAATAGGATATAGGTTACAGGCTTCACATTCACGCTAAGCACAGAACCTGGTTTCTGTCATTATATCATTCCCCAACCCATGCCTCCCACTGGTTATATTAAGCCATCAAAGTCCTCCGGGGTGAAACGAGCACCACATACAGTAGAAGTGAGCATGATCCCCATACTCCAATACGCTAGCTTCAACCGGACAAACCATTCCGACTTCAGTTTACTTGTCATTTTTTGGCCACAAACAAGTCGTAATCCCTTCCTTGTAGGTAGTACAGCACTAGTTACAAATGAAAACGACTAACACTCGCTCGCTCGACTACCAAACACACAGGACATGGTTTCATTGTGGATGTACATAGTAGCGTACCAGCACCAACATTTGGTTTGGAATGTAATTACATGTTAGCATGGCTAGTAGCTAACATTAGCAAGCTGGAACTAGCTTCTATCTTTTTTTTAGCGAGCTGGAACTAGCCTTTTTATTATTTTTATTTTATTTTATGAACAACAAATCAATACATAAAGCACATGAGGGAACAGAAGCATACATATATTACAAACAATGGACAATCGAGCTAGGGGGTACAATATCACATTACAATTACACAAGGACCTTAAGGGACATACATATCCTTACAATTCTAACCGCTTTTTTGTTAGTAGAGCATATAAAAATACAGTTAAATTTATTTTTGTAGGGTACGAAAATGTGGTTTTCTGTTTGTAAATTTACATTTGGTATATGAAATTTGGCCCAAAGAATAATTAAATTAATTACAATAAAAATGTTTCAGCTTATTTCTATTGTATGTAAAGAATCCAAACAGTACATCTCTCCACAAGTGTAAAATCTTCATAAATGTGTTCAATTATAAACCTACTGATGTCTTGCCACAGTTTTCTTACTTGAATACAATGCCAAAAAAGATGCAACACTGTTTCCGGGTGGTCATTACAAAAGGAGCAATTTCAGTTTGTTTTCCTTAAACTTCTTCATATAGTGGTTGGCAGGATATTTATGAATCATTTTAAAGGAAACTTCCTTAATTTTGTTAACAAGTAGATACGTGTGTGGCAACATCCAAACTTTTACCAACAGATATTATCAATAAATCCATTCCAATAAGGCATGGCATAAGGTATGGATACAACATCCTGCTGAAACAAGGTTTGTATCGCTCTGTTGTTGAATGGACCAAAAGAGAAACAAATCTTTCCTACTGATGAATCAGAATCAATAGAAGGAAGGCTCTGAGGGTCAGGTCATGACACGTTCCTGAATAACATAGCAACACCTGAGGGAATGGCATCTAAAACAATTGCAAAATCTTTAGGCGTTACAGGGACCTTGTAAAATTATAATAATTCTTTATAACTGAGTAAAAGACCCTCTGCATTTACCAGTTGGCTCACCAATAGGATATTATTTCAGAACCAATATTCTAAAAACAAAGAAGTATTTTTATCAAATATATCCCAGTTATTCCATATATAATAGCTGGGTGGAGAAATATTGTGTTTATAAATTAAGGACCATGACAAGAAACGACGCCAGGACAGCGGAGTCAATCACCACCTTCCGGAGACACCTGAAACCCCACCTCTTTAAGGAATACTTAGGATAGGATAAAGTAATCCTTCTCACCCCCCCTTAAAATATTTAGATTCACTATTGTAAAGTGGCTGTTCCACTGGATGTCATAAGGTGAATGCACCAATTTGTAAGTCGCTCTGGATAAGAGCGTCTGCTAAATGACTTAAATGTAATGTAAATGTAAAGAAAACCTGCCGATGAAAAGCAGAAAGTTACACTGGAACTTTGTCAATATTATAATTGCAAAACAACATGAAATTAAGGCCACCAAAAAGTAGAGTAGACATGATGAGGAATACAATTCCAGATAGAAGTGGGTCTTCTTAGGAATGGTTTTATCCAATTGGTCTTAAAAGTATTATTTAAAAGTAGTAAAGTCCAGAAAATTCAGTCCACCATTCTCATAAGTGTTCATTACAACAGTTTCTCATGTAATGGGTACAGTTTCTCCACAGAAAGTTGAAAAGCATCTGGTCTATCTCCTTGCTTATTTTACTGTCAAGATATAGATAAGAGCACCATATGTTAGTCTAGAGATACCGTCGGCCTTGGTTATTAGGACTCTACCTTTTAAAGATAAGTCCCTCTGTAGCTTCTTGTGTTTTTTTTAATAAGATGGTTAAAATTTAGTAAGCCTCTAGACTTCTGATCCTTTGTAATGGCCTGAATATGTAAGTTATTCTTTTACTGGAATACCATAATATGAAGGTGTCACAATCTTTGACAGGTATGAGTTCACATTTATTAATGATAAGATATAGACCAGACGCTTTGGAAAAGGATTGTATCACATTGATCGATCTGGGAATTTGGTCTTTCAGAAAAAGTGTAGTATCAGCCAGCTGGCTTATAATAATTTATTTACCAGCTAAGGAAATACCTTGTACAGGACTATTATTTAAAGAATTTGCAAGAAGTTTGGTGATTAATAAAAACAGGTACGGAGAGAGAGAGGAATTAGGCAAGGTTGTCCTAACTTTTTATGGCTGCAGGGGCAGTATTGACTAGCTTGGATGAAAAGGTGCCCATTGTAAATAGCCAGCTCCTCAGTCGCAGTTGCTAATATATGCATATTATTATTAGTATTGGATAGAAAACACCAAAGTTTCCAAAACTGTCAAAATATTGTCTGTGGGTATAACAGAAGTGATATTGCAGGTGAAACCCGGAGGAAAATCAAAGCAGGAAGTGGCTTCTGTTTTGAAAACTCCATGTTCCATAGCCTCCCTTTGCTGGATTTAAAGGGATATGAACCACATTCCTTTTCCTATCGCTTCCTCAAGGTGTCAAACGTCTTCAGACATAGTTTCAGGCTTTTATTTTGAAAAATGAGCCAGAAAGATAACATTGCGTCAAGTGGTCACATGAGTTTTGCTCGCGCAACAGAGTTTGGATACGTATGGCTTTTCCCTCTCCTACTGTGAAAGACATTTGCAGTTGATATATTATCGATTATATATTTTAAAAACAACCTGAGGATTGATTATAAAAAAACATTTGACATGTTTCTGTGGACATTATGGAAACTATTTGGAATTGGTCTGCGTTGTCGTGACCGCTCTTTCCTGTGGATTTCTGAACATACCTCTGTTTGGCGTAATATTTTGGATATAAAAAAAAAAATCTTTATGGAACAAAAGGAACATTTGTGTAACTGAGTCTCATGAGTGAAAACATCTGAAGATCAAAGGTAAACGAGTAATTTGATTGCTTTTCTGATTTTCATGACCAAGCTACTTAATGCTAAATGTACATAAGGTTTTGTCGTGCGATCGATAAACTTACAAACGCTTGGATTGCTTTCGCTGTAAAGCATAATTTCAAAATCTGACACGACAGGTGGATTAACAAAAGGCTAAGATGTGTTTTCCTATATTGCACTTGTGATTTAATGAATATAAATATTTATAGTAATATTTATTGAATGTAGCGCTATGCTATTCCGCGGTTGTTGATGACACTTAGTGGGATTGCAGCCATAACAAGTTAACTCAAATCTAGGTGAGGTGCCATATTTCAATTTGATAAAGCTGTTACCATTTGCATATAGAGTCTTAATAGTCTTAGAGAAATTCCCCAAAGCCAAGCCTCTCAAGGGAGTGGAAGAGAAACCGATGCTCTACTGTGTCAAATGCTTTATAAAAATCTAAAATATAATACGAAGCTATCCTCAGTTATTATCTATTTTACCTTTATTTTACTAGGCAAGTCAGTTAAGAACAAATTCTTATTTTCAATGACAGCCCAGGAACAGTGGGTTAACTGCCTGTTCAGGGGCAGAACAACAGATTTTGTACCTTGTCAGCTCGGGGATTTGAACTTGCAACCTTTCGGTTACTAGTCCAATGCTCTAACCACTAGGCTACCCTGAGTAGTCAAGTATGTCTAATACTAGTCTGACATTGTTAGAAATGTGTCTGTTCCTCATGAAGCCAGACTGTTTCATCAATAATTGCATCCAGGACTTCTTTAATTATTTTTGCAAGTAGTAAGGCTAATTAAGAAGACAAATTGGATGGCAGTTATCAATGAGCAGCACTTCTTTTTTAGGATTAGGTATTAGTGTTATTAACCTCTAACTCATTATAAAGGGAAGTTATCTTAATGGTCACCTTTTCCTCCTCAGCTCTTAGCAAGATTTTTTCAAATTTAAAGAGCTCCCAGTTCTTGCAATAAGATTTTTATTCACAAGCCCTTTCCCAAAAGTGTGAGAGCAGATCTTTAACCTCAAATTTAACTATATCATTATTTAATAATGAGCTATTTAGCTTCCAGTAGGATGCTCTACCAAGGTTAGTATCAGGGGTAAATATTTTGATATCAATGTAAATATCCCTATGGTCTGTGAAGGGAGTAGAACAAATATTTGTAGTAACACACCCACTATCAATACATTTGGATATAAGCCAAAAATCTATTCTGGGCTGTCTGGAACCTGTTTTGTTACTCCAAGTGAATGATCTGTCGGCCGGAAACCTCTCTCTCTCCATATATCAGTAAGATCAAACTTTTCCATAACAAGTATTATACCCAAATTCTGATTGGTTGGCCTACCTGGGGGCCATTTAGCAGTTGAATTATCTATTGTAATGTTAACCTCTGCACGGAACCCGGTAGCGGGATGAAATTCAACAACATATGGTGATCGCTACATAAATAGTCATATTAAGCATTTATGAAAATACAAGTGTCATGTTTTGAAAGCCTAGAATCACGCTAATCCAACTGCGTTGTCAGATTTAAAAAAGGATTTACTGCGAAAGAATACGATGCGATTATGTGAGGATAGAGCCCCATAAAAAACAACTATTTCAACCAGCACAGGCGTAACAAAACCACAAACTGCAATAAAATAAATTGTTTACCTTTGACGATCTTCCTCTGTTTGCAATCCCAATGCTCATTGCTACACAATGAATGGTCTTTTGTTTGATAAAATCCACTTTTATAGCCTAACATGAAACATTTTGTGAACCGCTTGTGTCGTGAATTCCGTCTCATTCCATTTGACGACACATTCGAGGTAAATACACACACAAAACGTGACTTTTCCAGTCATGTTTGGTTTCATTGCAATCAACTGGTTTGTTTGGTATTAGTGTTATTGGTTGTGTTAAAACTGGGGCCTGTTGCACAAAAGTAGAATTAAGACATCCGGGATAAATGACTCAGCTGAGCTCAATGAAGCCAAAACATGTGCGTCCAGGCTTAATTGGTTGCACAAAGACCAAGCCAGGATGAGCAGACACGGATTCATTAAGCCAGGTGAAACCAATCCTGGATAGGTGCGCGCTCACGGCTCACTCAAATAGACCCCGCCACAGATCAGATTAACTGATTTACCATGGCAACTAGAGCCGCGTACTTTTCCTCGTCGGAAGCACAAATCCTCATGGAGGCATACGAGGAGGTAAAAGATAATTAAGAAGGCAACACCGCCACAGTGATAAAGCAAAGAGAAAAAGCGTGGCAAAGTATTGCAGACCGCCTGAATGCGTAAGTAGTGCACAATTACACACTCACCGCTCCGCTGAAACATCACAATTACAATTCAAATATTTAATTCACATCTCCAAAAACGCAGTTGTACTGTAATTATGAAACGGTTAAATTTTTAATTGAAATGCACTGCAGATATGAGTGAAATTGTGTAAAGTAAGTCCATCACACTGTATAAAGCTATGATAAATTATTATTAAAGCCTTACATTATTATTTAACGTTACTACGCTCAGTACGTTTTAATCTTAGCCGTTGTACTCTGCTTCTTATGTTGTCCACCGTTTTTTTGTGTTTCTCCTGCTTTCATTAATGTAAAGCTGCTTTGACAGAATGAAACAATTGTGAAAAGTGCTATATAAATAAAATTTAATTTAATAAATAGATGAGCTATAATAATAATCACTAATTTATATAGCGCCTTTCAAAGGACCCAAGGTCGGTTGCTCACTGCACTGCAAAAATGTCTTTCTTACTTAGTGAATATTTTCTTGAGCAAAATTACCTAGGAAAATAAGCAAAAAAATCTGCCAGTGAAACGAGAACTTTTCTAAAATTAAGTGTTTATGGAAAAAGTAAACTTATTTCAAGAGAATTTTTATTATATTGACAGATTTTTTATTTGCTTGTTTTAAGCACACATTTACTTAAAGTTTATATTTTTTGTCTAAACTATACTTATTTTGCTAGGTCATTTAGCAAATCAAGAAAATACATCTTTATTTAAGTTTTTTGTTTGTTGATATTTTTACTGAAAACAAGACAAAAATACCAAGTAATTTTTTGCAGTGTGACTCCATTAAATGTGTGTGTGTGTGTGTGTGTGTGTATATTAAACATGAACAGGCCAAAACGGACATGGCAGCAGGTCAAAATCAAATACAAGAACATTCTGCAGAATGGTATGGTCCCTGACTAATATTTAAGCACAAGCATATATTGTACCCAGAAGGTGCCTGCTCACACATTGTCTGTACTGTTTTAGCAGTGAAAAAGAATACCCACAGACAAGGCACGGGTGGTGGGTCACCAAAGGCTGACCTTACCCCAGCAGAGGACATGGCCTTGGAGCTAAATAAAGGCAGGCCCGTCTTAGAGGGGATCCCTGGGGGGAAAGAGACGAGCATAGGTTCCTCCCAAGATGCCACCCGCTTCATTCGAGGTATGTCCTTCCATCTCTACATGGGATACAACCACATTCATATTGAATCAATTTGGACTGTCTGACTTTGGTTTACCTATTGCCTTGCAGTGTCTGGCAGCACTATGTTCCTGTTAGAGCCACCAGCACAAGCACCAGACGATGCTGATCCAGTGAGTACTCCATCAAAGGCATACTGTAGGCCTGGCATGTCTTGTCTACTAGCTTCAATATGAATCTGATTAAATGTGATAGGGTGAAGGCCCCAGTGCAGCAGCAACAGCACATGATGGAGACGATGATGATGAGGGAGACCATCTCTCTGGATTCCAGAAGGCATGAGGTATCATGGTAAGACTGTGAAAGTACTATTTACTCTACAATGGTGAGGAGTCCTCTACAATGGTGAGGAGTCAAAATCAAAAAATCTAATTTCTTTTACAGGACCCAGATGCTATACAGTGGGAAAACCAGCCTGGCAACATAGTGCGTATTAATAAAAGGACACCACATCCTGCCAAATTCCAGCTGCGCTAATTGTATTGTGTTCACAGAGCTCACAAGCTATCAGAAAGTTGTATGGCAACCACCTCCGGCGCCAAATAGAACTGGCAGACATAGACATTCAGTACAAGAAGAAAAAGATGGAAAATCTTGCACTGGAGTCCGAAATAAAAAAGAGGACAATTAGGAAACTGGACCTTGAAATAAAAAAACTTGAGAGGGAGGTGAGATATGCCTTCAATGTACACTGTATGCTAACTGTAAATCAAATGTATTAATCATTATTTGTATTTCCTCCCCCAGCTCCAAGAAGATGACACAGCTCAAAATAAAAATTAGGTATATTCTCGTAAAGTCAAGTGAGCCATGACATATGAGCTCTTATTGTGAGCACACAGGACGGTGGCATCTTTCTAAGTTTTTTTTTTTTTTCCAGCAATCAGTACAACCAAGTCATCGTTATAAGGCATCGCCCTCTTTTGCCCACCCCCCCAGCACCAGGTGTGGCCACTAGCCTATATGAAGGCCCAAAATTGTGTGTTCCTTTCTGCTCTGACAATGGCATGCCCATTCGTGCGAGATGTGGTGGATGAAGAAGCACTTGTGCTGAGGAGAGCCTTCAGGCGAGAAAGGGTCTTCAGGGACCGGTTGGACCCACTGGCCTTCCCTGATGACCATCTATATGAAAGATACAGGTTTTCTGCAGATGGCATCAGGTATCTATGCAGACTACTGGGTCCCAGGATTAAGCACCGCACTGCACGGAGCCATGCACTGAGTGTGGAGCAAATGGTTTGTGTGGCCTTGTGCTTTTTTGCTAGTGGAGCCTTCCTGTACTCAGTGGGGGATGCAGAACAGCTGAACAAGGCCACAATTTGCCGCACAATAAGGAGTGTGTGTCTGGCTATCAAAGCATTAGCAGATGTCTTCATCTCCTTCCCTGGCCACAGAAGACTCTGACATCAAAGAGGAGTTCTATAGGATTGCAGGTAAGAGGATCTACAAATTACAGGACAACTGTTAACACATAGTAGGATACTCATTACTGTGACAGGTTTCCCCAATGCCCAATTGTGTGACAGGTTTCCCCAATGTCATTGGTGCAGTGGACTGCACACACATAAGGATAAAAGCCCCCTCAGGTGCCCATGAGGCCGATTTTGTGAATAGGAAATCCTTTCACAGCATTAATGTTCAGGTGAACATAACTTTTTGATATTGTCCATTGACGAACACTCTGCATTGCCAGTGATGTGCATTGATTGGTGTAATATTCCTCATCTTATGATTTCAGATGGTCTGCAATGCTGACTGTGTGATCAGCAATGTTGTGGCAAAATGGCCTGGCTCAGTCCATGACTCCAGAATCTTTCGGGCCTCTGAAATCTATCAGTGCCTATCACAAGGTAAGCCACACAACCCCTATTTATAACCATCATGGCTGTGTCAATAATATCACTGTGTTTATGATGTAGTAATGATGAGATTTTGTGTTGACAGGTGAATTCTCTGGTGTGTTGCTGGGAGACAGGGGGTATGGCTGCCAGCCTTTTCTCCTGACACCTTTCACAGACCCCCAGGAAGCATAGCAGGCCTACAACCATGCCCATGCCAGGACCAGAGTTGAAATGACCTTTGGCCTCCTGAAGGCACGCTTTCACTGCCTTCACAAATTAAGGGTCAGCCCTGTTAGGGCATGTGATATTACTGTGGCTTGTGCTGTCCTCCACAATGTGGCCTGCCTGAGGAAGGAGAGGGCCCCCAGAGTGCCACCAGCCATGGACTGGGACAATCCGGCAATCTTCCCTGATGACGACAGTGGTCGGCTGCCGAGGGACCAATATGTGTTGAATTATTTTAGTTAGTATGTGTGCTTTCAATTTGGGTTAAATATGTCCTGCGGTGGCAGAGGAATTTGGGTTTTTTTGGGTTCGTTTTTTAACGAATTTGGCCTCTTATGATGTTTGTGCGGTATACTGTGTGTAATACAAGGCTGCAGGGAGGCTACTGCATCCATTCATTTGTCTGTTCAGTTGATGTGTATGGATTTGTCCTGCATTTATTTTAGTGTGCAGACATGCAGGGTGTGTTATATACAGACCTTTGAATGTGTATGTATCATTTTGTATAATATGCTTGGATTCTGTGCTTTCCATCTTGTAGAGTCACTGTGACTTTAGTTTCGAAAGGAGCTGATGGTTTACCTGCTTTGTTTTGTCCTTATTCAATAAAGGAACATAATGTTACACATTGTGTTTTTATATTCATATGGAATGTGTATTTGTTTATATGACAGAGTACTAGGGCCACACTGAAGAAAAAGGAAAGTCATAAATTTATGAGGCTGGTTCTTTCTGCAGAAAAGCTACATATTGTTTTTACAGTTTTGATACTTATGACAATGTGATACTTAATATTCTGGCACATCAGCATGTCTTTGTTTATGAAACCATACTGAAGTACAATTTCACGAAATGCCCCGCATCTGTCATTTTAACAACTGTCCTCCTTTAAAACAACTGGTTACAATATTATGACTTGTCTTTTTTCCCTCTGTGGCCCTAATATTCTATCATTTTATATATAGTCTATGGGAAACTGTAAATTATCTAATGATAGCAACATCTAAAAATCATTTTTTATCCAAAATCATTGAAATTAATGATCACAAACATTTAAATAATGACAGTGGGTCTAGTTATATGTGATAACAATGTATAGTGAGCAGTGAAATAACTATTGGTTTCCATTTGTGGTGACTGCTGACTGACATTAGGGATGAGATTAAATAGATCCTGGAATTTAGCCTGGTCTGGAGCAGGCTAGCTCCACAGAATAAATCTCCATGGTAATTTATACCATAACATATCCTCCTGCCCCCTATCCATCTTTAGTGCAACCGGATTACGGATCAATTGAGCCAGGATCACCAAGATATCCTGGCTTAATCCCTTATCCTAGTTTTGTGCAACAGGCCCCTGGTTTGTAACACAACCAAACCGGATGGGTCATTTCGCGGGACAAATTGACTGAAAGAAACCGATTTGAAGACAACAAGTAATGACATCATTGTGCACCAATGATTTGCCCGCTGTTTCGCTGATTGACTGTATTTTAACCCAATGACCACTGATCGTCTCGAAATCTAGCTGGGTAGATAACCAATGAGCCGAGGTAAACGGCAATATGTAATGTTTATGTGTTGGAAGACCAACCCATGTAGTAAACTCCGGAGTAAAGAGGTTCATTCGCAATTGACGATTCAAACCGGAAGGAGCAAAGCATGTTGCGCACAGCATTGTTTTGGTAAAGCACATATTTGCCCTCATGTTTTTCACTGAAATTGACCATCATTCTATCTAAATGGTTGTTTTGTCTTGTTCATTTTAAAGATGGAACAACTATAAAAAGAAAAAACATGTTTTTTTTTCATTGTATTATCTAAACCAGATCTATTGTGTTCTATTCTCCTACATTCAATTCACATTTACACAAACTTCAGATTGTTCTTTCAAAAGGTACTAAGAATATGCATATCCTTGGTTCTGTGCCTGAGCTACAGGCAGTTTATTTTTTATTTATTTTACCTTTATTTAACTAGGCAAGTCAGTTAAGAACAAACCCCAGGGTAGCCTAGTATGTCTTCAGGTGAAAATTTTAAAAAGTAGGGGGGGGGGGGGGTAGCTCTAAGAGGTTAAGTCCCCTCCTATCAATAATAAACGAATTGGGAAACTTAGATAACCAATGAAGTATACATTTCTCTATAGATTCAAGCAACTCATCATTCCGAATGTAGAATAGTGGTCATGTTTGGTGTTGTACCCGTAGACGTTTACAGTAATGAGTGTAATGTCATTGTAACTGATCACAAGACAAATAAAGTGACCAAAGGGGTCACATTCCGAGTGTAGAATATTACCACCAAAGGTATTTTTCATTGTAGTGACACCAGCAGAGCGTTCAGATCCATGGGAAAGCCAAATGTCGTTGCCCCACTGTTACTTCCATAAGTTGGCATCAGCCGAAATTGAGTGAGACTCTTGAAAAAAAAGCTCAAATCTGTTTGAAATTGCAAATAAAAATAAGGTCTTGCGCTTCACATTGTTTCGTAACCCCCCAGCATTAAGAGAAACTATAGACAAAGACAACACAACAAAGATTATATAAAAGTATAAACTGTAGGATGAGTCAAAGACATAGGAGCAGTGAACGTAAACGATAAGGAACCGAGATCTGCACCATTTAAGTCAATTTAAAGTGAAAATAGCTTATTCCATAACATTTGAGCTAGACGTTATCTGGCTTTGAAATTCAACTTAAAATTATGTTCAAGATCAAACCAAGGGTTCTTGTAGTAAGAGAGACTAAAAACCCTCTTTAGTGTAATCAGGAACTATTCTGAGAAATAAAACAAATAATAATTTAAATAAATGGGTACCTACTATTTTAAGTGCATATGAAAGCTGATCATAAAATTATTTAATACAATATGTTTCACATATAAAACGTTCCTCAGACCTTTTTTGGAAATAAGTATTAATAACTAAATAGAGCAATAACTGTGTAAAGTCAGAGCAGACGTGTATGCCCTTTAAAACAGTATCTTAGTTACGGTATACATAAAAAAATAAATACAGCTTTCAATCTTCTTCGTAAGTTTGTAAACAAAATGAGGTCTTCTGGTCATACAAGAACAAACTAATACATTGAAATACCTGAGTATTCCTGAAAAATAGTCACCTGATGCTTGTTAGGTAAACAACATAAGGAAATTGAGAATACCATGGCTGAAACCATCAACCTGTTCCTTCTAGTGTGATTTTAGGGTGGAATATGGATTTCTGAACCGTTGAAGCCTCGTCCGACGAAGTAAGCAGCCTTTCCCTCATTTCGTGCTATTTTGATCGTTGGCCACAACTTGTTCCTTCTTTCTAGGTCCTCCGGGCTGAAATGCCCGGCGAAACGCATATCATGGCTCTGAAGGAAGGCGTTCTTCCTAGCAGCTTTCCAGACAGCATCAGCAGTAGAATCTGGCAGTGAAGAGGATGATGATACCGCTAGGTCTTCAATCGTTTTGCTGTTGCTTCTTGCCGAGGCGATGCACAACGTTGATGGTATCACCAACTTTGTCCTTCTCTGCAGGCAAAACTTATTGGCAGATGTGGATAGCCTCTCCTCGCTCATCTTCATTCTCCACTTCTGGCAAGCCGTAGAGTCTCAGGTTTCATTTTCTTGTGTATTGTTCCAGATCAGTGAGACCTCACCACATGCAAACTCCAGTCTTTTTCAAGCCTTCGATAACCATCCATGGTGTTCGCGCCTACCGTTTTCTCAATGGCGTCACACCTGGAGTTGATGAGTAAGGAGAGGGTAGCCACGATGTCAGAGTTCATGTTGGGTTTTTGGGGGGTGGAGGTTTGCACGGAGTAACCGGTAAAGAGGGCAATTCGTCATCAGCATTCGAAAGCATGATATTATCCATAGGCCAAGCGTAGTTATGGCAGTTGTCTATAAGCACGTTTCTCTCTTGTTGATTAGCAATAGAACGGCTAACTTCTGCCTTTTTTTGTCACGACTTTGTATGGACATGCCGAAATAAATTATCATTCCAGTCACAAGAAAGGTCTTATCTTGAACAAATAAAAATAGTTAAATAAAAATATTTTTTTAACGATCTTTCTGAAGTTTGGTACGGAGCTCGGTTAAAAAAAGCGTCTGTTCAAGCCGCCATCTTGGCACCATCTCAATTGTTTTACTTTTCGAATTGTACAAACATAGCTAGGGGATGTCACAAGTTACCACAGCTAAAGACTAAACCCACCTATTTCTACAATCTCTCTCATAATAATCTGACTATAAACCTTAACCACACTGCCAACCTTATTAATAACCTTAAATGAAGACCAAAGTGTTTTCATAAATCATTACGATAACCAATTTTGACAACCATTAGCTAGCTAACGTTAAACCAGTTAGCTATCAAGCTCCTATGCCAGTTAGCTACTGTAGTTTGTTCGCCAACGATAGTGCGTAACACGCGTAACACGCATTCGAAGTTATCATATTAAGCCAAGCAATTTTGGCAAAACAAGTTTCTCGACTTACCTTTTGAGTTACGTTCCGCGCATCTCTCTTTGAGTTCCACCGACCGTTAAACCGTGCTGATGAAGGGTCAGCAATACTTCGAGACCGAAGTCTCATCTTCATGAACTGAAATGTGTTGTGCAGCTACACAAACATTACTCGTTATACAGCTCGTGAAAATAATCATGGGCTTACTCAAAATGTCGATAGGAATAACCAGTTCCTGTTTGTGATTGTCTGTCGTCTCCCATTCGTTCTTGTGCCGTATTATTATTTTTTTATCTACCGGAAGGTTCACACAAAGAGAGTACAGTAGGAAGATAGGCATAAACTGCTTCTCCGATATAAATCCCCGATCACGTTTGTAGGCGATGTTGGTTATCTAAACTCATGCGCAGAATACGTTATCGGGTCTAACGGTCGTCTCTCGTCGAACTGTGCATGTAAAGGCCGGAAAATCAAAGGCACTCTGTCGATATAAAATATATTTTTGACAAAAATTAGATTGGAGTATTAACATGTTCAACTACTTAAGACATTTGCTCGAATCTAGGTTGTGCCTTTACATTTCTAGAAAATTAAAAACTAAGGAAGAATTGTTCACTTCTCTCATTGACTTCTCAATCTCCAAACCCTGACCTGGTCTGCTTGTTGTTTTACAAGCGTTCCCGGAAGTCTTGCGATGTTGCGCCTCTGTTTAGAAACTCTGTTGTTTACAGCTGCTGTGGGATACCCTTTTCATGCTACTTCGATACGAAGTGATTTTCGCTAACCCTAACCCCCTTCTTGACATTAACCTCAGTCTCCTAACCTGCTACGAAAAAGTCACTTCAGTATCGAAAATGTATGAAAAGAGTGTTTCCCCTATGGAAAGAGAGCCTATGACACAACTTCCGCTTTTGGATGTTAACAAGGCGACACTCAAGAGATAATAGAGAACACATCATGGATATAACCCTTTTTAGCATGGGCATGGCCATTGAGGACGTCCACCATGCTTCTGCCATTTTAAGCATGGTCAACTAGGTGGGGATTCCAATGGGTTGTAGCCTCAATGGTGCTGCCCATGCCGTCACAGACACTATAATGGCACCGATATAAAGATTAATACTTTATCTTATGGCGACACTCCTAATGTAGCAAGCATAAAATAAATGCCTGAATCTTCTATTTCGCTTGAGGGTCTATGCTAGTCACTCAATAGGATATCCTTCCGCCTGGCGGCAGGATGAGTCGAGATATTAATATCAATTAATATCCATGCCACGGGTGTGATGCGCATGCCCCCACCCCCTGTAAATACCTGGGAGCGTAGCATCACTTCCTCTTTTCATCCCTCAGCTACGCAGGTGAGCGAGAAGTGGATGTGAAGACTCTATAGGTAAGTTTTTTGTTGAATGTGTTGAGTATACTCCATTTTGGGCGATGCTTGCTCTTTGCCGAATAGTGAGTCCCATAGGGCGGCACACAATTGGCCCAGTGTCGTCTGGGTTAGGGGAGGGTTTGGCCGGGGGGCTTTCATTGGCTCATCGCGCTCTAGCGACTACTTGTGGCAGGTCAGGCTCCTGCAAGCTGACTTCAGTCACCAGTTGAACAGTTTCCTCCGACACATTGGTGCGGCTGGCTTCCGGGTTATGCAAGCAGGTGTTAAGATGCAGAGTGGCTTGGTGGGTCATGTTTCAGAGGATGCATGACTCGACCTTCGCCTCTCACGAGCCCATTGGGGAGTTGCAGCGATGAGACAAGATCGTAACAACCAATTGGATATCACGAAATTGGGTGAGATAAAGGGGATAAAAATAAGAACAAAAGAGAGAGGAACACACAGTGCCCCCTCTGGTTCACGATGTCCACCCCCCCCCCCCAACTTGGCCTAGATGCCCTGGCCCACCAGTGGCTGATTCCATCGATCCTGGACAGAATCAGGGAAATGGGTCACCAGGTCCTTCTGATTGCCCCGAGATGGCCATAACGCCACTGGTTCAGAACAATACTGTCACTCCTAGCGGGGACAGCATGGGAACTTCCTCGGAGGCCGGGCCTATTGTAACTGGTGGGGGGGCACATTGCGGCATCCGAATCCCTCCGGCCTGCAGCTGTGGGCCTGGCCACTGAACAGCGAAAATGGTCTGGTTTAAATCTTGAGCCCTCTGTTGTTAACATCGTACAGACTGCCAGGAACCCGTCTACCATGTCAACCTATGACACAATGTGGCACATGTTCTGCCAGTGGTGTGAGGAGCAGCGGCTTGCTCCAGAATCTTGCGGCATAAAAACCGTGGTCCAGTTCTTGAGGTCTTTGTTCAATGCTGGCAGGGCTGCATCCACACTTAAGGTGTACGCAGCAGTCATTTAAGCATGTCATGATGAAGAGCAAGAGGGCCCTCTTGACAGCCATCCGCTCATGGGAAGGTTTCTTAAGGGAGTCTGTTGATTACGCGCCTAAAGAGCCTCCTCAGTTCCCAAATGGGATTTTGATCTGGTTCTTGGAGTACTATCTAGACCTCACTTTGACCCTTAACACTATAGACTTGAAACCTCTTCTTAAGAATGTGTTTCTGGTGACCATCACCTCTACCAAGAGGATTGGCGAGCCCAATGCTTTATCTGTTAGTGTTATAATTTGTGTTTTACATTTTTTTGGTCGAACCTTTATTTAACTAGGCAAGTCAGTTAAGAACAAATTCTTATTTGGCCTACCCCGGCCAAACCCGGACAACGCTGGGCCAATTGTGCGCCACCCTATGGGACTCCCAATCGCGGGCCAGATGTGAGCAGCCTGGATTCGAACCAGGGACTGCTGTGATGCCTCTTGCACTGAGATGCCATGCCTTAGACCGCTACGCCACTCGGGAGCCCCAGGCATGTGTTACACTGCGGCCTAATCCTGCCTTCCTACCAAGGATCCTGCCCTCAGGTCACGTGAACAGGGAAATGGTGCTAACAGCCTTATCCACCTCCATGCCCACTGGGGCTAATGATGTTGATGGATGCGCTCTTTGTCCTGTGAAATCCCTAAACATGTACGTGGAGCGGGACTAAGGTCATCCGTCGCTCTGATCAGCTGTTTGTGTGCTTTGGCGATAGAGAGGCAAGCCTCTCAAAACAACGGTTTTCACATTGGACTGTAGACATTATCCTGCAAGCCTAGCTGGTTTCCCAGTCCCATAGTCTGTGGTAACGTTGCCAACTCCTGGGCACAGAAACAACCTGAGTCAACGGGCGCATTAGAGAGGATGACTTTTGTCAAGACATTGACCAACGTTGGTCTCCGACTTTTAAAGCGTGTTGCAATATGGATATAAAAATTGGCTGACTTGCATGTCGACTGCATGAACTTTACAAAAATCATGTGATCAAAAGTCATGCAGTTTTTGAAGTTGCCTTGGTTTTGACGAAATCGCCTTCAAGTCGCTGCAGTTGCTTCCGACCAACTGCAACATGCAGCATCCATAAGGATACCTGCTTTGAATGAGGTAACGATTTAATCATTAGCATATAAACACCTACTATGCTGATTAGTGACATAGGAAGCAATGTGAATTGTGTTTACTAAGATGAATTAAGTGACAAGCCATTCAGACCAGCCTTCCAGATTGAACTTTCATAAACTACAGTACCAGTCAAAAGTGTGGACACACCTACTCATTACATTTTCTACTCATTACATTACATTTTCTATTTGAGATTCATCAAAGTAGTCACCCTTTGCCTTGACAGCTTTGCACACTTTTGGCATTATCTCAACCAGCTTTATGAGGTAGTCACCTGGAATGCATTTAAATTAACAGGTGTACCTTGTTAAAAGTTAATTTGTGGAATTTCTTTCCTTCTTAATGCGTTTGAGCCAATCAGTTGTGTTGTGACAAGGGAGGGGTGGTATACAGAAGATGGCTCTATTTGGTATGGCAAGAACAGCTCAAATAAGCAAAGAGAAATGACAGTTCATCATTACTTTAGGACATGAAGGTCAGTCAATCTGGAAAGTTTCTTGAAGTGCAGTCGCAAAAACCATCCAGCTCTGTGATGACTGGCTCTCATGAGGACCACCACAAGAAAGGAAGACCCAGAGTTACATCTGCTGCAGAGGATAAGTTCATTAGAATTACCAGGCTCAGAAAATGCAGCCCAAATAAATGCTTCAGATTTCAAGTAACAGACACATCTTAACATCAACTGTTCAGACTGTGTGAAATCAGGCCTTCATCATCAAAATGCTGCAAAGAAACCACTACTAAAAGGACACCAATAATAAGAAGAGACTTGCTTGGGCCATGAACCACGAGCAATGGACATTAGACCGGTGGAAATCTGTCCTTTGGTCCGATGAGTCCAAATTTGAGATTTTGGTTCCAACCACTGTGTCTTTGTGAGACGCAGAGTAGGTGAACGGATGATCTCCGCATGTGTGGTTCCCACCGTGAAGCATGGAGGAAGTGTGATGGTGTGGGGGTGCTTTGCTGGTAACACTGTCGGTGGTTTATTTAGCATTCAAGGCACACTTAACCAGCATGGAAACCACAGCATTCTGCAGTGATACGCGATCCCATCTGGTTTGCAATTCGTCCCTCTATCGTTTGTTTTTCAACAGGACAATGACCCAACATGCCTCCAGACTGTGTAAGGGCTATTAGACCAAGAAGGAGAGTGATGGAGTGCTGCATCAGATGACCTGGCCTCCACAATCACCCAACCTCAACCCAATTGAGATGGTTTAGGATGAGTTGGACCGCAGAGTGAAGGAAAAGCAGCCAACAAGTGCTCAGCACATGTGGGAACTCCTTCAAGACTGTTGGAAAAGCATTCCAGCTGAAGCTGGTTGAGAGAATGCCAAGAGTGTGTAAAGCTGTCATCAAGGCAATGGGTCGCTACTTTAAAGAATCTCAAATATATTTAGATTTGTTTAACACTTTTTTGATTACTACATGATTCCATGTGTTATTACATAGTTTTGATGTCTTCACTATTATCCTACAATGTAGAAAATAGTACAAATAGTACAAATAAAAACCCTAAACGTTTGACTGATGCTGTATATTTGTGTTGACAAGAACAGCCCGTAACACCTCAGCTGACATTCTAGGAAAAAGTGATATTTATTAAAATCCCCAATAAAACATTCACACGAACACATATTGATTAAATATGCAAGAATAGTTCGTCACCCCTCAGTAAATGGTTAAAAGCATTAGAGGTCACACATTCTAAAAAGCATGTTGTTGACGATCTGTTATTTGGGCACTACACCATACTAATAACTGGTTATTAAAGAGGCACAACATGCCACACTTCATCTTCACTTGTTTCCTCATATTTTGGGAAGCATCCCATTCAGTGGAAAGGTTCATCATGGAAAATAATGGAGAAAAAAAAATTGCACACGTGTACAGAACAGATTAAAAAATACTTTTGTGCCTGTATCTATAAGAAGTAGTTGAAAGCTGAAAAACCAACTAGAACACCAATGAAGAGTGCGACCCTTTGTGCACCCACCAACTTTAGCCCTAGCAGGGATACATCTGTAAAACTGGAGGTAGAAGTATATTCCTGAGAAGTAAAAGACAAAAAGCCTCATTTATACTCTGAATTTCCAAGTACTGTACATGAAAACAAAATAGTTAACAAAACCAAGGCCGGTATGTCAACGTAGTGCTTCCCCAAATCTCACAATACTATTATCGTCATTCATATTATGACTGTTATTATTAATATTATGATACATGTCATCGTGTAATCTCTGTGCTAGGTTTCTATATCATATTTGTTAAAGAACTAAAACGTGAAAACAAAGTAACTCATATCTACAGCCATCCAAAGCCTTTTCAGAAGTGTTACCTATACAGGTTCATTCATAGAAGAATTGTCACAGCATAAGGCATCTTGCAATTACAGCAGATATTTTATCATAACATTTCATTTGATTTAATCTCCACATATGTGTTGGTTGTCCCTGCGATATACTATCTACCAAACAAATAGTTCAAGCAAGTGGTAAATCTCATATCAAGGCTGAAAATTCATGGAATGATTCTGATTAGAAATAACTAAGTCTCTTAACTTTGGTTGAGATGAAGAAACGGGGGGGCTTGCAATCAAATATCAACAGGGGAAAGGCAAGTCATTTTTTTCAAGAGAACACTTCTGTACGCTAGCTATAGGGGCCCCAAAAAACAACCATATCCATCCCTGAAACGTATGATTGTGCACTGTAACAAAGAAGTCCACTAGGGGGCAGCATCCCAGAGTAATAAAATAAGTATTCCTGACTGACTGTCTCCATTGCATGTTGCCAAAAAAATCCAAAGTAATTATCATCAGCTATGATAGAGGAAAGATTAAAGGTTTAATATGATTGTCTGCAATAATCTATCCTTCCAACCATTATTTATCAAAAGCTGAATTCTCTGACCACAATCCAACTACAATCTCTTATCTCTGTCAATACATTGTACAGTATAGACCCAAGTCATGAAACGCAGCATAATATATCACACTTTAAGATATAACCGCAATATACTACTTCATTAAGGTACTGTGTAATGATCTTACAAGAGATATAGTCTAATCATAGTCTTTGAGGTAGAGGGGCTTCATTGTGGAAAAACAGAACACACGAGGTATACAATGTTGTAACATCTCCTGATTGTCGCTACAATGAACTCAAAACTCCACCCTCACTGAGGATTCTGAACTCGAAAAGAGTGTGAATCCATGCAGTTTCTTGAAGATGCAGAAACAACCTTCGTAGTAGCTGTGGTACCTTAGCGGTTAAAATGCAAATATTTCTGAGCGCTGCAAATCAATGGATATCTGATAAAAATAGATACTTTTCTTAATGACCAGATGCTCAGTTGTTGCCTTGGGGACAAGGAGGTCAAAAGGTCAATTTGAAGAGCAGTGCTGACCCAAAGACAGGAATTGATTGGCTGTTTCCACCCCAATCTTTTACATAAGCAGCCCTACGTAAATGCAATCACGTACCTAAATCATAAACGCTTTGTTGTTATGATGATGTCATATCAATGTGTAGGTGCTTTTAAGACATGATTTCAAGCCTCTAAGTAAAGCTACTTCAACCCCAAACCTCTGTTTTAAAGCAGCACTATTGCAGAGCTAAGAATTCCTGCACCCATCAATCCCCTACTATAAGCTGTAAGTAAGGACATCCAAAAGAGCAGCTAACTTTAGAGTGAAGATGATCCCTCTACTTATAAAAGTACAGAGGACCCTGGGTAATTGATGAGACAACCGGATAGAAAACTACATTATAAAACTAAAAAAACAAATGGTTTAAACGGGTCATAAACGAAACAAACACTCAAAACCAGTTGTACAGTTTGTAACTATGACAGAAACGTAAAGCAGTGAAATACAAAGTGATTGTTTCACAGCAAGCTGGCAGACACCTGAGTAGAACCAACATGTCTGCACATATAAGTCATTAACAATTCCTGTTGACTTCCAACAGGAAATAAAATAAAATGATCTTGCATCGTGACCACAGAGACTTGTGAACCTGTGTCTGAGGTACAATTAATAGACAATCTCAGCAAAGATTGATTTGTGTGCGACTGCATTATGCAAATGTAGAGGTTTTCTATAACATGAGGTCACAATGTTACTTTGTTATGCCCTGAAGAAATAAAATCTTTAAAGCTTTTCTACTTAAAATAGAAGATATTTCAAATGTTATACTTTATAGAATCCAAATATATATTCTTTTGCAATAACTATATTGTTAGTGATGATGATGATAATAATAATAATAATAATAATGAAGATGAGAATAATAATGTTAAAAATAAAATAAGTTTAATTGTGAGTCAGTAGCTGTGTTACGTGTAAACAGTGCATTACCCTTCCAACCTATTATTTTTTATTTGTTCTTAGATAATCACTGCATTTATGTAGAAATAAATTATTCACATGCTGTGCATATATCGTAATCATATACTGGCTCTTTGTTGGGTTATTCAAACTTATTTTGGCTAAAGAACAGAAGAGGAGAGAAGATATGAGAGAACCTGAGATAGACCACTTGTAGTACACAGAGTTTTAGTTTGTGTTTTTCTGTATATGTTTTTTTGGCATAGGCTATTTAGAAAATTTGGTAGGGTTTTTTTTGGCTTTAGTTTTGGCATCAAAAAGTGAAGGGTTCAGAGTTGTTAAGATGATGGGTTGATTGAGGTAGGTGTGTAGGGGGAGCGGCTGGGATCCACTGCGCCCACCAGGGGCTTTGTTGTTACTTGATGATCCAGAGGGGCCTGAAGAGGCTGACCCTGCTGCCTGAGCAAAAAGCATACCTGAATGAACACAAAAAACAGACTTAAAGTAACATTTATGTCATTGCAAAAAGATAGCAAGTTGAAAGTTCAACTTGTGTTTTCCTGACCTACAAAAGGTCCAATGTTGAGAGTTGCAACAGGTCAGGAATGACAGTTGTAGTAACACAAGAGTGTCGTTGACTGACTGGTGACTCACCGGTGTACATGACTCCATTGAGCTCCACTGACATACTGATGCTGCTCATGCCATTTGTGGTGAGATTGAGAGCGGAGTCCTGCCGGCCACCTGAGAAAACACACACAGCATGTAACGTACACAGCATTCATAGGTGATGTTTAAAGCAGCAATCAGCAGTTGAAACAACAAAGCGTTTTTCCCCTGCCCCTGTTTCCGTAAAAAGCTGAAGGATGGGGCTGGAGAAACATAACTCCTCTCAAATTCATAGACACCAATATGGATGCAAGGACAGACCATCCATGTCAAAATTGTAGTTTAGCCATGTTTTGAGGCTATATAGTGTTTGTTTACATTCATTTTGTTTACAAATCTGGAGGGTGGTCGTGGAGTTGCGAGAGAACTTGGGCAAATACAATGGCGCAATTACACTTGACATGTGGACTGACGATTTTCGGAAAATAGGATACTTGTTTACAAACATTGGAGTAAGTAAAACATGCTTATATTTCAGGTTGATGGGGTATGACAGTTAAACTAAGCTCATGATGCATTTATATGTTATATTATTCAAGAATCAATGGGTAAATATCCTTAAATGATATGTACAATTATATGTGGTGAAGTTATTAATTGCACTTTGGATGGTGTATCAATACACCCAGTCACTACAAAGATACAGGTGTCCTTCCTAACTCAGTTGCCGGAGAGGAAGGAAACCACTCAGGGATTTCACCATGACTTTAAAACCGTTCCAGAATTTAATGGCTGTGATACAGGAAACTGAGGATGGATGAACAACATTGTAGTTACTCCACATTACTAACTTAATGAACAGAGTGAAAAGAAGGAAGCCTGTAAAGAAAACAAATACTACAAAACATGCATCCTGTTTGCAACAAGGCACTAAAGTAATACTGCAAAAAAATGTGTCAAAGCAATTAAAAGTTATGTTTGGGGCAAATCCCAATACAACACATTACTGAGTATCATTCTCCATATGTTCAAGCATAGTGGTGTCTGCATCATGTTATGAATATGCTTGTAATCGTTAAGGACTAGGGAGTTTCAGGATAAAAAATAAACGGAATGGAGCTAAGCACAGGCAAAATCCTAGAGAACCTGGTTCAGTCTGCTTTCCACCAGACACCCAGAGATGAATTCACCTTTCAGCAGGTCAATAACCTAAAACACAAGGCCAACTCTACACTGGAGTTGCTTACTAATAAGACAGTGAATGTTCCTGAGTGGCCGAGATACAGTTTTGACTTCAATCTACTTGAAAATCTATGGCAAGACCTGAAAATGGTGGTCTAGGAATGATCCAAAACAAATTTGAGAGAGCTTGAAGACTTTTGAAAGGAACAATGGAAAATGTTGCACAATCCAGGTGTGGGAAGCTCTTAGAAACTTACCCAGAAAGACTCACAGCTGTAATTGCTGCCAAAGGTGCTTCTACAAAGTATTTACTCAGAGGTGTGAATAGTAATTCTAAATTAGATACTGTATTTCATTTCAGAATTTGCTAACATTTCTAAAAACAGGTTTTCACTTAGTCATTATGGGGTATTGTGTGTAGATGGGTGAGAATTTAAAAAAAATACATTTTGAATTCAGGAAGTAACAACAATTTGGAATAAGTCAAGGGGCAGGAATACTTTCTGAAAGCACTGTAAACTAACTAACTGCACAACCTAATTTATAAACAAACAAATTCATTAAACATCTAACACGTACAAATTGATATCTGAATAAACTAACTACGTGAACAACCTTAACAAACGGAACAACCTAATATATTAAACAAAGTCACTGAACAACCTAACATTTACATACTATCTGTACAACCTATTATGTAAACTGCCTTGCTGAACTATACATACAAACAGCCTGAACAACCAAACGTCTGAGCAACCATGAAAACACAACCCTACTACTGAAGCACAGACACACACACAACCTCATAAGTTTCTGTGTAGACTTGCAAACTACTGTTAAATAGACAGAAATCACATAAGAGAAGAGTGGAGGGGGGAAAAGCTACATAGCTTTAAGGAATTTCCATGAAATAGTACTCTCATTCATTTGAACAAAAACAACAAAATGTCAAGGAAAAGTCCTCAGCATTCTGTACTTTTACTAGACACTGATAAGAGGATAAGACAGTTTGGCTGTTGAATCCCCTACGTATAGAGTCTGTATGCTGCTGGGGAACATTGTTTGTGCAAAAGGGGTCAATATACGCAATTGTTTGACATGGCCAGTTCAAGATCGACAATTTTGCTTAAGAACAGGAGGCCTGATCTACATGACATAAATCCCCTTTCAGGACTGTACTGTAGACCAGTGTTTTCTCAGATGATGGGTTGAGAACCACGAATGGGTTGTGTGGCCAGTCCCTGGGTTGTAGCTAAAGACTGGGTTGTGGCTTAGAGATACAGTTTTGTCTAATGTGGTGGTTGTCAAGGAGAAATTGAGAGGCCTTCATTAGCTCGGTCACAATGTAAAAAAGTTTGGGAACCGATGCTGGATTTGTATTTACTATGGATCCCCATTAGCTGCTGCCAAAGCAGCAGCTACCCTTCCTGGGGTCCAGCAAAATTAAGGCAATTTATACCATTTTAAAACATTACAATTCATTCACAAATTTCACAACACACTGTGTGGTTATTAACCATACTAAGACATATGTTATTTTACTGATTGGCTGCAATGGTGGCCCAATTTTGCTACCTTCAAATCAAAACTTATTTAAAGTGCATCTAAAATTGCAACATTCTTTACCTTGGTTGTTGATGCGGATGTTCATGGGCATCTGGGCGGTCATAGCCAGCAGGTTGTGCTGCAGTGCTCTCTGCAGCAGTCGCTGGTGCTCCTCAGCAGACAGAGCCATCTTCTTCTCCGGGGGCTCGCCCGCCTCCAGTCTGTCCCTCAGCTGCTCCAGAGCCGCTACCTGGGCTGCCATGGCTGCCTGGGCCGCTGCCGCCTGCACCACTGCCACCGAGTGACCCGCCAGAGGATGCCCAGACATGCGGCCCACGCCGGACAGGGGCTGACCGCCCTCATCTTCTGCAGGGGAAACGGAGAAGTTTGGAACAGGATAGTAGTGTTGGATGTGTCGGCATTTCGAATCAAATGTGTGACGCTATGGGTTACTGTTCACTTCAACTGTTCTGTGGTAATCTGTATGAACCCACCCAACACTTTGGGGTTGTGTTCGTGTTATGGTTTACTGTTCACCTCAATCTGAATGATATGAATGAACCGAAAGAAGAATTTAAATTCAATAAAACAAACTTCCTCATTTCAATGCAGCATAATTGTTCTCTAAAGATATCTGAGCAAAACCCGTTGCTCTCCAACAACACCTTTCTTGATTTTCTGGACGGGAGTGAGAGATGCTCCGTTGGTGGCCACGTTCATCCCCATGTTCTGCATGGACATCTTGGGGGAGGACAGCATGGTGGGGGTCCCATTGGGGGAGTAGGTGAAGAGGGAGCTGCCGAAGCTTTGCCGGCGGCCCTCCCGCCGGTTACTGTCGATAGCTGCCTGGAGCTCATTGGGGTTGCTGAGGCTCCTCTTGTCACATTCATATGGGTACAGGTACTTCATGTATCTGTGATAACGTAATTTCAGTTGGTATTAGGAACATTTTGAAATCATGTGAAAAACACTATTACAATGGACGAGTACGTATACCTTGAAACAAGTTTACAAATTGTGTGTGTGTGTGTTCATCAGGGGTTGGAACTGGTTCAGGGAACGGAACAGAAAACCAGAAAATAATACATTTAGAGGAACAGAACCAAAAACGAAAGTGAATTACACTGTTCCAGAACAGAACAGTTATTTTAAAAGCATGGGAACAGGATAATAACATTAGTTTACGTTACAGCATTTTTTTTTCAGTCCCACAAAAAAATGCAACAAAACGCCTATGCAAAGCACTCACTTTCAATCACTTATTCCAGTGTCTACCTGCTAGCTGAACATCTTAGCCAGTGAGTGTGCATGTAGGCTAACTACCCCTCCTAAGTATAGTCTACTGTAGCCTACAGACGTACAAGTGGGGTTCAGAAATTAGAGAGATTTTTTATTAGAGAAGAATGGATGAACATGTAAATAGCTTGCCCGCTCCAGAGCAAGCTGCCCTATCCGCACTGATTGGCGAAGTCGTTTAATGTTGCCTTGGGCAGACAAGTGTAGGGTGCGAGATGCGATTGAAATTTTGCGGGTGGTAGGAGCGGGTAGAGGAGGAGACAAAAAGTTGATTTCAGAGGTTTGAAAACGATCAGAAAGAAACGATATAAACATTTACTATGTTTATTTTGGTTCCAACCCCTGGTACTCACTGTGTCCTGAGAGTAAAGGCAGCACTGGTAATTGAGGTAGGAAGGTTGAGTCCTTTAGTGATCTCTCTCCACAGCTTCTTGTTGATGACCTCCACCAGGCCTCCCTTCTCTGTCACCAGCTGGTACAGCATGTACAGGTCCAGGACCTGCTTGGCCATGATGGGGATCCTGTTCACAGGGGTTCCTGGAGACAGGGAAAAGACAACTCACTGCCAGTGGTTTCTCTTTTGATACGTCGCTATGGAACTGAGTGTGAACTGAGAAAGCCTTCTAGTCGTTTGAAACGGTTTG
This sequence comes from Oncorhynchus gorbuscha, assembly GCF_021184085.1. NCBI lineage: Eukaryota > Metazoa > Chordata > Actinopteri > Salmoniformes > Salmonidae > Oncorhynchus > Oncorhynchus gorbuscha. Next base: position 42,809,220 of record NC_060187.1, read on the forward strand.
AGCGCTTCAGGAGTACAACACTACATTCAATGGGCGTGGCTTTGGTGACAGAAATGTCATGGTCTAATAGGGAGAGGGTATTGTTTTCCTACAGAGTGTCACACCTTTTCTGAGCACACAATTACGTCAATAAATAATACATTGTCAATGCCATGTCTGTTTTATTCTTGTTATGGTATTGGGTCTTATTATCCTTTCAAATACGTGACATCTTCTTTAACAATTAAGAAAGCTATTGGGGGAAAAAAGAAGATACTCCTTTCAGTCTTTTGTCAATTCCCTATATTGTCCCTAGAGGGCAGTGTCCAATTATTAGAGAAACTATGCACGCAGACCCGCCCATACATTTGTTTGAGAGCAAACATACTGTAAACCTCCAATACTGGATTTTCCACACTGACTATCTTGACGTTTATTTATGTTTATTGTTATTACATTCAACATGTTGGCCTTGTATTTCCAAAGTAGAACTCATTTGTGTATCAACATTATACAATGTACTGTGCTGTTTGAAATGCTTGAAGAAAACACCACATGAACCCACAATGTGACTGCTGACTACTCTCCATGATCTTTCTCTGCATTTGTTTTGTAGATACAATCTGACTATGATTAATAAAACATGCGTGTGTGGAATTGCCATGTTCTGAGGCAGCAATTCACACTTGGAATGCTGAACCAAACCAAACACCATAACTGAACGGAGCAACATACAAACTCTGGAGCCTAAACATATGCATAAATACATTCCTAACTCAATACATGCACTCTTGTGTACGCTCTACTTTTAGACGCGCTGGGAACAGTGGGGGCTTGGCAATCATCTCCAAATGAATAACGATCCGCCCATGGAGGTGAAAGCTGAGAGTGGTGTTTCGTATGTCAATGAAGGGGGAGGGACAGGGGGTTATAGAGCAGTGTTTCCCAACTCCAGTCCACAAGTACACCCCCAACAGTACACATTTTGATTGTCGCCCTGGACAAACACACCCAATTCAACTAATCATCAAACCCTTTGAGTTGAATCAGGTGTGGTTGTCTCGGGCTACGATCAAAATGTGTACTGTTGGGGGTACTTGAGGACTGGAGTTGGGAACCACTGGGCTAGAGAACAGAACATTGCCTCCCAGTACTAATCCACCAAGGCAAACAGTACAGCCTTCCAGTCTCCATCGAGTCATGGCAGTTATTGGCATTGATGTGGCTCTGCTAGATAGAGGGACAGAAAGGTACTGTACTCTCTGGCACATACGACACTCCCTCACCTCTCTTTTGCATGAAGCTGAATAGGTCATCCAGAAACTCTTTTCTCTTGGGGTCGCCATCTAGTTCATAGAGCTGTTGAGGAGATGAGAAGAGGGGAGGGGGAAGAGATGAAACAAGTTACAACTGGGAGCAGATTACCAACGGGGGTTGAGAGCCATTATTGCCCCAAAATGGAGGATGGAGCCTCAACCTTAGAATGCCATCAAGTCGAGAGAGGAGGCCCAGTCTGATGAAAACCTGATGTGGCCCTGCTGCTATAGCTGAGAGCTCCGGAAAGCTCAGTGAAAGTTAACAGTAAAAGTGGATCACATGCTCAGGGGAACACAGTGGGCTATTGAGGCAACTTCAATTGCGGTATGAAGATTGATTCACACTCGCTGGTGCGAAGAGTATCTTTTGACTGGCTAGAATGTCAAACAAATGTGCAGCTAACAAACCAAATGTATACCTGAGGTGAAATAAATTATATATATACCTGCTACACAAGGTTCTTCATCATTACAGTTCGGCCAGAGCACACAATGTGAAACTCTACCCTGGTTTGGGAGGGCTTTTTTCAGGCTCTTGCTGTGTAACCACAAACAGGCCATTCTCTTTGTGGCATTTAGCGCTCATTAGTGACGCCATGCTGCCGTAAGATCTTATTATCAGAGGGATGGGGGGCTGGATGATTAGGCAGAGAGAGCGGTAATGTAGGGCTGGAGGCAAGGCAAGTCTTAATTACAGGATGCCTGCATTTCGAGGAGTGCCGTGCCATAAATCTTCAAAATGGCTCCCCTCAGTCTCTCTCGCTCTTTCTCTCTCTCTCACAAGTTTGTAATAGATCTCCCCCATGCCTCCCTCCACCTCCTCCACAGAGCAACCGCTGTGTTCTTCCTTTTCCTTCTATCCAATCCACACCGGTCTGCTCTGCCAGCAGTCCTACTGTAGGCTCCTGAGATAGGCCAAACCTGCCTGGGAAAAGATCATCGCCTTGACAATAGAACTGTCTGGACAAAATTAGTTCACATAAGTTACAGCAAACATAAACAAGAGGGCATATATGTTTGCCACAGAGCATCTACAGTTGAAGGCGGAAGTTAACATACACTTAGGTGTAAAAACGTGTTTTTCAACCTCTCCACTGTAATGAACTTCGTCTGTTGTTTGTAGAGAGTCAGACCGAAATGCAGCGTGTAGGTTACTCATGACTTTTAATGAAGAAAATAGCGGTACATGAAATAACTGAAAATACGAAAACAACAAACGAGTGAAACTAATACAGCCTATCTGGTGAACTAACACAGAGACAGGTACAATCGCCCACGAAATACAACGCGCACTCAAGCTACCTAAATACGGTTCCCAATCCGAGACAACTAGAATCAGCTGACTTCAATTAGGAATCGCCTCAGGCAGCCAAGCCTAACTAGACACACCCCTACTAATACACACTCCCAATTAATACAAACCCCAATACGAAATACAACATATAAACCCATGTCACACCCTGGCCTACCCAAACATATAACAAAAACACAAGATACAATGACCAAGGCGTGACAGAACCCCCCCCCCCCCTTAAGGTGCGGACTCCGGGACGCACCTCAAGAGCATAGGGAGGGTCCGGGTGGGCGTCTGTCCATGGTGGCGGTTCTGGCTCGGGACGTGGACCCCACTCCATAAACGTCCTGGTTCCTCCCCTTCGCGTCCTAGGATAATCCACCTTCTCCGCCGACCATGGCCTAATAGTCCTCACCCTGATCCCCACATAACTGAGGGGCAGCTCGGGACCGAGGGGCAGCTCGGGACAGAGGGGCAGCTCGGGACAGAGGGGCAGCTCGGGACAGAGGGGCAGCTCGGGACAGAGGGGCAGCCCGGGACCGAAGCAGCCCAGTACTGAGGGGAAGCCCGGTACTGAGAGGGAGCCCAGTACAGAGAGGAAGCCTAGTACTGAAAGGAAGCTCAGTACTGAGAGGAAGCTCAGGCAGGTAGTAGGCTCCGGTAAATCCTGGCTGGCTGGTGGACCTGGATGATTCAGGTTGTCTGGCCGATCTAGAAGATCTTGGCAGACTGGCACTTCTGGCGGATCCTGGCAGACTGGCACTTCTGGCGGATCCTGGCAGACTGGTGACGCTGGGCCGACTGGCGGCGCTGGGCAGACAGGAGACTCCAGCAGCGCAGGAGAGGAGAAAGGCTCTGGCTGAGCTGAACAGGCGGGAGACTCCAACAGTGCAGGAGAGGAGAAAAACTCTGGCTGCGCTGAACAGGCGAGGCGCACTGGACACGCTGGGCCGACTGGTAGCACTGGTGGCGCTGGACAGACAGGAGACTCCGGCAGCGCAGGAGAGGAGAAAAGCTCTGGCTGCGCTGAACAGGCGAGGCGCACTGGACGCGCTGGGCCGACTGGGAGCACTGGCGGCGCTGGGCAGACAGGAGACTCCGGCAGCGCAGGAGAGGAGAAAGGCTCTGGCTGCGCTGAACAGGCGAGGCGCACTGGAGGCCTGGTGCGTGGTGCTGGAACTGGTGGTACTGGCGCGAGGACACGCACAGGAAGCCTGGTGCGGGGAGCTGCTACCGGAGGACTGGTGTGTAGAGGTGGCTCTGGATAGACCGGACCGTGCAGGCGCACTGGAGCTCTAGAGCACCGAGCCTGCCCAAGCTTACCTGGCTCGATGCCCACTCTAGCCCGGCCAATAGGAAGGGCTGGTATGTGTCGCAGCTGGCTCTGCACCCGCACTGGAAACACCGTGCGCTCCATAGCATAAAACGGTGCCTGCCCGGTCTCTCTAGCCCAACGGTGAGCACAGGGAGTATGCGCAGGTTTCCTACCTGGCATAACTATTCTCCCTTTTAGCCCCCCCCAATATTTTTTTGGGGGTGACTTTCCGGTTTCCAACCGCGTCGCCGTGCTGCCTCCTCATACATGTGCCTCTCCGCTTTAGCTGCCTCTATTTCCTCCTTGGGACGGCGATATTCTCCCGGCTGCTCCCAGGGTCCTTGACCGTCTAATTCCTCCTCCCATGTCCAAATCTCCAAATGATGCAGTCTCTCCCATTGCAACTGCTCTTCACGATTAACAGGGAGAGTAGGCTCAGGTCTATTCTCTGACTCAGCCACTCTCTCTCTGCGCTTTCCCCCTTTACCTTCGGTTTTCGCTCTGTATAGCAATGCTTTCCTTCTCGATTCCATACGTGTATAGCCCTCTTCGCATTGCTGTAGGGAATCCCAGGCGGGCTCCTGCACTCGCTCTGGGTCGGCCGCCCACCTGTCGATTTCTTCCCACGTCGTATAATCCCTGCTTCTGCCGTCCATAGCGTCCTCCTTTAGCTCCTGCCAGTTCACACGCTGCTCGGTCTGTGAATGGTGGGTGATTCTGTAATGAACTTCGTCTGTTGTTTGTAGAGAGTCAGACCGAAATGCAGCGTGTAGGTTACTCATGACTTTTAATGAAGAAAATAGCTGTACATGAAATAACTGAAAATACGAAAACAACAAACGAGTGAAACTAATACAGCCTATCTGGTGAACTAACACAGAGACAGGTACAATCGCCCACGAAATACAACACGCACTCAAGCTACCTAAATACGGTTCCCAATCCGAGACAACTAGAATCAGCTGACTTCAATTAGGAATCGCCTCAGGCAGCCAAGCCTAACTAGACACACCCCTACTAATACACACTCCCAATTAATACAAACCTCAATACGAAATACAACATATAAACCCATGTCACACCCTGGCCTACCCAAACATATAACAAAAACACAAGATACAATGACCAAGGCGTGACATCCACAAATGTCTTGTTAACAAACTATAGTTTTGGCAAGTCGGTTAGGACATCTACTTTGTGCATGACACAAGTAATTTTCCAACAATTGGTTAGACAGATGATTTCACTTATAATTCACTGTATCACAATCGTAGACCTCCACAAGTCTGGTTCATCCGTGGGAGCAATTTCCAAATGCCTGAAGATACCGTGTTAATCTGTACAAACAATAGTATGCAAGTATAAACACCATGGGACCACGCAGCCGTCATACCGCTCAGGAAGGAGACGTGTTCTGTCTCCTAGAGATTAACATACTTTGGTGCGAAAAGTGCAAATCAATCCCAGAACAACAGCAAAGGACCTTGTGAAGATGCTGGAGGAAACAGGTACAAAAGCATCTGTATCCACAGTAAAACGAGTCCTATATCGACATAACCTGAAAGGCCGCTCAGCTAGGAAGAAGCCACTGCTCCAAAACTGCCATAAAAAAGCCAGACTACGGTTTGCAACTGCACATGGGGACAAAGATCGTACTTTTTGGAGAAATGTCCTCTGGTCTGATGAAACAAAAATAGAACTGTTTGGCCATAATGACCGTCGTTATGTTTGGAGGAAAAGGGGGAGGCTTGCAAGCCGAAGTGGGGTGGGGGAATGCTTTGCTGCAGGAGGGACTGCTGCACTTCACAAAATAGATCATGAGGAAGGACAATTATGTGGATATATTGAAGCAACATCTCAAGACATCAGTCAGGAAGTTAAAGCTTGGTTGCAAATGGGTCTTCCAAATGGACAATGACCCCAAGCATACTTCCAACTTTGTGGAAAATTGCTTAAGGACAACAAAGTCAAGGTATTGGAATTGCCATCACAAAGCCCTGACCTCATCCTATAGAAACTCTGTGGGCAGAACTGAAAAAAGCATGTGCAAGCAAGGAGGCCTTCAAACCTGACTCAGTTACACCAGCTCTGTCAGGAGGAATGGGCCAAAATTCACCCAATTTATTGTGGGAAGCTTGTGGAAGGCTACCTGAAACATTTGACCAAAAATAAACCATTTAAAAGCAATGCTACCAAATACTAAATGAGTGTATGTAAACTTCTGACCCACTGGGAATGTGATGAAAGAAATAAAAGATGAAATAAATAATTCTCTCTACAATTAATCTGACATTTCACATTCTTAAAATAAAGTGGTGATCCTAACTGACCTAAGACAGGGAATGTTTACTAGGATTAAATGTCAGGAATTGTGAAACTGAGTTTAAATGTATTTGGCTAAGGTGTATGTAAACTTATGACTTCAACTGTGTGTAGTCAATAGGGATATTTGTGTGCTCTCTTCATCTGGTATAGGATACCCTTTTTTCTTCATAGCTTAACCAGAGGTCTGAGACATGATGTCTGGGGGCCTAATTGCAGCCATCTAATCTAATGTGTACCTCAAAGATTCCGTCAATTCTGGTTTGGCAATGTGGTAATTGCTATACTGTGAGCCTGTACTATATATTGAAAATAAGATTTTCTTATAAAAACAATGGGCCACTCGCTAAAATTGCTTTGGAGGCCCCTGGTTTAGACTGAATATTAGCATGAGATTCATGTCAAAGGAAAGTTGATTAGCTGGGCCAAGCCATATCAAAGTGTTTGGAGTACCAGTGGCGGGTGAACAAGACAGTTGGAGAGGTTGAGGGACAGCAGCAACCACTCTGAACAAGACAGTTGGAGAGGTTGAGGGACAGCAGCAACCACTCTGAACAAGACAGTTGGAGAGGTTGAGGGACAGCAGCAACCACTCTGAACAAGACAGTTGGAGAGGTTGAGGGACAGCAGCAACCACTCTGAATAAGACAGTTGGAGAGGTTGAGGGACAGCAGCAACCACTCTGAACAAGACAGTTGGAGAGGTTGAGGGACAGCAGCAACCACTCTGAACAAGACAGTTGGAGAGGTTGAGGGACAGCAGCAACCACTCTGAACAAGACAGTTGGAGAGGTTGAGGGACAGCAGCAACCACTCTGAAGTTGGAGAGGTTGAGGGACAGCAGCAACCACTCTGAACAAGACAGTTGGAGAGGTTGAGGGACAGCAGCAACCACTCTGAACAAGACAGTTGGAGAGGTTGAGGGACAGCAGCAACCACTCTGAACAAGACAGTTGGAGAGGTTGAGGGACAGCAGCAACCACTCTGAACAAGACAGTTGGAGAGGTTGAGGGACAGCAGCAACCACTCTGAATAAGACAGTTGGAGAGGTTGAGGGACAGCAGCAACCACTCTGAATAAGATTACCAACACCATCCCTGACAAGCAGAATCAATTTACTTAGGCAAAGCCATGGAGCATGCCCCTCTTACTTTAAACAGTTCACTTTTGGGCCTCCCAGGTGGCGCAGTGGTCTAGGGCACTGCATCGCAGCGCTAGCTGTGCCACCAGAGACTCTGGGTCTGCGTTCAGGCTCTGTCGCAGCCAGCCGCGACTGGGAGGTCCGTGGGGCGACGCACAATTGGCCTAGCGTCGTCCGGGTTAGGGAGGGCTTGGCCAGTAGGGATATCCTTGTCTCATCGCGCACCAGCGACTCCTGTGGCGGGCCGGGTGCGCAGTGCGCGCTAACCAAGGACCCAGGTGCACGGTGTTTCCTCCGACACATTGGTGCGACTGGCATCCGGGTTGGATGCGCGCTGTGTTAAGAAGCAGGCTTGATTGGGATGTGTTTCGGAGGACGCATAACTTTCGACCTTCGTCTCTCCCGAGCCCATATGGAAGTTGTAGCGATGAGACAAGATAGTAACTACTAATAATTGGATACTACGAAATTGGGGAGAAAAAGGTGGTAAAATTCAACAAAAAACAAAAAAAAAACAACAAAAAACAGTTTACTTTCCTGACACAAGTTACTAGAGAAACCCACCAATCAGGTTCCCTTCCCCACCCCCTCTCTCTATCAACCACCACTCCCTGTAGTTGGGCCTCTCTCTCGTATTACTGGATACAGCTGCTTCCTTTTCCCAGGAAACTCTTAGAGACCCCCCACACACACACCCATCTAATCCCCCCTCCAAACCAGACCCCCCACCCCTCCCCCACATACCTCTAGTATAACACATCTGTTTATCTGGGTTGGGTGGGGTTTGGGGGCTACAGGTTGTCACATCAACCTAAATCTATAGTATACACACTGATAGGGCGTTGACCGTCTCCTTGTGTGCGATTGTCTCGCAAAGAGCTGTGTCAATGAGCAAAAACATTGGTGGTGAGCATTACAGTACATTACTTTTACGTGTGCCCCAGTGATACTACGGCTAAGTAGGTAGGCGTTTTAGATGTAACTTTTTAGTAGCAGGGAGTTTTAACGTGAGCAGGTTTCCTGCCAAACCAGATTTCCTGAGATCCACCCAGAATGTTACAATGTGAAAAGGCACACAGATAGTCAGAGACCACTTCAATGCATTGTCTGTGCAAACTACATAAAATGGTTGAGCGCGCCATGTTTATTTGGCTGTTTACGATGTTCTTCATTCGTAACTCTTGGATCATTGGACACAAGATAAGCAACATGTTCATTTCTGAATGCTCTAACTACTGTGTGCAGGTCAAGCTTGTTGTGTGCCTGTTGGGTTAAACACACACACACGAAAAAATCTGCTTCATGTCAAATATCATGAATAATTCCAGCACAGGTAGCTGGAATTGGTACTCAAACCAGTTAAGAAAAACAACAGCAACCGGAGTCCCATGCAAATCCTCATGGCACCGGGCGAGAAGTGTCACGTAGCACATAATTGGGCCTAGCTATTGAACACTATTCCCCACATGGATATTGAGAGGGAACTGCATTGAGCTGATGTGTTGCACAAACACTTACCCATCCTTTCACACCTGAAAATCACCTCCGGGCACGGCACACACACACACACACACACACACACACACACACACACACACACACACACACACACACACACACACACACACACACACACACACACACACACACACACACACACACACACACACACACACACACACACACACACACACACACACACACACACACACACACACACACACGAGTGGGGGATGGGAGGGAAAGGTCAGGAGGGGGAGTGAGCAAACATGCAGCTTGACTTCACCAGTGTGAGAAGGTTCTGGATATGGTTTGTGAACATCGGTACATGATGGCTCATATTCAAATAGTGCATTGTTCCTAGCTGTATCCCTCCTATGCTAGCTTTCTGCGTTTTCACATGGCCACAATGTGGTGCTGGCTGTTCCCTTTCATTATCACACTCATACACACTCAACTCAAAGAGATATAAAACCACAGTTGCAAATAAGAAACCACATTAATGGAAATGCATCACAGTGAGGTAAGGAAGCTAAAGAGCTAACGCTACACTAGCTGAGTTTGCTAGCATTGAATTAAAAAGAAAAAAACGTTCTGAATTTATCATTTTGAATTGGCGTGTAGAAAACAGATAAATCATTGTGTTGAGTATAATACCCTTGTTTTATGCTGCGGCCTACTATATTACGTTACACAACTAAGAGCTTACCTTTATTTTTGCCTAAGAAAAAAATTAGCATAATTGTGTATATTTTGTGCCTTCTAGAGAATATTTCCACTCAAGAGGAAAATAATTTGTACAAGTCAAGTCAAAGTTTTACTTGGCTGCAAGGTCAGGAAATGAAGACAACATGGTAGCCTGGCGGGTAGGAGCATAAACGAAAGGTCACTGGATCGAATCCTCGAGCCGACATGGTACAAATCTGTCGTTCTGCCTCTGAGCAAGGCAGTTAACCCCCAAATACAACTGTGCCCCGGGCGCCGATGACATGGATGTCGATTTAAGGCAGCCCCCCGCACCTCTCTGAATCTGAGGGGTGGGGTTAAATGCGGAAGACACATTTCAGTTAAATGCATTCAGTTGTAGAACTGGTATCCCCCTTTCCCATAATCTAAGCTCAAGAAGAAGAAACCAGCAAAGTATACTGTAGTTTATTTTTGAAGTGAAAATAAGGAGCTAATACCTACAGGGTAAAGTGACTTGCAGAATATACCAAAGTAGTATGTAAATAAAGATTAACGTCTTCCAAAATCATCCCCAGTCTGTACCTCTTTCTAGTGTCGTGCAAAGACATAACACAGTAAGAAAGATTTCACACTTGCGGATGGTCAATGAATGAATAGCTAGAGAAGTTCCACTCTGTATTTGAATGAGTCCGAAACTAGTCTATTTGACTTTCCAGTCTCTCTCTCTCTCCTCTTTCTACACCCAAACAAATACAGAAACCTATGCATGAGCAGACATTTACTCTTTTAAAACCGGAGAACAAACTCAGACTTTCTGAGCACTATACCTACAGAGACAGAATCCACTGCCAAACATGCTCCAACACATCTTAATCCTGACTGAATTCCCGATCTTTAAATCCAAGATTCACCTTATGAACAGAGGGTTGGGGCACAATCAAAGGACTAAGACGCAGGGAAGTAAGCATTTCGTTGAACGGTGTATACCATGTGTATCCTGTACATAAAAAAACTTAAAACTGAAATACTCAAAAAGCAAAAACAAAAGCTGTTTCTCGTAGTGAGTATTGCTGCATTTTCTAAGAACTGAAGAGAGTTGAGAGGACTGTCAAAATAACTTCCAAGGAATTGATTTGTGTGGATTAAGAGTAACGGTGATAGCTCATGTAATATGTTTGAATTCTGCCAATTAGTGTAGTCAATAAAATAACTACATTTAAATGATTAAAGTAATCCTATATAGGGCCTATGACAAAGTAATAATCATGTCTTTCATTGTATATATTTACATTTGAAGTGAAAAGAGAGTGAACACCACTTGACCATACATGGCATGAAAATAGAATGAACAATATTCAAATGATACATGTATCCCATTCCCATTAACCCCAGCTGTTCTTACACACAGCCAGTACAGACGTTGATAATGAATGTAGAATAGTTGGTAGCTTGTGAGAGCCTCTACATGGCTAACTGCATGGATGATGTATTAAAGGCCTAACCTTACTACACTTAAATGATAATGCCAGAGAAGCCGATGTTTGGAGGATATATTGGCATGGGTGTCGTTAGGCCCGAGACGAAGTTGAGGCCTGGCAAACCGTGCCAATATATCCTCCAAACAACAGCTTACCAACCTATTCAAATAATGATTGACATATTTTCACGAAACACCTTATTTAGATTAATGTATTCATACCATTTCATCATTCCACAAGTCTGAGGTTACTACCCAAGCCATCTGGTCATTCAGTCTATTGGTTTGGTTGCCAAAAACACGACCCAGTTGTGAAGACTTTCTGTCCTGCATCTATGGATGCGACCCAATCGTTTCTTCTAAATGTTCTATTGTCATACTGGCTGGCAATGTTCTTATCCCTTGCTTGCTAGCTAGCCAACTACGGCTAACGTACAGTCACGTCAAAAAGCGCATTCAAAATAACGGCAAAATAGCTGCATTTGCATTTGTTAAAGCTGTTTTCTAGTGACATTCCTTTGGATACATTCATAAGAATGAGCTAATGGTGCGCGATTTCACCTGGCATAGAAAATGTACTCTCTCATCAGAACACGGTTGTTCAGAGAAGCTAGCCAACAACACAGCTATAACAATCACCTCAAACTGAAGCTGAAAAGACAGCTGCATTTAGTTTCATTTGACCCGTTTCATATGGACATTTCTTTGTTTATATCCATACAAATTACGCCGATTCATGATTTTGACTGGCTGAGAAATGCTGCCTGCCTGTCCGTTTCGTCTCCCGACCCCTAAACGTACATTATTATGGGACAGCTGTAGATCGAATTTCATTATTGAAACCATGTTGTAAATGTCAGACAGACAGCAAGGTTTAAACAAATCTCCGCTATTGAAAACCAATTTCTAGTCTAAAAAAAATGGGAGATAATGTCTAGATGCTTTTTAAGTGGAGATAAAGTTTATAAATTGTCTGGCTGGGCTGAAGAGACAGTGGATTGCGCAGTGAGGTGGAACAGAGTAAAAAGGCATTTCAACGTCAGTTTTAGCTGGTGGTAATTTCTGGATTAGACACCGGCTGGAATGCGGTTTTAACCAATCAGCGTCCAAGATAAGACCCACCCATTGTATAAAGTCTAATGAATAGTATCATATTTATAAATGACAAAGAAGGTAGGGCAGAACTGTGAGCAAGCTGCAGTTTCACATGGCAGCAATGTGAGTGGGTGGGGAAATGTTTTATTGGCACGAACAAGAACAGGTTCTAAGAACGACAACATCACCTAACAAAACAAATAAGTCCTTTATATAGATTAGAACCTTTCCACACTACATTACCACGTTAGAGACTGATAAGCGTAATTAACCCCAAAAAGGCCCAAAATTTCTACTTAGCAACGAGATAAACATCTAATGACTATTCATGCGCAAGCTGGAAGCATTTATTCAGCGCCAGTGGAGATGAAGTGATAATGTTGTCTCTAAACGTTATAGAGATGGAGACAGAGATAGTAGCGAAACTCAGGGTTCAAGCCAATGTCACGAAACAAACCAGAGCCTGCGTCACCTAACAGGACCAGCAGACAATCTGGAGGGAACAGAAGACGTTATGTCTGGAGAGAAAGGCTCCAGTTGTTTGTGCAACAGAGGGCTGGGGTAAGGCGCCTCAAGTGTCAATCAGAATGATTGATGGCTTGGGCTATGAAGGTAATGGTTGACGACAGCCCAGGTCCTTCCCCCTCAGCAGCCCTTTCCACGGGGCTCTTTAGGGAAGGAGATGTCCCGGTCGCGCGACCGGACCATCCAGATCAATAGGTTGTATGGGTGAACGTTTAACCTCTGCTGACCCTTGATTTGTCCACTCCTTGTCAGCTGTCCTCCCCCATGTTGTGGAGATTGAGTTAAAGGACAAAGAGAGGAACCATGGAGGTGGTAGGTGTGCAACTCAGCCTGGACTTGGCAAGCCCACCTCCTACCAAGACAAAACAGATGACAAAGACCCACCATTGTCATATCAAGATCAGGGAGAGTCATGACACTGTCCACTGTTTTGACTTGAATCCTAAACATCTCCCAGATGTAAATGGGATCCAAACAAGGTGTGGGCTTGCTAATATCACACATCATACTTTGTATGAATGTCACGCTCATAATGGGTCTTTGCGGATTAAATTGTAAATGAATATTTTACCCTTTTGACATTTTCCTATCACACCAATCTATTTCAAATAAGGTGCATTCAAAATGCGAGGCAGTGTGAAACACTAATACATATCTTTGTATTATTGCTCAAGGTCACATTCTAGGCTTTCATACAGTAAGGTGGGGAGAACCAAATGGAGACAGAGTTTAAGCCTTGTATAGAAATGTATAGATTAGACACTACAAAAGACACAAGGCATCCACAAAGACAGATGTATGGCTTGAGAAGTCCTGCAATGTCAACCCTTTTAGTTTTTTTAATTGCTTTAAGCCAATAAAGGAAATGCAAGTTGTGTAATCTCAGTCCACTCCCTGACAATGTATTAGCAGACAACTCACGGTTATGCCTACATCAAATCAAGTTATGAAGAAATACAAGGCTAGACTTTTCAGAATCAGAGGGGTCGGGTTAAATGCGGAAGACACATTTCAGTTGGACAACTGACTAGGTTTCCCTTTCCAACCAAATACAAAAAAGTTCAAGCACCAAAATGGGAACACGCAAAAAAGTGCTGGCCTTTATGCAATCTTTGTTTACATTCCTGCTACTAGCTACCCCCCTTTGACGCCATATTCAGCGCCTGCCAATTTCCAGTTCTGACATCAGCTGCACAGCAACTAGAAGCTGGACACTTTCCAACACTCTACTTCATAGCCAAAGGCCAGTATTCACTACACTTGTACTGCTTGGCTGTTGTTCAAACTGTAGCTCCTCCCTGCTCTCTCCCTCCCACACCCTTTAGTTACAACCCTTAATATCTCCTTGATTCAAGAAGACTTTAATAGGGCTTCCCATGTCGCTGTTTATTTTGTTTTCCTTCCATTGTTTTTCGTGGGATGCCACGTTCCTTCTTTGTGCTAAACGGAGCCTGCCGCACACCCAAAGGTTCACCAGGGCACTTTAAGGCAGATCTGTAGAAAAATTCAGTTGTCCAACTATCTTCAGCATATGCTCCTCCAATGGTCTGTTGTGCACTATACAAAATGGTTGGGTCACAAGTCAATGCTGTGCGAACTGGATGCAATACTTCACTGACTTTGCTCCAAGATTTGATTTGATTTATTTATAAATCAGGCCAATGGACTACATTTGTATGAGCAAATCTTTATAGGCTAAATGGTTTCAGAGAGGCAAACTGTTTTACAGGGGTTCACACCAAAGGCAATATGCTTAAGTCACATTTGAGCAAGACTGTCTGTATTACAAGGATGTTTCACTAATATTCAGAGTCATTAGCTGATCAATATCATGTTTTTAGGATTTAGGCCTAAATGTAGAAGTCTGTTAAATTATATTAAAAGCTAAACCTCAGGATATAGTGAAATTGTTTTTTTAGACAGTTCATATTTTTTTTAGAATATTTATTTTTATCTGTTACAATAAATAAACAGCAGCTGGTAAACACCAAGTCATAAAAAATAAATAACGGTTTGAAAAAGTACTGAGATAAGCTAAAACACAAAACTGCATGGCAGTTGCTTTTGACACTAACAAGTAGGCTGGCAAAGCTATAGGCTAAATGTATTTTGACATTTGAGCGCTGACTAAACAGTCAGGAAGAAACGGTTAACACATTTCAGAGGCGAACATTTAAGGAATGCCATCGGTATAGGAGTTGTATCAGCAGAATCGTGCTGGCGAGCAATCCCAATAAGTGGCACTCTGTATTGGCTCCAATTCGCCCTTCATTTCCTGTGGTCACTGCCCTTCCCCCATTCCATGTGTGTGCATGCAAATCAATATTTAATGCCAACTCCCTGATAATAGGGAGTGGAATGAATTTTTAAAGAGATACCCTCTTTACTGTCCATCTGTGTTCCGTCTTCCCTGCTGTGTGTGTTTAAAAATACAGAAGGAGAGAGACAAGAGCGAGCACAAAGGTTTTATTTGCTTCTGGACTTTTCTAGTCTGAGAATGATAGTGTAATGGGAGAAGGGTTAGACAATGGACAGTCGGGAGGTCAACACAATTATTTCTGAGGCACTCTCCGCCTTGTTTGTGGACAAGCAGCAGATTCCCCTTCAACACAATGACTGTTGTGATTAGTCAACTTTAAGGAACGTGGTAATTGTTATCCTAAAAGGCCCCAATTTTTTTTTTTTATCCCTGATAGTGGTTTCGTCTGGAAATCGTTAAGTTAAACGCTAATATTGTTACTTAAATATTTCTCTCTATTTAAAAAGTGCTTGCAATGATCTTTGAATTGGACATGTTTGTTATAGAGGTCTGAATACACTGCATGCTGTCATCATAATTAAAACATGTTTCAAGGTGTTTGAACAAATAGAAGAGGTTAATATGTATGTCTACACACTAGCTGCAGGGTTAATGAGTCAGTTATGAACAGGGAGGTAAAAACATGGAGTTTACCCTCTCATAGTTCTACAGTGCATCCATTTTATGCTAAATATTTTGCTGTGCGACCTAGACTTAATTTAGGAGCAAAAGTGCGCCTAGAAAAATCTAAGATTCTAGCTTGAATATTTTCTAATATTTTTCATTGTGCTCCTAAATTCCTTTGCGTGCGCCTACATTTTCCAAATTAGGCGCACACATGCTCCTTGTAAAAAAAAAAAGGTCCGTGTAGAGCCCTGCCTCTGGTGAATGAGCACCAAGGCTGCTTCTGAAATGGCACCCTATTCCCTACATAGTGCACTACTTCCCGGGCAAAAGTAGTACAGTGAACAGGGTGCCATTTTGGACATAACACAGGTACATTTTCACTGTGGAAGTAGCCCCAAAAGCACCAGATTCTCACCTCGTGTGATTGTGATAATGGACGGTTATGATGACCTATGCCTTATCAGATGTCAAATAGTAACAGATACATGTAGGCCTACAGGTTGGTGGAGAAACAAAAAGTTAAATATTCTCCCTCGTGTTTGAGGGAGTGAACAACTCCGAATGGAAAAAGAGGGCCGGGTAGTAGTAAAACAAGTGCTGTCATATACAAATATCTGAGGATAGGTGTATGTATAGGTGCCAGGGGGTGGGGATGGGTCTCACTAACATAACACAGCTCAAATGGCACTATACCAGGGGCAAATCAGTTTAACTGGCAAACATTATCCACCGCTGGTATAATTTGATATCCACCCAATGAATCATTTTTAAATTCAGCTGCCTCTGGCAGATATAGTCTATCAGAGGCTACTGGCAACCTGCCTAGAAATGTTGATTAATTAATGACCACATATTTTATCAGACCTCCGCCCAGACCACATTGAGGCTGATTTAGTCAGACCTTTCGTCAGCCAAGAGGATGGACACTCCTATGTTTCATGACCAGGTTTGACTAAAGGCAGCTATAACACTGGCTTTCATGTAACATGGACATCCATAATACGCTCACCTGCATGTCTAGTTTGTATGTAGGGCCCACATATCAGATTGGAATGGTTCCAACTGGCACAGACCGATAGAGACATGCAGCATTCTGAGAGGGTCTGGGTCCAGAGTGGACAGATTATCACGCTCCCTCAGGCACATTCCAACTGCCTCCACCCACCTACCCAAAATAAACTCTACAGTCTTAACCCCTTCCTCCCCAGGGAGAGGCACAGACCATCACAATACTTCTACTCAGCTATTATCGTAAGAAAAACACATTTAACCAGGGGGGGGGGGTAGGCAAAGAAAAAAAAAAACATCCTGGCAATCTAAAATTTATTAACTGTCAACAATATTCATATTTTTTGAGGTAACCATGATATAACTCGGATCATTTCAGCAACACTAACCATGTTTCCATCCACAGTGTTTATGCAAATATAGTCATACCGTATAAAATAAAATCCCGACAGCTGTGATGGAAACAGGAAGTTTCGATACAATTTTCTAAATGCCGACAGATCATCTGTTTGTTTGACGCGGTGGGATTTTTTTGGTGTGTGTCTGCAAAATGTATTATGCGAGAAATGGCGGTGGAAAAGCCTTTATGTGCAAATATTACACAGCGCTCCTTTCCAATAAATATCGAGGGTCTTATTCTGGTGACATGATGATCGATGCTTGACAGCCTTTTAATAAATAAAAATATTCTCTCTTATCCATAGTCTCACCATGTAGACTGTATCCGTAAACTGTCAGCTAGATCGCACGTGCCGAGACCAGAGTAGGCACATTTGCTATTTGTGACAGAACTGTAGAGTTGAAAATGTGATGGAAAAATATTGAACTTCAGACTTATTTATTCGGTACATAAAAACTTAAGGGAAAAGGTACATATTTCAGGACTAGGTCATCACGCGCTGATTTCTATCTGCAACAAGTCAATTTGGTGGAAATCCACCACTGGTGGAAAAACGTGAATATACACAGGGTAGTCCCTCACCAATTGGATGGAAACCTGACATTTCCTGATAACATGTACTACAACATGAAAATGCATCACATTTCGCCATGGGTCTTCTAACACTATCAAACATTTGTTGAAAGCAACAATTTAAGTAACTCACATTAAAAAGGAACATATCCTTTTAGATAAACTCATAAGACGTATAATTGTGGTAAAAAAAAATCTAGTTACACTGTAATATGACCAAATACACAAACTCCCCTATATATTACCACCATTTTTGTGTCATTATAACTTCCGAAGTCTGATCAAATAATGACAATCTGTGAAGCAAATTCGCATTTCCCAATATTTCTAAAATACCCTGTGGCAGCGTTTACAGCGGCTAAATGTACTACTGCGCTCAACTTCAGCTGCTCATACCCAAAGTCCTTTACAGTAAACACGAGACTGCTAAGGAAGGTTAAAGGTAGACTCAGCAATATGACATCCTCATACACAACTAGGCGTCTTCCTGCTTACATCAACGGAATTGAAATTTGACAAGACTCTTTCCAATGTGAGCATACCTCAATGGAGGGAGGGTGCAAATGGAAGAGCCCAGCTGTGTATGATGATATCATACTACTACTGAGTGTACTATAACATTTACATTTTTGTCATTTAGCAGACTCTCTATCCAAAGTATATCAAATCAAATTTATTTGTCACATACACATGGTTAGCAGATGTTAATGCGAGTATAGCGAAATGCTTGTGCTTCTAGTTCTGACAATGCAGTAGTAACCAACGAGTAATCTGACCAAACAATTCCAAAACTACTACCTTATACACACAAGTGTAAAGGGATAAAGAATATGTACATAAAGATATATGAATGAGTGATGGTACAGAATGGCATAGGCAAGATGCAGTAGAGGGTATCGAGTACAGTATATACATATGAGATGAGTAATGTAGGGTATGTAAACAAAGTGGCATAGTTACAGGAGCAATATGGGTTAAGTGACGTGCTACAGGGCTCATGACAGATTTTTCACTTAGCCGGCTGGTTGATTTAAACCAGCAACCTTTCGGTTACTGGCCCAACATTCTTCACCACTAGGCCCCCCCCGAGTCCTACCTGTCTGAACTGCTCTTCGTAGGTCCAGTCCCCATGGTCCAGGCCACCCAGCTGGCTCTGGGATCCGTGTGGGGGGAGGATGGCCGCTCGGGGCTCCTGGTCTGGGTCGGTGCTGGGCCGGGCCGGCTTCAGCAGCTGGGAGTGGGGGTGCAGCTGGCGGTGAGGCAGTAGCAGGATGCCCTTCCCCGGGGCCACCGCCTGCCGGCCTGTAGGCAGGCCCTCGTTGACTAGCTCGTCCTCATAGTCCTCCTCCATCTCCCCCTCAAAGTCCTCCTCATCCCACTTCTGCTTTCTGCAGCCGAGAGAAAAGCCACATGTTACAACATCGGTACACAAAATGGCATATACCTGAAATATACCTGAATACTGGTGCACTTGTGTAACCAGTAAGGGCAATGATCACATTCGATGGAAAGCTAGCTAACACACCATTGAAACTTTAAAAAGGTGTTGCATTGTATAGGCTAAATGGTAAAGATTGAGGAAATGTGTATGAAACGCTCACCCATTACAAGTGAACAAAGACCAGACAAAACCCTAGACCAGAGAAAAGCACCAGAGCACCAGAGCAAAGCAAGTCAGATATTCAAGGTGAAATGAAGACAACAGGGTAGAAGAATGAGGCAGTCCTACTCACATCTGCTCCTCTTCCACAGAGTCCATCATATCCTTGTACTGCTCCTCTCCTTCCTCATCCTCGTCATCCTCCTCCTGTCCCTTAATGCTGCGCTCTGAAGTGGGGCTGTCTGAGGCCCTCTGCAGCCCTGCCGCCACTGCTCTCATGGCTGCCAGCGCCGCCATCTGGGCGTGCTCCGCCTCGGGGGCAGGGCTTCCAATCAGCTCGTCCCCAATGCGGGCGGAGGTACATCCATGACCCTGCAGAGCGCCACCCTGCTGCAGCTGTTGCTGCTCCAGTTCCATCAGCAACTTGGCCCTCTGCTGCCTGTGAAGGTTCTCCATCACGGCTTGAAGTTTCATCTCAAGGGAAAGTGATGCACCAGTCAGTGGTCTCCTTCCCCTCCCCCTGAACAGCTCCAGTCACAGGGGCCGGTGGGGGCTGCCACCTCTCTAAGTCCTGATGCTGAGGGGCTGGATAGAAGGCCTGACCAACTAACTCAGCGGCTGCAGAGCTCTTTTGACGAGTAGGTTCTTGAAGAGTGGGAAGGGTGCTTAGAGCGATGAGACATACACTGGGACACTGTCCACAGCTCCCGAGCTGGAAGACTCTTGTGCCGTTTCTCAGTGCAGGGAAGGTCAGTGAAGTCTCACCACTTAGCAGAGTCCATGTGAGTGCTGTACTTAAGAACTAGTGGCTGAAGATCTCTCTATGTGGACTTCACCGGAAGGGATTTACCAGGGCCTGTGGGAAAGAGACAAACACACGTGAGACAAAGCACCAGCCACTGCTTCAACATTTTTCACATGTTGGTAAGCACATACAGTACCCGTCAAAAGTTTAGACACACCTACTCATTCAAGGGTTGTTCTTTATTTTTACTATTTTCTACATTGTAGAATACTAGTGAAGACATCAACACTATGAAATAACAAATATGGAATCAGGTAGTAACCAAAATAAAGTGCTAAACAAATCAAAATATATTTTCTATTTTTATAACCAAGTTTATTTTGCCTCTAGTGGTGCGCTCTGTTGAGTATTGGCCACTCGTCGAACAATCGTTATAAAATCGTATCATTAAAGAGGTGGTATTTTTGTTTTAAAGTAACGTTATACGATGCTATTATATTCGGTTCTGTTATGTTGAATACGGTCATTATGTGATCTTTCAGACATTGATTCAGCTTTCTTAAATGAGCACCATTCGCCAGAGTAGTCTGTTTTCTGGGTAGCCGAACGAGTAGAGACGGTGTGCAAAGTAAAGAATCCTGCACATGCGCAGAAGCTTCTGACCTTTAGCTGTCGGGAAGAGGGGTCTAGAGAAGTTGGATCCGCAGCCACTCAGTTTAATTTAAAACGACAGGGTCTGACTGTATTAGGGTTGACCATTTTCTCTTAAATCACCCATAACTCTCCTTGTGACAGGGATGATTGGAGGAAGGGAAATTGAATACAAGCTTAACAAAAAATGTAAACTGGCCTATCTTTCTATGGGTAACAGGCTCAACATGTTATGCTCATCAGCTTTTACACTGTGATTGAGTGTTTTACCAACATTTACACACACAATGGCTGAAGGACATAAAACGCACCCTATTCATGGTAGAACATATTTTTGGTCAGAAATTCAAATATAAGGGGGAAATCCATGATATTTTCTAGGATGACTAAGATCTATTTGTACTTTACTCAAATGACTCACATGGACAGCAATTCATAGCTCCTACAGTGCCTTCAGAAAGTATTCATACCCCTTGACTTATTCCACATTTTGTTGTGTTACAGCCTGAATTCAAAATGGATTCAATATGATTTTTTTCTCTTGCCCATCTACAACCAATACCCCATAATGACAAAGTGAAAATATGTCTTTATAAATTGCTTTACATTTATTGAAAAGTAAACACAGAAATGTCTCATTTACATAAGTATTCACACCCCTGAGTCAATACATGTTAGAATCCCCTTTGGCAGCGAAATAGTCTTTCTGTGTAAGAGCTTTTCACACCTGGATTGGCAACATTTGCCCATATTTTTTTCAAAATGATTCTGTTAAATTGGTCATTAATCATTGCTAGACAATCATTTTCAGGTCTTTCCATAGATTTTCAAGTAGATTTAAGTCAAAAACTGTAACTCAGACATATTCACTGTCTTCCTTGTAACCATCAAATGTGGATAAAGTCAAGGGGGTTGTGAATACTTTCTGAAGGCCCTGTAGTTGCTTCTATGGTCTACATTTTGATTGAACAAGGCCTAGGTCACATCTAGGTCAGAACAAAGATAAGCTTTACATATGTTGCTCTAGAAACAAGAGCACACACTGACAGGGATATGAAGACAGATTCTCCAAGCAGGTGTTGAACAGACTAGGTTGCCTCTGGAATTAAAACAGACAAGACACACCTACCACGATCACAGTCAACACACATATTTTGTAGTAAGAACATAATGGAATATAACAGAATAAAATACAAAATAATATTTTTCCCGACTGAAAGTAATAGGAATTCTATTTTCAAAAGCGGTCTTGTGTTCATATTTCACGACTTGGCTTGGCTTTTGGAGTTGCCTATACGCGATCGGGCAAAATAGTAGGCCTACACTTGATTTGGGCTACATTATTGCATGCTAAATGTTTCTGATCAGTGATAGATGAGCAAACGAATAGATGAGCTATACCACCTCCACTTGTTTACCGAAATGATTACTAGGTCGTTAAGCGGGAATAAAAAAGTTTTGGCTTTGATACCGGCAATATCTTTCAGATATAAGGAAAAGGCAGAAAAGAAAGTTGGCGGTATGGTAAAGTTGGCAGAAAAACGTCTTAGTATGAATGGGATAATAAAGTGACTAAAACAGCACTGGCAAACCTCTTTGTCCCTTCTATGGGCTTGTGTGTCAGGAGACAAGAAATAAACACCAGATGAACAGTTGTATTAGCAGAGGTGAGAGACATTTAATATCGATTCACGCAACATTATTTTCTGGCACAGAGGGCAACTGTGTCACTGCAGTTGTTGGATCCAAAAGAGTAGCAATAGAACATCATACAATACATGGCCAAAAGTATGTAGACATGCTCTTCGAACATCTCATGCCAAAATCATGGGCCTTAATATGGAGTTGGTCCTCCTTTTGCTACGATAACAGGCTCCACTCTTCTGCGAAGGCTTTTCACTAGATGTTGGAACATTGCTGCGGGGACTTGCTTCCATTCAGCCACGAGCATTAGTGAAGTCAGGTGCTAATGTTGGGGGATTAGGCCTGGCTTGCAGTCAGCGTTCCAATTGATCCAAAAGGGGTTTGATGGGGTTGAGGTCAGGGCTCTGTGCAGGCCAGTCAAGTTCTTCCACAACGATCTCGACAAACCATTTCAGATTTACCTTCACTGGAACTAAGGGGCCAAGCCCAAACCATTATTCCTCTTCCACCAAACTCTACAGTTGGCACTAAGCATTGGGGCAGGTAGTGTTCTCCTGTATCTGACAAACCCAGATAAGTCCGTCGGACTGCCAGACGGTGAAGCGTGATTCATCACTCTAGAGAACGCGTTTCCACAGCTCCAGAGTCCAATGGCGGTGACCTTTACACCACTCCAAACGACGCATGGCATTGCGCATGGTGATCTTAGGCTTGTGTGCGACTGCTCGGCCATACTTTTGGCCATATAGCGTATCATGTTGTATCAAGTTCTATAGCACTATGGTAACAAGTATCGTGTCTGTTTATTGCAACCATAAAACTAGACTAGAGGTTACAGACCAAAACTGTGTTGCTATTACATTCTAAACATACATGTTGAAATCATCAACAGTCAAATACATTGGCCATAATTATTTATCTTACGCCAATTTGCAGCCCCCAATGTTTCACAATACAGTTTCATAAGCCAGTGGTTAAGCCCAATTCAAAACTGACTGCTTCACGACTGAGTGGTTCTCTAAAATTTTGCACTAAATGTGCTTCCTTATATTTGCAAATATTCCATTACAGAGACACACCATAGCAGAACAGCAAACTGCTTTCAAGGTCTTTGCTGTTCCTGATTTAAATACATTGAATTGTGGGAGGTGTTAGTGGTTTCTCTGCTTCAAATGCCTTTTTTGGTGGCCAACATCTTTGATTTCCCACAGACATGGCAAGATAGAGTGAGGACTGTACATGTTAGATCATTCATTCATCATTCTGATTGTCAATAGGGAACATTGAAGCGCTGCATCACGTTCACCACCATTATATAAATAACTTTGGGACTATGTCAATGATTCGTGTGACTGCATAATAATGCCATTATCATTCATCTTTGTTATGCAAAATGGATGTAGGCGTGGTCAGCCTTCTGGTGCAAACAAGTTATTTTGCGTCACAGGTGGTGAATGGCTAGGGCAAACTGAGTAACTTCAGTAGACTGCTCTACACAACACACAATGTGAACCACAACCTTGAGTCAATCACAGTATCATTGCAACCTATTGAAATGTATTTTGGCTTCAAACTACAGCAATGGACACCCATAAGTGATCTAACCATAGGGTTATTGTTGGAGGCTAGATGAAACAGGATGGGCGGGGGGGGACTGCCACGAAGCCAACCGGGTGGACAGCCGGTTTAAAAGAAGGATAAGGGACGAATGATGAGAGCTATTGGGTTAATCCTCTGGTTACCTACTGGCACAGAGACCGAGGGAGGGGTGAGGGTGGAAGATTGTGAGGTCTGAACAAACAGGACAAAGAGATAAGGAAAGCACTAAGGGTCTAATTCCAACATGATAAAGGGTCTCTGCCACCTCACATAAAGCTCTAATATTCAACTATAGTCTCCTAAAAAACACATGAGACAGTACAGAGCACTAAAATTGTGCATTGGTAACATTTGTCATTTGCAGTGTATATTTAACCGGCAAGCTGGTATTGGACAGAAAAGCGCTAGTTGAGTTTGGAAGTGTGTAGGGATCTCTCCAACATATTCTGAGACGACAGACCACATCTTGACATCTCCTTTTTTTGCCTAGAATACAGGTGGAGGCCTTTTGCAGACCAGATAACCACCATAAAACACAAGGTCCATTTCTAAAACCTGGTCAATAGTGCTGGTCTTGATTACTGGTATGTGGTATTCTGTCACATTCCTCCAGGTATTACCTCTGGAGAGAATAACACTGCTTCTATTGAGCCCATTACACTAACAACAAGATCATTCAGGAAGTGTCACCCGCACTTTCCACCAACCTCTTCCACAATACATTCAGCATGGGGCTCAAATCTCAAATCTGATTAGCAAAGCCAGCCATTAAATTATGTTGGTCAAATTTCAGAATAATCGTAATCCAATGATCTCCTTATTATAAAAGTTTAGAGGAATTTGGGGGGAGTTTTCAATCAAACACACAAATTCAGCCATTTTGAAAATGCTGACACAGGTAGTAACCTACTGACTATTCACTTCAATATAGTCCTGATGGAATGAAACTGCAAACCAGTTTTTATTCATTTTTCAGAGCAAAAGCATGGTCAATCAATGGGACTGAAAATACATGAAGGATGGATGGATTGATTGACTATTGCCTGTGCTCATCTCTGAATGATAGGCTAACACTAGGCTAGCAACAAGGCTAGCAGCAACCCTGCTATCAAGAGCAGCATTGTACTCTCCATTGAGCCATGGGAGGGAAATAGTGTGACGTGGAAGTCAACATACGATTGGCGCAGTCAGGATTTCAGTTGAGACTAGGGCTGTGGTGATCACAAAATTTAGTCAGCCGGTGATTGTCAAACAAATAACTGTCGGTCTCACGGTAATTTACATGGACACATTTAGCATCTCCTGGATTCCACACAGATGCAGACCTTTGGGAACATCTGCATTTTAAAAAAGTATAATAAATCCATGCAATATAGCATAAACCTTCACAAAGGACAACACAGAGTATGCTTTTCTGTTCTTCTGAAATAGACTACATTTTCCTCATACCATGCTTCTTTAGACCGGTCTAAAATAAATCCATTATTTATTTTAGACCGGTCTAAAGAAGCATGGTATGAGGAAAATGTAGTCTATTTCAGAAGAACAGAAAAGCATACTCTGTGTTGTCCTTATGTTAGGTCCTGATGTGGCTATGTCAAATGGCTGTGGGCTACACTAGTTCATTTAGCAGACAAGATTTGCTTAGAATTCCTTAGCATTATTTTATATTATTATATAGTATGAAGAATACAATTGAACAAAGCTGAATAAAATAGAACTCTTTCTCCAAAAGAGTGCACACATGCAGCTATTTTGTGTTGAGTGGTTAACAAAGAAATAGGTATCCCTATATGCTTAATTTAGAGTTATGTAACTTTAGTTCTACAAACGTTGGGCTATAGGTTTAGATTTTTAATACACTGTAAGGCTGTATGATGCGACTGTAATGATGATTTGAAAAAATTTGCTTGAAAGGCATAAGCTCTGCTTAGTTTTTTTGTGCAGGCTGTACACACTTTATCAGTCTCTCATTCACAATTTGACAAGCACTTGATAATGCCTCAAATTTCACGGCGGCATCCCCACTGTTTGGCTGTCATGCACCCTAAAAAAATCCATGCTTTTTGAAAGCCAATGGCCGTTGTGCTGCAGTGCTGCGTTGTGCCCTTCTCCCTGAGTGCTGCCCGCTCTCACATGGCTCTCAATCACGTGATTGGGTATTTCTCACAGGCTACAAGTGAAGACAGACCCAACGGGGATGCAACTGCACCTGTCCTTTTCTAATTCTTGAGGTGCATATTGAAGATATTGGAAGAATTGTCCACATTTACTTTTCATCAGCCAACAAGATGAGTAGGTCTAACAAACAGCAAAAGCACTAGTCTATGTCAACATACCATCCCCCAGAGTACAAACGTTGACCTATTCTGTGCTAGAAATAAATATTCCAAAGATAGTCTAGGAGAGTTGTGGGATGTGATAGATCCCACTAGCATACAACCACTAGCATCAAAACATTTTTTTTTAACGCAAAGTGTCTGACGCAACAGATCAGAACGTTTAGTTTTAAATGTCAAATCAAACATTTTTATTAGTCACATGCGCCGAATACAACAACAGGTGTAGATCTTAGTGAAATGCTTACTTTCGAGCCCCTAAACAACAATGCAGTTAAAAAAATACAGATAAGAACAAGAATTAAAAGTAACAAGTAATTAAAGAGCAGCAGTAAAATAACAATAGCAAGACTATATACATGGGGGTCCCGGTACAGAGTCAATGTGCGGGGCGCCGGTTCGTTGAGGTAATAAACTCAGCAAAACAAATAAACGTCCTCTTACTGTCACCTGTGTTTATTTTCAGTATACTTAACATGTAAATATTTGTGTGACCATAACAAGACTCAAAAACTGAAGCATAAACTGAATAAGTTCCACAGACATGTGACTAACAGAAATGGAATAATGTGTCTGTGAACAAAGGGGGGGGGGGATTAAAATCAAAAGTAACAGTCAGTAAGTATCTGGTGTGCCACCAGCTGCATTAAGTACTGCAGTGTATCTCCTCCTCATGGACTGCACCAGATTTGCCAGTTCTTGCTGTGAGATGTTACCCCACTCTTCCACCAATGGCCCTAGCCCTCACCCTCCAATCCAATAGGTCCCAGACGTGCTCAATGGGATTGAGATCCGGGCTCTTCTCTGGCCATGGCAGAACACTGACATTCCTGTCCCGCAGGAAATCACGCACAGAATGAGCAGTATGGCTGGTGCAATTGTCATGCTGGAGGGTCATGTCAGGATGAGCCTGCAGGAAGGGTACCACATGAGGAAGGAGTATGTCTTCACCTGTAACGCACAGCGTTGATATTGCCTGCAAAGACAACAAGCTCAGTCCGATGATGCTGTGACACACCGCCTCAGACAATGACGGACCCTCCACCTCCAAATCGATCCCGCTCCAGAGTACAGGTCTTGGTGTAACGCTCATTCCTTCGACAATAAACGCAAATCCGACCATCACACTTGGTGAGACATAACCGCGACTCGTAAGTGAAGAGCACTTTTTGCCAGTCCTGTCTGGTCCAGCAATGGTGGGTTTGTGCCCATAGGCAACGTTGCCAGTGTTGTCTGGTGAGGATCTGCCTTACAACAGGCCTACAAGCCCTCAGTCCAGCCTCTCTCAGCCTATTGCGGACAGTCTGACCATTGATGGAGGGATTGTGCATTCCTGGTGTAACTCGGGCAGTTGTTGATGCTATCCTGTACCTGTCCCGTAGGTGTGATGTTCGGCTGTACCGATCCTGTGCAGGTGCTGTTACACGTGGTCTGTCACTGCGAGGATGATCAATCAGCTGTCTGTCCAGTCTCCCTGTAGCGCCGTCTTAGGCGTCTCACAGTACGGACATTGCAATTTATTGTCCTGGCCACATCTGCAGTCCTCATGCCTCCTTGCCTAAGGCACGTTCACGCAGATGAGCAGGGACCCTGGGCATCTTTCTTTTGGTGTTTTTCAGAGTCAGTAGAAAGGCCTCTTTACTGTCCTAAGTTTTCATAACTGTGACCTTAATTGCCTAGCGTCTGTAAGCTGTTAAGACACTAACGACAGTTCCACAGGTGCATGATCATTCATTATTTATGGGAAACCATGTTTAAACCCTTTACAATGAAGATGTGTGAAGTTATCTGGATTTTTACGAATTATCTTTGAAAGACAGGGTCCTGAAATAGGGACGTTTCTTTTTTTGCTGAGTTCATGAAGGTAGAGATATTAAAGTGACTATGCATAGAGAGTAGCAGCGGTCAGCGGTGTAAGAGAGGTGGGGCAATGCAAATAGTCTGGGTAGCCATTTTACTAGCTGTTCAGGAGTTTTATGGCTTGACTTGGTACTCTGGTACCGCTTGCTGTGCGGTAGCAGACAGAACAGTCTATGACTCGGGTGGCTGGAGTATTTGACAATTCTTAGGGCCTTCCTCTGACACCGCCTGGTATAGAGGTCCTGGATGGCAGGAAGCTTGGCCCCAGTGATGTACTGGGCCGGTCGCACTACCCTCTAGTGCGTTGCGGTCGGAGACCAAGCAGTTGCCATACCAGGCAGTGATGCAACCAGTGCTCTCGATGGTGCAGCTGTAAAACCTTTTGAGGATCTGAGGACCCATGCCAAATCTTTTCAGTCTCCTGAGGGGGGATAGGTTTTGTCGTGCCCTCTTCTTGGTGTGCATGGACCCTGTTAGTTTGTAGGTGATGTGGACACCAAGAAACTTGAAGCTCTCAACCTGCTCCACTGCAGCCCCATCGATGAGAATGGGG
The DNA here is from genome assembly GCF_021184085.1 of Oncorhynchus gorbuscha. Taxonomy (NCBI): domain Eukaryota; kingdom Metazoa; phylum Chordata; class Actinopteri; order Salmoniformes; family Salmonidae; genus Oncorhynchus; species Oncorhynchus gorbuscha. Next base: position 42,837,768 of record NC_060187.1, read on the forward strand.
GGAGAGGTTGTTGATAAACTATTATGTTATTTCTTCACATTATAAGTGCAGTAATGCGCACATGGCAGTAGGCTATAAGCGTGAATGTTCCATGAGCAGGAAAACACCATTCTCAAAAGTGACCACAAATGCGGTTATGCATGTAATGCTTTTATCATAAAGGTAAATTTATGGTGAAAATGATCTGCCCCAAACTTGAATCTCACGTGCTGCTTATGTATGCCAGTTAGGCTCTACACCCCTTGTGAAGCGCCATAATGTGCTTAATTTTATGAAGTTATTTGGCCACTTTAGTTGTGATACAAATCTTATCAAAACATATAGGCCTATGGGCTAGGCTACATAAGGTGTGCGACTATGATGGAGGGAAAGTTGCAACAAAAATAAGGCAGTTTCTTATGCTGGGCATTATTCACAAGTCACTCATCAGACTATTCTTGATTTAATCTTGTCTTTACATATACTAAATAATATGTGTGCGATTCATTTTCAATACGGTCATTTTTAATACGGTCATCGCAACAGCCCTAATTGAGACTATTACGTTCCAGATTGACCATGTTGAACATGCAGAAGAGTAAACCAGCCAATTACTTCCAATATAAAAGCTAAAAATCAGAGAATAAGGTTGCTGTAATTGGAAAGTCATCAACAACTTCAACAATGGCCATTGCAGTTTTGCTAGTGCTCAGTTCTCTAGGTTCTGACACCAGCACTCTGGCTTCTGAATCAATGGTGATCTTAGTATATCAGATCTCCCACGTAACAAAGAACTAAACCTTGCACAGCTGTTGCAACTGTAAGACTACTCTTGTATAGGATGAATGACACACACATAGATGTTATATGACCTCTGAAAGGAAATTCTGCCTGTCGATACAGTTAGCTCTCTCTTGTGGATATTGGCCTTTCACTGCCCATTAGCCATTATCATTGTTCCCTCTTTGATCATGTCTGATGCTATTAATTCCTTTAAAAAGCACCATTATTTATATTATTTCCCGGAGAGTTCAGAAACAGCCCTAGAAATGCATTTCCTAGATAAGACGCAGTGAGACTCATTTCCATGGTCACTCTTTAAGTGACACAGGAAAATAATTCTCCCTAAGGACTGAGCTGAAGAGGAGGTACTTAATATGCGTATGAAGTGTATCTACATTGAAACACGAATGCCCCAAACTGGATTAACTTGTTGATTCATACAATTGCAGGGAGGCCATAGTCACCACTAGCCGGCTTCTGCCCAACACCCTGCCTTGAACATACTCATTGTTACTAGCAAGCTACCACCCAGTACTCTACCCTGCACCTTAAGAGACTGCTGCCCTATGTACTGTACATAGTCATTTAACACTGGTACCTTTAATCATGTTTGCATACTGTTTTAACCACTTCATATGCATATACTGTATTCCAGTCATCCTATATAACTGAATAAATATATTCAGTATATATTTACATTCACACACACACACACACACACACACACACACACACACACACACACACACACACACACACACACACACACACACACACACACACACACACACACACACACACACACACACACACACACACACACACACACACACACACACACACACACACACACGACTGACATTGCTTGTTCTGATATTTCTTTGTATTTTTGGGATTTGTGTGTATTGTTAGGTATACTGCACTGTTGGAGCTAGAAACATAAGCATTTCGCTGCACCTGCGATAACAGTACACAATGTGTACACGGCCAATAAAAGTTGATTCAATTTAATCTTGTACAATCCAGCCATTGTCTGGGTAAGTGAGGAGCGATAGGCAGGAAACAGCTCTTTGGCATGGATTCCTAATCTAGTCTGGTGAAAAAAATGACACGTACATGTGGGCTACATGACACATGCTGTGTGCCTGTGTATGCAAAACATACAACCGACTTGGGAGCCCAGTTGGGAAACCATAGTTATCCAGTAGCTTGTCTTGATTTTATTCCGGGGGCAAGTTGCCAACTTGCTCATTCATCACACATTCATGCCAAGGGGTGTAAATATGAAGCGCAAATAAACTCCTAGATGGACACGTGCGAAGCTCTGTGTTGGTCTCAAGGCAGACACCTGTAAGGATAGTTCTGTATGACTATGATTTTGGTTTCAATATAATTGCACTGGCAGTTGTCCACGTAAAATGTATATCAATGTTATTGGTGGACAAATAACATGGCTCTTCCCACAGAAAGATTCTTACCCAAGCTTCATTCCACCTCCATTACGTCACTATCAGTCTTCCGGGATTCCCCCCCTGGCTTGAACCCAAAGAGTGAAGTAGTGATTTTCTTTTCCAAGCACAGAAACGGCTTGTGTGCCAGAAGGACACTTTGATATGTGGGTTTTGGCAAAGGAACAGCTGAAGAACGAGCCAACTCACTACACTTCCCGCTTGAATGGCAGGGAAACTACAGTAGTGGAGTAAAGAGGCATTTTGGGTTTGTGTGGTCACTGAGCAGCAGTAATAGAAAACGACATACGATATTACAATTATGGAAGACAACAGATGTCAATTGACATTTTATTGCAACAAATATATCTGAGCAACAACAGGACGATGGCAGTACAAAAGTATGGTCACTACAAATAAAGCACTCAGTTCAAACATACAGTATTGGACAGTTGAAGATGTATCCTCCTTTTAAAACAAATTCTCAATTCATTGACCTTTGTGGTTACTGTTCACTGATACTATAGACCTATTCAAATGGCTTACTTGTCTGTTATGAATATGTCTGGCAAATATCACAAGATCTATGTAATACGGCCAAACTAAATGTGTATTTAGAGGACAGTCATCCTTTGTGACATGAAGTCACTTGAAACCAATTACACTGTAGATGTAAGATTGGATAGTAACAATATTTTACCCATGTCATTTCTATCATAACTATAGCTGATATAAACTGAGCTACATTGGGATATAAACGTGTCTATAAAAACGTACATTTCAACAGCAAACATAGGCCACATTTTTCTTCTTCATATTTTGCCAGTGTGTTCATAAACAACTAAGCTGTTAGGTGAGTCTGTATTTTCACTGCACATGGGAAAAGGAGACATTCACACAAGGCTATAGCGGAGAACTATTGGACGGATGTTAAGCTCATAGCTTAGAAACACGATAGCTCAGTTCAAATTGGTTTTAGCTATTGTAATGTATCGACAAGGATGAAGATGCTGTCACTGTTCTACAAATTGCCCTTGTTTGATTACTTTAAAAAAAACAATTATAAAATTACTGCTGATTGAATTCCAGATGCAACAACAGGATTAGTGTCGTGTTAGTGGAAATAGTGAATAATTCTGTTATAACACTGAATTTATATTGAGCATTCAAGACAATGTGCAGAATCTCGTTTTTTATAGAATTCCTGACATATTCAGTAAAACATAACTAAGTATAATTCCATTAAACAAGAGTATGAAGATCTCCAATAGTTTTTTTTTCAGACACAAAAAAAACAAGAAATAAAAAGGAAGGGACCAGGAATATTTTCCACAAAAGGAAAAAAAATCAGCTGACTCCCCGACTTCCTAGAAAAATGACATTATCTCTAGACTGCCACCATGTACAAATCATATGATAGATGTTACATGTCCAACCAAAAGTACTTGTTTGTTTTCCGGTTCACTATCTCAGTAACAATTTTCACTTTGATGGAACTACAAAAGCGCTCCCTTAGTGAGCCCAGTTTGCGCTCTGAACACATTCTAAACTATTTCATGGCCACAACATCTCCAACTGTAACAGAAATTCTGCCTTGACAAGGCATGTTATTCATTAGACTGCCTTCATTATGCAAAGACATTGGGTCTTTAAGATCTGAGCTTGATCGCCCACCATACGTTTCTAATCCAAAAGAGGTCCAATCACTGAGCAAATCCCCCTTTTCTTAACGAGGACTCATTGCAGGCTAATATGGAGAATGGCCCGCCATTGGAAAAGGAATATGTATGGGATGCTGCATTACAGTAGGCTATAAATATGGAAAGGCACAAAGTGAGTAACTATGGTTTCATAATTTGGCATGCTGTCCACACAGATTTCAAGTAGAGATACTACCTTGGCTGGGTATGATAGTGAGATAAAATACTGTTTTGATTGTTATTTGTCAGGCTAACATGAATCAAATAAATCAAACAAACAACAACATTGCATGTGTGTGTGTGTGTTTTCTGGACTCTTTTTTTCCAATAGTATATTGTAAGTCAGCCTCTGTATACACACAATGATTGAAAGTCTTAGCAAGTTCTTCCAGAGTTTAACCCTGGTTAGTCATCTCCAATGAAATCACAAATGCCATGCTTACAGCTCACACAAGGGACATTTTTGTCACACACTTAAAAGAGACTTGAGATGAGTCTTTCTCAAAACCTTCCCGGGGCAGAATCAATGTATTACCAAATTGGAACCATAGACACAGGCACCTTATGTCATGATGTATTAACAGTCAACGAGGTGACATTTGATTGTTGCAGACTTCATTTCCTTCCATACTGCTAGACACAAAGACACTTCCTATCTCCTTGCTTTGCTCTACTTGTTCAAATTTGCCATCTCAACATACAAGTTGGGCTGTCTAAACAAATATAGACATATACATGAATATACCACACATATATACATTATGCACTATAGTTGATACACATGTAGACATTCATTAGAAATGTACGAAGCAAGGATGGCTTGTGCAAATGAATATTGGGGAAACACTGCTTGTGTATTAAAACTCTTTGAAAAAGAAGTTCCAAAGGGGGGTTTCAGCTGTCCCCACCTGGTTCCAGGTAGAACACCTTGGGTTTCATGTAGAACCCTCTGTGGAAAGGGTTCTACATGGAACTGAAATGGGTTCTTTCTGCCTGGAACCAAAAGGGTTCTACCTGGAACCACAAATTGTTATTCAAAGGGTTCTCCGATGGAGACAGCGGAAGAAACCTTGTAGGTTCTAAATAACACCGTTTTCCCAAGAGTGTAGTGTTTCCCCCTCACTATTCATCTAAATGTAAATTCTGCAACTTTTATGGATCTACAAAAAGTCAATTCATTTCAAAAACAGGCCAGCAGTGCTGAAAAGGCCCAATTGATTCCATGCTATATCATGTAATTTACCTGATAAATATAATAGGCCCGTTGGTTTTTACATTCATAACTTTCATTTAAGTTTTTTGTTTTCTATTTAACTTGGCTTCAGGCCAGTTGTAAATACAGCTACCATATCTGTTTCCAACTTCCCCATTCGCCAAACTAATGTGACCTTCACATTAGTGAGTGGCGCGCGGTCTAAGGCACTGCATTGCAGTGCTAGAGGCGTCACTACATACCCGGGGTCAATCCCGGGCTGTATCACAACCGTCCGTGATCGGGAGTCCCATAGGGCAGCACACAATTGGTCCAGCGTTGTCTGGGTTAGGGGAAGGTTTGGCCGATGTAGGCCGTCGTTGTAAATAAGAATTTGTTCTTAACTGACTTGCCTAGTTAAATAAAGGTTAAATAGCACACTTATTTATATTAGAAAGTCTATTAAATAATGATTTGCAAATGCAAAATTAACCCAAACTCTGGATAACTGCAGTTGAAAAGGCTTCACAGAAACATATTGATCACAGATGGATTCCATAATAATAACTGAAGCTTTTATATCATAACGATCATTTAATTACTTGGCACGTCGCCACATATCGAAAAGGGAATGTACTGCACACATGGCAGTATACGTATACGAATACATTAGACTGTATCCGATTAGTCAAGTTAAATCAGACATTATATATATATTTTTAAACAGACAGAATAAGACTGGCGCTTATTTGTATAAATCCAAATCAAATCGAATATGTGAGCCACAATAAGAGAGAGAGAGAAAAAAAACTTACCAAATCAGCTTCCGTTTTGTTTTTGCACTCGGAACAAACATTCCTGATTTCCCCTGAATCTACGGCGTTCTGGTGGTTATTGATTGTACATTTCATATATAGTAGTAAACTGGTATAAATTGATTGGGATATTTCTATTCCGTTGTATACATATTATTCGATTTCAACGTATGGCTTTGATTCAGAGGTTACATTGTATCTTTGCCTAATCCAAGGCGTGCTCACGGTCGTAGAGTCAAATCATTGGTTGACAAACAGCAATCGGATGCAAATTCCTAACCTCTGAATCAGAGGGGGCCAACCTACCCCAATACAAAGGGAATGTCGGCAAGTGTAATATATATGTGCTGTCAATGTGGGGGAAAAAAAATCATTATAAACCGACTTTATACGTTTAATGTTGTTGAAATAACTAAGAGATGTTGAAACGTGTGCGCGTTCTATAATTCGTGCAATGCGTTAACAATTTTCTGCTTAAGCACCCCTCGGCGTAGTCATGGTTGGAAACTTGGCAGATTGTCCCTTGAAATTATAATGAAGACTACCTAACCCATGAAGAGCTTTTGGCGACGTTCCCTTAGGTGGTGATCATTTTAACCCTACAGCGGGTAGGTGGGTGGTGTCTACTGTATGCTTAATATATAGCACAAGAAGTAAACAGACCGAATGAAGAGTTAAGTCCACGCCTCCTAATTATCGCTTATACATTTAACTTATTCCTTACCAAATTTACCATGTGAATTTTCTTGGGAAATAAACGTCAATTATTTCATTATTATAATATTATTAATAGTGATTATTATATTAACTATCATTAATGCATAACAATTAATAAGAGAAATCCAGCGTTTCTTCAGAGTTCGACTACTTGTCCTATAAAGGGGTTATGCATTTCAATCACCCAGCAAAGGTTAGCTACAATACAGCTACAGTATTTGTAATTATAAATACCAACTACTAACCCGAAGATAACTGCATGAGCTCTAATACATACATTAAATGATTGTATCATTCATTAATGTATCAAATTACTACTACTCTCCTTTAATTAATTAAAGAGTCAATAACAGTACAATAATGGTCAAACTACTGACCATAGCAAGAATTAGTTGAGATGGCCTATTCTTGCCCAGACTGCAATCCTGATAAGATTTGGCTACTCATTTAAACAAATGTGATACTTGAGCAGAATTGCATTTCTGATTTAAGCAGCGTAATGTGTTGATATCATTTATAGTTTTAAATCAGGTTCGGTTCCATATATGTTTTTTTTCTTGCCATTGAAGGTGATATAATGAAGAATGTAGACCTTTGGCACAAATTGTATACATTTGTAAAAAATCTTTGGTTTGCAGGTCTGTTTCACTAGTGTAGGCCTACTATATTTTATAGTCAAATATAGTCAAATGTCTGTTTTAACAATGCTGAAGTGAGACAGGACTTAAAGGGGCAATCTGCAGTTGCTACATCCATTTGTTTTACTTATGTATTCATTATGTACCCATTAATTATTGAAGGATATAGTTCATCTTTCCCAAAATAAAGCTTGTTTTACTCCATGTTTGTAAACAAAGTAAATGCAAACAAATTGTTAATGTTATTGTTCTAACTGCTGATTGCTGTTTTAAGTCAACTTTCAGCACAAGTATTTGAATTGAAGCATCATTTCATTCTTATCAGTATCGACAATTTACCTATAAGACATTTTGTGTCAGTTAACAAATAAACTAAAATCATTTATTGAAGGAAAATTTACTGAGAAAAACCTAAGGTTCTTCAATCTTTCATGATTGTTTAAGTAAAAGAATTCTAAGACATTAAAGTGAACTATGCAGAAATCTCTGTTTCCTGGTTACAAAAATTCTAATAGTTTGCCTAGTTTCGGTTTATGTGACAAAACAAGCAAGTACAGTGTAGAGAAATATTGTAATATCTTAACTGCTGTGAAATTCTTTTCCATAACCAAAAATATTGTATTTTCAGCTGTTTGAATCTGGTGTACAAAACCAAAAATAAAAAGATGCAAAATCTAAACTTCAAAACAGCAAGCATAGAAATAGCACACACAGAAATAGCACACACAAAACAGATATATCTCCTCTTTGACTTGCTTTCAATGAGAATGTCAGATTTATAACTCAAATTCCTACGTGAATTTTTGTCGGGTCACCCAAAAAGTGACATATTTACAGCTTTACCAACATCATGCATTACTAACATCATGCTGCCATCTAGTGGATAGATTCATGAATCATGGCAACTCTCAAAATACAATACACTGTCTTGCAAGCAATTTACTGGAGCAGAACTCTTGACAGCATTGCAAAACAACTGAAATGATCACTAACAAAACATTGTGTCATTTACCATGCACATATAGGCCTATGCTAAATGTGTGATTTATTTCCACACTGCTAACAGGAGGAAATACTGCCAGCAATTGCCCAACTGTAACGGGCGTGACTGTGCACCAGGCATATGCACAGACAGGAGTCAACCTGTGCCCGAGCACATATTCCCTTTGCCCTCCGACTTGCAAAATGCCCGTTTGGGTGGCGGTAAAATAAGACATAAAGTTGTATAAAGTTGTATCATTGTTGCCCTGAACCATCAAGTGTGTTTAGCTAGCCTACCTAGTTTAAATATCAACAGTACTGCCACAGCTGCGCAACATTTGATCATCAATATTCGGTCTGATTGGCTAATACATAAAGCAGAAGTCAAAAAGGAGTGGCAGCATCAAAGACCCTTGCTCCGACCCAACTCCATCCCTTCCTCAGTCTACAGGAGCCACACAGGTAGTCTAGCCTCTAACTAACCAACGTATAAAACGTAGTATGGTTTAAGTACAAAAATAAATGAACATTAAATTAAACATACATCCTGAGTTTGTGCTTTCTTTCCCAATTTTCTGAAACTTTGACACAATCAAAGATACACTTTAGAAGTGAAGCCCACTTTAGAAGTTGCAGCAGATATTTCATAAAATCATCTTTGGATGCAAGATCTATTGACCAATTGCACATACACTTTTTTTGTTTAGTTCAGGTTTGTAATTGGTTAAACATGTTCAGACTTTCACATTCTGGTACCCAACTCACAGAAAAGTAGATGTTTTGCCAGAGGTATTGCATTCTTGTGGGCTTTCCCTCACATTTGAAGCAGAATTACATTCTACATTTCCTGTTACGTAATCAATTATTTTAATTACTTTTTAAAATTACGTTTTAAGTGTCCTTCAACCATGTTTTCTATACTGAATCCCTGCCAATCATTGAAACTCATGACTTATGGTAGGGAGTCTCTCTGCTCCATCATACTGCTCGGTCTTACTACCCTTTCTCCATTTCATATTACAAATGCAACATTATATTTTAAGTTGTTCCTGAAATACTGCTTGAATCAATGATTAAATAATCACCTCATTTAAGAGTCATTGAACACTTGAATTAACATTTATTGCAATTGTCTATTCAGACATGGCTATCAGCACTCTTTTCCAGTAAGGATTACACAGCCAATTGCTTAGAAATAGGAGAACAGTTTACATTTACAAGCTACACCACTATATTACAAATGTTGATTATTTTCCTAAACACTTACTGACTTTACTTAACATATATACACTACTGTTCAAAAGTTGGGGGTCACTTAGAAATGTCCTTGTTTTTGAAAGAAAAGCCATTTTTTTGTCCATTAAAATAACGCTAAATTGATCAGAAATACAGTGTAGACATTGTTAATGTTGTAAATGACTATTGTTGCTGGAAACGGCTGATTTTTAATGGAATATCTACATAGGCGTACAGAGGTCCATTATCAGCAACCATCACTCCTGTGTTCCAATGGCACTTCTAAATGGCCTTACTATTGAATAAAGTAGTATACCATATTGCTATAACTATACTGAGCATAGAATAGGTTACAAAATGACACACCACCATAAAATGGGGGTCAGTGAGTTTAGATTTCAAAGCCATGCTCCATTCAGATTCTCGAGCTCTGATTGGTCGTTTTTCACTGTTGCCACTTTTAGACCAGATGGCAACATTGTAGTTGAGAGAAGGTGCACAAACAAACACATTGCTCATGCAAATGAAGTTGCTGACGCTCTGTCATGATGAGAAAAAAAAATGGTTGGCTGGCTACATCGTAAAAGTACGTTGGTGTATGTAGAAGAGGTCTAGTCAGAGAATATAACGACTGGCTATTAAAAAAGGCTGCCAGATATCTTGCATGAGCAGAGCAGAGGGGTAAAGGATGCCCAGGAAGCTACGATTCAAACTTCCATTAGACAACTCTGCAAGCGTTATAATGTCAACGTATTTTAGTTACTCAAAAATTATGGAGTTTCAATAGGCAACTATCTTCATTTACTCCCGTTAATACCAGTATGTACTTCCAAAAAAGGTCTCATTTATTGCACTATAACGGTGACAAACGGTGCACACAAACTGTTAAGGCCTATATAAAGCTGTCCCAACAGCAGTCCCAAAACCTTACCACTACTACACCTGGTTATCAGCGGAGCCTTGTTTGGCAGTGAAATAGTTCATTCAGCCTCATTTACTGCCTTTAAAAAAACATAGCTGATATGGCTGACTTGTTTAAACAAATGTGGTTTCTATTGACAATTTAGATGTACAAACTATGGCAAAAGAGGAAGACGAGCGGATAAGAGACAATAGGTAATTTTGATTAAGACATTAATGAGCGAGCTAGGATATACACGTAGCCAATATAACTATTTGTTCAGCACGTTTGAAATGTACAACAACGGAATTCAGAACATGGGCCGTTCTTACAGTATTCTCCCTGTACACCAAGTCAGAACCGTAGGATAAATAAGGGGGATATAAACAGACAATGAAAACTCTTACAATATTCAATGATTACATTTCTATAAAACATGCTATAGGCATGTGCGCCACCAAGACAGAAACAGTAGGCAAAATTAAGAGGGAGAAAGGGACCAAATTATTAGGGTGAGGCACATGGGCTACTAACAGCTTACTACACAACATACACTTAGTATTTACTTTCTTAGCGACAGTATACATATCTCCCTGGCATATTAGATAATTGATGCGGCAGCATACAATACATTTTTGGACTCACCTTGTTGTGCGGTGCTCACTTGAACAGAAAGGTTGAGCGGCAGTCCTTCGTGGGCAAATTGTGTCATTAAACTCTGTCATCAAAGTTTGGCGTTCTATAGATTTATGGTGCTTTCAAGACAACTGGGAACTCTGAAAAAAACAAGGTTGAATCATGATGACATCAGTGATCTTCAGGTCGGAGCTCTAGAAAGAGGCCAGAGTTCCCCACTGCAATTCTGAATTGGATGACCATTCAAAATGTATTTTCCCAGTCGGAACTTGTTTTTTTCTGAGTTTCCAGTTGTTTTGAACACAGCAGAAGTCATGTTGGATTGACAGCATGGCCAATGTCGAATGTTTATCCTTTTAAGCTTGGAAAAGAGACCTTTAAATACAGACTTGGGACCACACATCCACTCAACTGAATAGCAGGCTAGTGACTGCTTTGCAACGCTTGCAGTTAGCCACCGATTCCTTCCAAACCACTCATAGTTGAATTTGCGATTTCCAACTTGTGTAATGTTTATGTTCAATGGCTGATGAGCACCGATATGTTTTATCTATAATTTCTATTCATTATTTCTCCTCCTATGACAAGGATTTAAAAGGATTTGCCAGTAGATTGATTACTTGATTAATGATGATGACTGCTAGCTTGCTAGCTAAGAGTTTGAAAAGATGATGTTGACAGTCCAATTAAAGCTACTGTAGATATAACGTGATTTGAAGTAATGTTCTCTGTGGTCAATGACCTTGAGCCTTCTTGGATGGCACTTCTAATGTAACTCTATGGCAGCACCCAAGGGGCTTGAATTTTCGAACTCTCACTGCAGATTTTGCGGTGAAGTAGTGTCCCCATGAGTGACAAAGAACTGAGTCAATTAAGGCACAACTAGAGAACATTACCAATCCCTAAGCTCCGTATTATCTGCTGGCTGCCCCACCACCACAGAAAGCACTGAGCTATGCTGAAACCCCTGCATTTTGGAGCTTCCTTACTGCGGCTTTATTAACTCAATGATTCTAAAAATGTTTTTTAAATAGTTTGCAAACTGATATGTGACTTGTATCAAGAAACTAGCTGCATGTCGCGCGTCACTACTTCACAGGAATGCCATTTGAACAAACTTTTTTAAAAATCAAAATCCGTTTTCTGGCAGAAATACATTCTGGAACATGAACTTCATGTGCCTTAATAACAAACTTATATGCCATCTGTAAATACGAATACAATTAGCCACGAAAAAAGAGAAGAACCTTCCCCCTAGCCATGATTGGTTGAAATAATGAGTGGCCTGGACATGCCGAGAGATGAGTTCGGATTGGTCTGCAATGTAACACGCTTCTGTCTAATATGAGCTGGTCAGTATGTGTAGGTAATCCTTTCTAACACAGCTTTTTTGAAAGATATCACATAGTAGGACTGCATAGTAGGACTGCTCTCCACTTTCTGGAGGACTGAGTTTTGAAATCAGTGGAATTAGAGTATGATAGTTAAAGAGATGGAGAAAATTCTTCCGTTTGATTGCAGAAATGCAGACGGAGTCGAAAAGAGAACACATAGAAGGCTGTTGTATAAAACATCTGTCTCCGGATTACATCTTCAAACTAAGGGCAACCATGACATCTGTGACAGAGAGGGAGAAGTGTCCATCCATGTATACTGGTAAGAGTGTCATGTTTTGTCTTATATTGTCTTGTCATTATGCTTTCCCTTCTGTTCGTTTCCCCCTGCTGGTCTTATTAGGTTCGTTCCCTTTTTCTCTCTCCCTCCCTCTCTCTCCTCTATCGTTCCGTTCCTGCTCCCAGCTGTTCCTATTCTCCTACTCAATCATCTAGTCTTTTCACACCTGTTCCCTATCTTGTCCTCTGATTAGAGTCCCTATTTCTCCCCTTGTTTTCCGTTTCTGTCCTGTCGGATCCTTGTATGATGTTCGCCGTGCTGTGTCTTTGTCTCGCCCTGTCGTGTCTTGTTTCCCTCAGATGCTGCATGTGAGCAGGTGTCTGAGTCTGCTACGGTCGGTGCCTTCCCGAGGCAACCTACAGTTAATGGTCGAGTCTCCAGTCTGTCCTCGTCACTACGAGTGGAATTAAGTTTTTTATGTTTTGTTTTCTGCTCTGATTGTCCAGGAGTATTGCTTATATCCTTTACTGGAATAAAGACTCTGTTTTCGCCAAGTCGCTTTTGGGTCCTCATTCACCTGCATAACAAAGAGAGTCTAGCTAGCTACATTTTCAGATATTACAAGTTTCTTATTTTGTCAGTAAATTGTTTTCATTTCAAGTTAAAGTGTACTGTTAGCTAGCTAGCTAGCTAATGTTAGCTGGCTGGCTAGCTAGCTAACATTACATGTATGATCTGTGTAGAGATATTATTTGTATCTCAGAGCCATTTGCATTGCTAGTTATAGCCCAAAGTCAGCTAGCTAACATTGAACCTGGTTGGTTAGCTACCTGCAGATTCATGCAGGGTAGTAATGTTATGAGTTGGGATTATGGTTAATTGTTTAGCTAGCTAACGTTACATGTCTAAACAAAAGACTCCACTATGCAAGTACCCATTTCAATAGAATGTGTATAGTCCCTGCGACAACTGTCGAAAGACGTAGCTGGTAAATTTGCTCTGGCTATCTACTCCAATTTCAGAGCACTCTCATCTGAGTGTGCCAGACCGCAGAATAACTGACACATTTACGAATGTTCCACACTCGTTGAATATAGCCAGTGTCAGTAAACATTGACAAAAAAGAGTAATTACAATTGTTGCCATCAGCACAGTTGCAGTCACCAAAGCTCTGGATAACATAAAAACAGCTTCTCTCATTTACAGTTGAAGTAGGATGTTTACATACACTTATGTTGGAGTCATTAAACTCGTTTTTCAACCACTCCACAAATGTCTTGTTAATTATAGAGTTTTGACAAGTCGGTAAGGACATCTACTTTGTGCAAGTAATTTTTCCAACAATTGTTTACAGACAGATTATTTCACGGCATCACAATTCCAGTGGGTCAGAAGTTGCATACACTAAGTTGACTGTGCCTTTAAACAGCTTGGAAAATTCCAGAAAAGTATGTCATGGCTTCAGAAGCTTCTGATAGGCGAATTGACATAATTTGAGTCAATTGGAGGTGTACCTGTGGATGTATTTCAAGGCCTACCTTCAAACTCAGTGCCTCTTTGCTTAAGAGGGTCTGAAGGGTACTGAATGGGTGTAGACAAAGAAGAGCTCTCAGGTAGGTACCAATACTTGTAACCTCACTTTTGAGAAAATGGCCCTTGTTTACGTTTATCATCTTTCAAAGCACAATTACTTTCCCATTGTTCCTCAACTGCAGTGTATGATATACAATTTTCTAGCTCGGAGAATACTTTTATCCAGTGTAAAAAAAAATACAATTTCAAATTTTGCTACATGAAACCCAATATAGCCGGTCGGTCAGTCACGTATGTGACACGTATTAATGCCAGAATAACATGCAAAACAGGCTAAACAGATGGGCCTCTGCCCCAACTGCCCTGAATGACGGGTCACCACTGAATTCTATGATTTCATTTCCCCCGTTTTTGTGAGAGATATGGCCAATTTAGTTTCCCGGCATTTCAACTGAAGGGTATTGCGCTACTCTGTTCAACTTGGCTTTCCATACAAATCCCTCCAAGAAAAAAGGAACCTGGTTTTTGGTCGCTTTCTCATTATAAAAACTGTCATGGTGAAATTAATCCTACCACTATGTATGGCTTTATTATGTGTGCCTGCGTCAGCCACAGTCTAGAAAAACCGGCATGCTTGCATCCAATTTATTTTGTCAGGCAAGTCCACATTATTATCACATATTTTAGAATGTAACAATAATTTGAATATCAATCCATTGGCAAGTCCCAAAGTATTCATTATTCTTAAAGTGGTATTAGCCTACTTTGACAGTTTTCTACAATCACCAGAGAGAACTCAAAGATAGTAAATTTGTGTTTTCTATCGAGTGAGATGTGTGTAGATCTTTGTTTTGGTAGCATTGTGTGACGCACTGTCATCTATTTCTACACATGGACACAGCTGTGTCGCAGAGAAATTACTAGTTCTGGCAAAAATGCTGGCAAATTCTAGATGTGCGGCAGCTTGCGCGGTACAAAAGGATTTACTATCTCTGAGTTTTCTCTGGTGTTTGTAGAACCACCTGCAACTGGACACTAACATTTATAAGATTTGTTTTCCAGAACAGATAACGAAGAGAGTATCACCAATACCAGGTTAGTTGAAGAATCTATGGCTGTAATTGTCTAGGCAAACCTGTAATACTGACGAATGAGTTTAGAAATCAAGCTCTGGTTATCTGATTGTAGGGCACATTGGATACATTTTGCCCAACTGTTTTTAGAGAAGATTGTATTGCAATGTATGCTATGCTATGTGTGTTGGATATGCTGTGTTGGCTAATATGCATTCTAACATACATGACACACACACTTGTATCTACATGCATTTATGTGGGGTTCTATGCAAAGTAAATGTTTGAATGTTTTTAAAGCCTGCGGCTAGTTGTTAAACCTCCATTCTAGCGTACTTGACACGCACAAACATATTTGGATCTACATGCTTTTATGTGGGTTTCTGTGCAAAGTATATGTTTGAATGTTTCTTTAAGGACGCAGCTAGTTACATGAAATGAGACATGAAATGAGACATATCATGATTCAAAATTCTTATTCACTGACAAAGATGACTAATGAAACATCAGCCCCTTCTGAGCAGGCAAATTTACATTTACAATAGCTGGCAAATTTACATTTACAATAGCTGGCTAGGCTAGTAAAAGTTACATTGGCTAGCTTTCAATAAATTGGCTAGGTGTAGGTAGTAAGTATAGATATCGCCATAGGCTACTTGGGGCCATTTGGTAGTTTCATCTCCCCAGCTGCTCTCCAGCAAGTTGAAAGGACATATAGGCAAGCTGACAAGAATCAACTTTTTAAAATACCTAGACCGTTCGTGGGCAGCAAAGACTGGAAGTTGTTATAAGACAGATCTAAAACAAGCGAATTCGATAGAGAAACTTCTCTAGCTAGCCAGCCAACTACTGTCTGTGTTAGCAGGTCGGGTAACACATTAGTGGGAGAATAACTTTTTGTGACAGCCAAGTATGTTAATAACGACACGTGAGGCTGCAGAAAAAGTTTATTGAAACGTCAAAAAAGGGTCAGTAAGTTAGGATAATTACATGGGAGTAAAGGCTGTACCCTACTCGGGGGTGTAACCGATGTGAAATGGCTAGCTAGTTAGCGGTGGTGCGCGCTAATAGAGTTTCAATCGGTGACGTCACTTGCTCTGAGACCTTGAAGTAGTGGTTCCCCCTTGCTCTGCAAGGGCTGCGGCTTTTGTGGAGCGATGGGTAACAATGCTTCGTGGGTGACTGTTGTCTGTGTGCAGAGGGTCCCTGGTTCGAGCCCGGGTATGGGCGATGGGACGTACTAAAGTTATACTGTTACAGAGGCAGTATGATTATATAGTGTGACTTCTACAGTAGACCTAGCTTACACACAAAAACTGTGTGTAAGCATCACACTCTGACAATGTTAACATTTTGTTTACAACAAAGAAAGTTGGGGAGGGGGGGGACCAGCGTTGTTGGCTTCCTTAAAAACTGTCAATCTGAAGTTTCCACTTCCCAATAACAGCACTTACAGTTGACTGACGAACTGATTACAAACTCAGACACCAGCAATAGTGCTGAGGAAAGCGGATGCCCCACGCTCCTATGTGGTTGACCCAGGCTCAACTGAGGTACGGAAGAACAAAACACACGTCAGAGCTCTACCAGCCACACAGGCTGAGGAGGCCAAAGACAACGCACAAAAAGAGGGGGAAGGAGAGAGAATGCTCACAGAGCCAAAAGCTCGCCCAAAAAGGGATGTGAAGCCACCAGAGTGGCTGAAAGACTATATTATGTGAATAGAATACATACTTTTGTGGACTGAAAAACATCCCCACAGCATGATGTTGCCATCACCTTGCTTCGCCGTAGAGATAGTACCAGGTTTCCTCCAGACGTGACGCTTGGCATTCTGGCCAAAGAGTTCAATCTTGGTTTCATCAGACCAGAGAATTTGGTTTCTCATGGTCTGAGAGTCCTTTAGGTGCTTTTTGGCAAATTCCAAGCGGCCTGTTATGTGCCTTTTACTGAGGAGTGGCTTCTGTCTGGCCACTCTACCATAAAGGCCTGATTGGTGTAGTGCTGCAGCGATGGTTGTCCTTCTGGAAGGTTCTCTCATCTCCACAGAGGAACTCTGCCAGAGTGACCATCGGGTTCTTGGTCACCTCCCTGACCAAGGCCCTCCCACAATTTATTTTCTCAGTTTGGCCGGGCAGCCAGCTCTAGGAAGAGTCTTTGTGGTTCCAAACTTCTTACATTTAAAAAATGATGAAGGACACCCGGGGGGACCTTCTTGGGGACCTTCAATGCTTCAGACATTTTTTGGTACCCTACCACAAATCTGTGCCTCGACACAATCCTGTCTGAGCTCAACAGACAATTTCTTCAGCCTCATGGCTTGATTTATGCTCTGACATGCACTGTCAACTGGGGGACCTTATATAGACAGGTGTGTGCCTTTCCAAATCATGTCCAATTAATTGAATTTATCACAGGTGGACTCCAAGTTGTAGTTGTCTCAAGGACATGATCCTTGTTGTCTCAAGGATGATCAATGGAAATGGATGCACCTGAGCTCAATTTCGAGTCTCAAAGTAAAGGGTCTGAATACTTATGTAAATGTGATATTTCAGTTGTTTGTTTATATATGTAAAAAAAAATCTACAGTTTTTGCTTTGTCATTATGTGATATTGTGTATTAAATTGATGCGGGGGAAAAAAATATTGGATCAATTTTAGAATAAGGCTGTAACGTAACAAAATGTGGGAAAAGTGAAGCGGTCTGAGTACTTCCCGAATGCACTGTATATTTGTTAGCTGAGGGATTGTCCTGAGACATGCAAAACATGTCAACATGGTGAACTATTGCCCAGTTCCTGTCCTATATTTGGATGTGTGTAATAATAACTTTCCTTTCAGCACAGAGGCATTGACCTAGTCCCAGAAATGTTAGTCAGAGCATTGTAATGTGGGTGGGTGTGTGGGTGGGAGGGGAAACCAGTTTGCCTAGGAGGACAAGGATTGGCTTGAAACCAGAGTCTAAACACTCTCACTGACGTGAACCATGGACTCAAATGCAAACACTAAGATTGACCTGAAATACATACAATATTACGACTGTGTGATTGAACCACTGCATGACAAAAGGTCCATAATAAGCCAGATGAAGACAAAGAACCTAACAGGCTGGGGAAAGTGTGCATGGCACCCAGCATCACTCTTACCTAGCTTATGTGATTGGCTGGAAATTTCAGAGGGGGGAGGGAGTGTTTAACCTGTGTGTTACTGCAGAGGTGGTAGGCAGCTTACACTGGAGCAGCACTGTCAACACAAGAGAACACTGAATGATGAGCACTCACATTGGCTCGGTTTGTAGGGAGGATGAGAGCGACGCACTGAGATGAGGATGAGGAACAGGGGATCTGGAGTAAGGGAAAGGGAAGACATCATCATCATACACACAGTGGCTAGTATAGCCTAATGGCCATAAAGGCTTCATTCATTCATTAGGCTACAGCATGGATATCAATTTCATACATGATAAAGGGGGACATGTTCAGTAGAAACATTAGAATCAGAAACAGAATACATTATAGAATTTGTATAAAGAGAAATGTTAGTTCTTTATATCCAAGTTGTCTGTTTATGTGATGTTCCTTCTGCGGTAAGTGATGTTCTTCCAGAGTAGGAGCAATAGCAGAGTCCCAAACACCATGTTGTGCTGCAAGGTGCTACCAACCCATTGTGCAGCACTATAGGAACAAAACATGAGGGAGAGCAGAGTTACTTACCTGTGTTCTGACCCCCCAAATATTACACAACAGCAGTGCTAGCAACTCCACTTGGAAATGTCAAACAGGCAGAAAAATAGGGATATTTGTTATTTCAACTGATAACTTATTTCCACTTAACGGCAAAGTACATGGATAATTCAGGTGCAGGCGGGAGCATACTGTCCTATAAGTCCTACTTCCCTACAGGCAGCAGACGACACCTGTAGATCACACCAGCTTCATCCAGAAAATAAACAGGCTCTTTTAATACATCTGTGATGGAACATTTTAACTTGTGAAGAGACTGCCTTGAAAATGTTCATCTAGTCTTAGTGTCATAAATAATCTTTGGTTCCTGCCTGTGCTTGGTAAAGATATGAGGGGGTGGCGACATGACATCCTCCTTAGGACCACCTGGCAGAACACCCAGAATATGTTCTATGAGTTAAGATAGGAGACTATTCCAGAGACTTGCTGGAATCAACCCTATGAACTATGTAACATGTCTGTAACCTGTATATCTGACGGGACTGCCCCGAGAGAGCTCCTGACAGATGGATCGATGGATCGACAGATCGACTTCTAGTGACCCTGTGTAGAATTTCCACGACACACCTTTGTACATTAAAGATGGGTTTAGTGTAGCTACAGTTGGAAAACTTTGAGAGTAATGTTATCTAATATGGGAGAGAAGAAATATGAACAAAAACACACAATCGCACGAATGACAAAGCACAAAGGCGACAGTCCTATGCCATCCTGTCACAAGGAGTCCTCTCAGGACTGCTCATGTTGATACTGCAATCCTCATTATCCCAATTGGCTTATGTGATTATGAGATTTCTATATTAACTTTTGCCCAACAAATCCTTCTGCAACCTTTAATTTGTTTATAAACAGCATTGTTTCACCAAAATGTATTAATTGGTGAACACACAACTGATTTCACTTGCAAATTCAATTTAGGAAATTTCATAGGCCATCCCTAGTGCCAAGCCATTGTCTGTGTATTCATCTTTGTTCAACTAGCTATACACTTTAGCCCCAGTAAGTCTTTATAACATGCTCATTACCATAATGTGCAAATAATTTAATACTACATCACAATATTAAATTCTCTAAATCTCTCTTCACAACAATCAGATCAAAAGGGTGAGGCTAATGTCAGCCACTGAAATGGCTATTGAACACAATTCAGTTGAGAACCCAGATGGGACATTGAATGTCGTGGGAGGATTACAAATAGGCCTACTCAAGCCCTAACTGGTCTCCCCCCATTGAGCATATCAACTGACCTGGGCTCAAATAAAATATTAATAGTGCACCATAAAATAAATAAAAGGGACATTACTATGTTTCATCACAATAAGTATGACCACATATTTTGAGAGTAGTGTCAACATTTCACACAATTTGGGGGTAAAACCCTAAGGATGGTCCAGTGTGGCTCAATTGGTAGAACATGGTGCTTGCAGGTTTGTGGGTTCAATTCCCATGGGGAACCAGTATGAAAAAAGTACCAAAAGTCACTCTGGAGGGTCTGTTAAATTGACTAAAATGTACAAATCTAAGAGAAAGTAAGAAAATGCCATACCAGGAAACGCTATACAACTACAGTGCCTTGCGAAAGTATTCAGCCCCCTTAAACTTTGCGACCTTTTGCCACATTTCAGGCTTCAAACAAAGATATAAAACTGTATTTTTTTTGTGAAGAATCAACAACAAGTGGGACACAATCATGTAGTGGAACGACATTTATTGGATTTTTTAAAACTTTAACAAATCAAAAACTAAAAAATTGGGCGTGCAAAATTATTCAGCCCCTTTACTTTCAGTGCAGCAAACTCTCTCCAGAAGTTCAGTGAGGATCTCTGAATGATCCAATGTTGACCTAAATGACTAATGATGATAAATACAATCCACCTGTGTGTAATCAAGTCTCCATATAAATGCACCTGCACTGTGATAGTCTCAGAGGTCCATTAAAAGCGCAGAGAGCATCATGAAGAACAAGGAACACACCAGGCAGGTCCGAGATACTGTTGTGAAGAAGTTTAAAGCCGGATTTGGATACAAAAATATTTCCCAAGCTTTAAACCTCATCATGGTTTGGGCCTGCTTTTCTTCAGCAGGGACAGGGAAGATGGTTCAAATTGATGGGAAGATGGATGGAGCCAAATACAGGACCATTCTGGAAGAAAACCTGATGGAGTCTGCAAAAGACCTGAGACTGGGACGGAGATTTGTCTTCCAACAAGACAATGATCCAAAACATAAAGCAAAATCTACAATGGAATGGTTCAAAAATAAACATATCCAGGTGTTAGAATGGCCAAGTCAAAGTCCAGACCTGAATCCAATCGAGAATCCGTGGAAAGAACTGAAAACTGCTGTTCACAAATGCTCTCCATCCAACCTCACTGAGCTCGAGCTGTTTTGCAAGGAGGAATGGGAAAACAAAGTCTCTCGATGTGCAAAACTGAGAGACATACCCCAAGCGATTTACAGCTGTAATCGCAGCAAAAGGTGGCGCTACAAAGTTTTAATTTAAGGGGGCTGAATAATTTTGCACGCCCAATTTTTCAGTTTTTGATTTGTTAAAAAAGTTTGAAATATCCAATAAATGTCGTTCCACTTCATGATTGTGTCCCACTTGTTGTTGATTCTTCACAAAAAAATACAGTTTTATATCTTTATGTTTGAAGCCTGAAATGTGGCAAACGGTCGCAAAGTTCAAGGGGGGCGAATATTTTCGCAAGGCACTGTATCACTCAAGAAACGCAAACCTAACACTTTCATTAATTATTAATAAAATTAAGGTATTCATTAATCGAACTGGGACTAGATTACTTTAAAAAAAAATCATACCAGTGTTCAAACCAGTCAGCAAAATTGTTACACAAGCCATACAACTATGGAGCTCAATTTAAAATGGTTATACAATAAAACTACGAAATCAAATACTTAATATGATACATTTGAATACATGTTATCATAGCGATACAATTAAACATTTGAACATGCACCTACAGTCCCAAAGTGATGCTAACGTGTGTGAGATTAGAAAAACAGCCTACGCAGTATTACTGATTAAATTAGCTAATGTAGCCGAGCGGCATGCTGGATTAAAAAGTAATATGCTCACCTTTTGAATCAATGACAATATTGATCAGTGAAGCTGTCCCAAATGAGTAATTTCAGTAACTCGTTAATTTAAACTCTCCATTTCAAGTGTTGTAATTGGAGATTAAAACATCTGCCCACTGGACGATGTTGATTGGCTAAAACATATAACGAGTTCTTCGTTTTTTTTGTAGACGCCTTCCTTTAAAAAATAGAAAACATTCTGCATGACATATTGCACGCACACAACATACAACAGGAATTGTGTTCGCAAAATAATTAGTGGCACTGCAGTATACAACTGATTTCAATCTTGGAGTGATTAAATAATTATCAAGACAATTTTATTCCGTTGCACAACGTTTCGAAACATTCGCTATTGTGTGCCCTTAATACATGACCCTGGTACTCACCTGTGGTGGCTAATGTGTCCGGGCCATATCCCCATCACAAAAATTATGTACACAACTGCAGTCATTAAAAATATACACTAAATGTAAAAAATATTATGAGCACCTTCCTAATATTGAGTTGCAGCACCTTTTGCACCCAGAACAGCCTTTATTTGTCAGGCAGGGACTCTACAAGGTGTCAAATTGGCAGGGCGTCCTTTCATGGTGGACCATTCTTGATACCCATGGAAAAGCTGTTGAGCGTTTCCCTGTTCAAAAGCCCCTTAAATCTTTTGTCTTGCCCATTCACCCTCTGAATGGCACACATACGCAATCCATGTCTCAATAGTCTCAAGGCTTAAAATCCTTATTTAACCTGTTTCCTCCCCTTCATCTTTCTACACTGATTTGAAATGGATTTAACAAGTGACATCAATAAGGGATCATAGCTTTCACCTGGACTCATCTGGTCAGCCTATGTCATGGAAAGAGCAGGTGTCCTTAAGGTTTTGTACACTCAGTGTATATCTCTAACACTAAAGGCCGTTACCTTTGATTCTGAAAATACAGAACTAAGTTCTGAATTCTTCCAGGCACTGAAATGGGAACAATGGGGAATGGCATGCACAACGTAAAATCTTTCAGCATATTAATAGGACACTGTTCGGAGACACATAATAACAATGTAATGCTGATGTAGTAGTCGCTTGTTGATGTGCATGTTACTCAATGACATTGTCTAGAGGTGGGAAGCACGTAATGACGAGACATACGGACCAGCTTTCTTAAATTAGGCTCCTCTCCATGAATTCAAGTTCCACTGAGCTGAGGCACATCGGCAACTCAAGAATGGCGGTGGAAGTAATTAATTGCAGGTACTCATGCTTTTCCTGTTCAGAAAGATAATTAGTATGGTAGTAAGATAACCTCACTTTTCCTATTGACGATCTCAGTTATCTGCTTTAACATTTCATAAATATAAACAGAGATGTATTAACAATTCTATCCTTGAAAACATTTGCTGTATCATCCTGATATTCTAACATACATCATAAAATATTCTGTTCAGGTGGATAACCCCATTATGTAGGGGTAGCCTAGTGGTTAGAGCGTTGGACTAGTAACCGAAAGGTTGCAAATTCATAGCCCCGAGCTGACAAGGTACAAATCTGTCGTTCTGCCCCTGAACAGGCAGTTAACCCACTGTTCCTCGGCCGACATTGAAAATAAGAATTTGTTCTTAACTGACATGCCTAGTTAAATAAAGGCAACATTTTTTTTTATGTTCAGTGGTGTATCAATAGCCAGGTGATACAGTCCAATTGCATAGTCCAATTTGAGGCTTCGTGTGTACATGTGTATAGCTTCCAAATGGTATTCTTCCTTGTTTGCTTCTGAGAGCACAGGCAGCATTCTCTCCACCGTTCTTTCAGAGAAATACTGGAGTTTCTTGTCCTGTTAGAAGGCGATACGTAGAGGCTGGCATGGTCTTCAAGTGAATCTGTTCAGAAAGACGAACACAGCCATGAATGACAATGCTAATATTTCTTTGACCAATTCATTTACGTATTGAGTAATGTTCTATCAATACAGAGAAAGTTAGATTTATGAAAAGAAAGTCAGTGTGAAATCTAGTGCTTCTGATCAGGATTGGTGTTGAATTCCTCTCTCACCTCCCCGACTGCGTCAGTCAAAATGTGGATGATCTTCTCGTGAGGAGTGGCTACCACACTCTGCCCATTGATTTCAATGATGCGGTGTCCAACCCGGATGCCCCCTCTCTCTGCGATCCCTCCACGCATCAAACTGCAGATCTGCTCAAGGCAACAGTAGGATGAGAAAGATAGAAAATACAGATTAAAAGATAAGTGAGAGAGTTTTGAGGTGAGTGAAAGTGGACAATTGACAATTTTAGCTTGACTACTATAGAGTTCCTAAAATGGATGCCGCACATCTACTATTCAGTCTAAAATGCTGTTACAGACCACATTAATTTAAGATTCACTTTTATCTTTATTCCAGACCATGTTTACTGTGATAAATGAAAAGAACCTCAAATTAATACTACTCACTATTGATTGGACTGGGCCTTAGCAAAATAATAATAATAAAAACATAAATGAAACATGAATGTTGGATCCTGTTTGGGGATTCTGTCTGGCAGTTGTATTCATACAAGTTTGTAGAGTAAAATAATAAAGCAACTGTCACTTACAATCCCGTCCTCTACACTGAAGCCCAACTGAAATTTTGGGTCCGGTCGCTTGATAATTGCCATGGTGACGGGAGGGCAGTGAACGATACTGAGCTTCACCTCTGCTTGGTTTTTTAAATCCTTTCACAAAAACAAAACTGGAAAATACATAATACAAATACTAGAAAGATGTCTGCCAACGTATAGTAAATGTCTGCAAAGATAAATGTCTCTGTCACCTTAAAGTACCTGTTCACTAACTGTTCACTATCCCTATGCATTCTGTGCTTCTTAGATAATGAAAGACATTCACAGAATGAGAGGAGTATTGTGTGTGTGTGTGTCTGTGCATGTGCATGGAATACATTTAACAAAACAACATTAGGTGACAAAATGCAACAACCTGCCGTCAGGTCCAACATCATGCCGAAATAATACCTGGAAATCAAACAAACCACCAATTCTTCTTCCTCTCCACATATCACACGCATCCGTCTCTATGACTTCAGCAATACAGCACCATCTAGTGTACATTCTAGGAACAATACAATAGACACAGCCAAGACGGCTCACAGGAAAGAATGAAACAGGCACAGACACAGTCCCCCTCTTACCCGTATTATACTCTGGCAGGTGGCTATGGGAAGGCCCACCAGGCTTGTGCCATTGACTGACATGATGCGGTCTCCTATGCTGAGGGCCCCGCAGCGTTCTGCAGGACCACCGTGGAGCAGGTTGGCCACCATCACCGTGGGCAGGATGGAGCCCCAGCCCGACTCCACCACAGCCACCCCCACTATCTCCCTGGGAGCCTTGGAGATGGACACCTGGACACAGACAGTAGAGATATGGTTTAAGAGAAAGGGGGGATTTCATGGGTGGTGTTCAGTAGGGAAACGCTGTAGCAAAATGTTTTGCAATTTAAAACAAAAAAAAACTATGTTCTTATTGGAGAAGTTCAGGTATTAACTCACTCCATTTCAAAATTGTTTTTCCCCAACTGAACACAACGTTGATGTACATTCCACTTAAGACACATCATGAAATGTATGGATCTGTTTCAATACTGTCTTGAGCGAGATAGGACGTGCTTGTTGCATAGTGTACAACCAGCAAATATCTATTTAACTCCATGCACAACCAAATGTTAACATAAAACCGATTTCATAGGCTCCTGGTTGATGGTTAAATCGCCACTGACTGTGTTTGACACACGAACATGAGTCAATTAGATCAAGAGTAAAAACAAATGCTTATCTAGGCTAAAGGTAGGAGGAATACTGTGTTTATAGGCCGACGCTCAAATGGAAACACTGTCTGGTAATAACAACATGGTGCTGAAATACTGACGGGTTTCTGTACCTCTCTGATGTTATCTGAATCCGAGAAGTGTACCAGGTCTCCGTTATAGTGCTCCTGTGTCCCCAGGTAGTCACTGTACTCGCTGGGCCTCAGCTCACTGGCCTTGATGCCGTTGGCATGGAGGAACTGCTGGTAGGCCACACCGAAGGCCTGGCCAATCGCCTGAGCGATCACCTGGGCCTGCATGCAGGAGAGACACAGTGAGTCAGTGGGCATGTTCAAACGTGTCCCAGCCTGGCAGGTAAGAGTACGATAATCCTTGTCATATAACAATATGGCAATCCTGTTCCTCCTCACAATCTTACAGAGCATTTCTAGTTGTCAAAATAGGCTGTGGCTAACCATCAAGATTACCTCAATCCTAATATTAAACCTAACCATAATCTATCCCAAACTCTAACCTAACCATAACAGTAATGAACTGCTAATTTCCTCTTGTTTAACAACTCCTGGCATGGAAAAGTAACCTGGGTGCCAGGCTGTTTGTTTTTGTGTTCAACAAAGCTCCGCTACCTAGTTGCATGGCAAGTACTGATGGCTCAAATACTGTAGAAAAAGACTGGCACTGGGAATAAAACATATTATATATATATATATATATATATATATATATATATATATATTTTTTTTTCCCCTTCTTCTAACCTTTCCCTTTCTTCTAACCCTTCTTCTAAACATAATCTGATTATTTTCAACAACAAAAAAATCCCCACAGAACACCAATTGGACATAATGCTGTATGGTGTCTGATTGAATGACTCACCTCGTCAGAGTTGAACACATGGCAGATCATGCAGCACTTTTTCTGTGGCCCGGGGGAGTTGACCACAGCAGGGTTCCCCTCCTGGCCCTTACGCCCCCCGGCCGGCTTCCTGCGGGCCATCAGGACCACGATGCTGCCGATGTCTGCGATGTAGGAGATCATCTGGAGAGGATGGTCCATCATGGCCTCCTGTAGGTGGAACAGAAGGGATGAATGTGTGGAGGAAACATGTACGAACTGTTCACTAACACTTTCATGTAAGTTAACTAACACGTTAATGTTACCGAGGCAATGATTTTTGGTAAAAGAATGTGAAAAAAATCCACAATGGACCCATTCTCACTAGGTCTAACAACGAAGAGGGCTAGGTTAGTCTAAGGCTGCATTTACACAGGCAGCCCAATTCTGATATTTCTTTCACTAATTGGTATTTTGTCCAATTAGATCAGCTCTGAAAATCTGAAAAAGTTCTGATATGAAAATATCTGATGTAATTGGTCAAAATACCAATTAGTAGATAAAAATGACTAGAATTGGGCTGCCTCTGAACACAGCCTAACAGCACCCACTATATATCTAGACGCAGTCAGCCATGCAGAAGGGAGCAAGCTGACAAACTGACCCACTTTGATTCTCTTTACTATTCAACTGTACAGGACAAGTTTGACTCAAATTAGAGACACTGCTATTCAAGGAATGACCTTCAACTACTTTGTCATCCATTCAAACCACGTCATGCTCGGCTGATTGTGTCAGTGGCAGCAGTTGCCTACCTGTGTGCCTGCGCTGAGGACTTTGATGCGCTGAGTGGAGATGAAGAGATCCACCTCGGTCATAGGCTGAGACTCTCCCTCTGGGGCCTGGAGTAAGACAAGAGCAAACCTTTTGATGATACTTTTTAAAGCAGATCACCCATTCTTGGCAGAATGGTCTGAGCCATTCTGCCACATCTGGTCTATTGGCCCTCCCATCCTTATGAGGCCAGTTTCACACTCATCCCAGTCGAAGCTCTTCTCTGTCCTGGCATTCTAAGGAAGGAACAAGCTTCCCCCTAATGTCAGTACACTCCCAGTCCATCTTCCGTAACGGCTGAAAACCTACCTCTTCAAACAGAATCTTAAATAATCCCACAGTTCCCCCCAAAGAAGAACAAACACCTTACCATTGCACTTGCCTTTCCTGCACTAACACTTGCATTTATCTTTTCATACTATCATTGACTTTGCTTTATTGAGGAAAATGTTTACTTACTATGATCGTAGAAACACCCCATAGCAAGAAATATAACCCGCAAACAGTTCTGTCACAGTGTACTCTTACCCCAGCAGTCCTCAAACCACTGTGATATGTGATTTTTCTTACCTAGCTACCTTAAGATTAATGTACTTACTGTACGTCGCTCTGGATAACAGCGTCTGCTAAATGACTACAATGTAAAATGAAAACTCACTTTGATCCTGTCCACAGCCTCCTGGGCCTGTTTCATTCGAGCGTTGGTGGAGGGATTCTTGTCAGACTTGAGCTGGGTGGAGCCCAGGTACTTGGCCCCAAATACGACCCCATCCAGGAGGTCATTTGGATCACAGGGGCCAGGCACTGACAGAAATGCATTACTATTATTATTTAAGAGTCCAATGAGAGAAGCATAGAAGTTTTACATACAGCCTAAATTGAGATTACCGTCTTTATAGGCTGGGCGGTCCTCTGCGCCCTGTAAATGAAGAGGTTAGTGATTACTGAACAAAGTGAAAGACAGCTCATTTGAACCAATCATCAGCAAAGTAATATACACTAATGACACCACCATTCATCATTGATAACCATATTTTAGCATGTCAAACTTACCCGCTGACTGTTCTCTGCAGAGTCTACCTCCGGAGCCTCCTCCCCTAACTTCATCCATACAGGCTCTGGGACCTCGTCCTCCGGGAAAGACTCCACGGAGTCATCCCTGTGGCGCAGCCGCCAGCCGTTCCCAAAGTGTTCCCAGAACCTTTCGCCATCCTCCTGGTTGAAGGAGACCGACACCACCGCGTCCATCTCCCCTCTCCGGGCCATGTAAGGAGGAACCTTGATGTCAGAGGAACTGGGCTGGGAAGCCCCCATCTCCGTACACTCCAACAGCCCTAATAGGTCTCTCTGGTTACTCTCTGAGAAAAGCATCTCCGAGGCCTGTTTCGGGTTCTGCTCTGGGTCTGGTAGCAATGGGCTGATGTCCATCAACAGAGATGGGCCTGGAGGCTCAAATTCAGAGGGCTCAGAGAATTCTGATGGTGGTGGTGTAGGGTCAGAGGTTGAGTCCCTGTGGAGAGTGCTTTCTCCAATGACCTGGAGTCTGTTTAGCAGGTGGTGGATCCGCGTGTGGTCTTTGTCACCTGTTCTCCTGATCTCAACCTTCTCCTCCATCGCATCCCCCACCTCTCTTCCCTCTTTGCTAGGATCCAGAACCTGTTTGGTTGGGGTGTTATCCTCAGGAGCATAGTCGATTAGCTCCTCCTGGCTAACTACCAGAGAAGAAGCTGCAGTGTCACTGGTGTACAAGGGAGGTAGGGACTCACTTAATCTGTCCTCTAAACTGTCCACGGGGACCAAGGAGGGAGGGAAGCTAGGGTCGTCCATCACTTCCACTGAACCTGCTTCACTAGAGTCGTCTGACCTCCAGTCCAGAGGAGGGGGCTCTATTAGGTTAAAGGAGTCCAGGTCTTCTGATTCAGGGTAAGAAGCAGCTCTAGAGAACTGGCTTTGGCCGTCTGGCTCATCTACAGCAGGTCCATCACAAGCAGTGTTCTCCTGTTGAGCTGAAGGTGAGGAAACGGTTTGTTTCTCCTCGTTTCCAGCAGGGCAATTACCTGCCTCCATTTTGTGGATAAGAGCACGGATCATAGGCAGCACATCACCAGGTTGAAATGATGGAGACTCCACATACATACAAGCCCCTTTCAATGCCTAGTAGGGTGTTTCTGCAATTTATAGGGGTAACTGTCAGAAGTTGGTATTTTTTCACTGTGAAAGTAGACCGTTTTTGCATTCACCACTTCTTGTGCAGGGGAATAATAAGAGCAACCACTCTTTTTGTAGTCTCTTCATTGACCCATGTCCATCAAGATAGCAGTGCTATTGCCTCAGGCTCAAAGTACATGTCATTGTCATGCGTGTCACCAATATAGAAAGTACACTTTGTGCATTCAGCCTATGACAATATGGTATGGTTTATTTGCATTGGGCTATTAATAACATTTGATCCATCTGTAACAAAATGACCAGTAAAAGAGCTATAACCAATAAAAAATTGCATAAGTGATTATGATCATGGTGAGCTACTCACTTTAAAAAAAATACAAGACTCCAATCTTCTGAAAATAATTACAGAGTATGCTGGCAGTGCTGCTAGAGAAATTACAGTAGCTGGATTGTCATTGCAGCTTGGATCACCCGAGCTAATTTGCTAGCTATCTAATTTAGCTACCTTCGGCTACTCGGCTAATTTACAGTCAAGAAGCGTCACTAAATAAGCTATCTCCCTGCTGGTTTTCCAATTACGAGACATTGAGGACAATATTGGCATTACCAAGATAAATCTGACATGATCCAGATGCTCACCCGGTTAAATTCTGGATCCGATGACTGACAACTGCTTGAATTTAACTGTCACGGATGAAGTTTACTTGTTTGGGAACTCAGCACCAAAACAGAGAAGTCAGCAATTCAAGTCAGCTAATGGTAATAGCTACAAATGTAATAGCATTTTGATAAGTACATTTGCTGGACGCTCATATCGTGTTTATGATACATAAAACGATGTCGTTGTTTCACTGCTGTCAAGCCGACACTCGCAAAACGCGGTCTACTCAACTCATCCGCTCTTCAGTTTCCGCCTGAATTTTGTTGCGCGAATAAACACCACTTTACGGTACCGCGTGTTTTCTGGTAGGGGGAACAGTGTAGGATGCACTGTCATGCAGCGACAGAGACGATAGCTACAAATCATTCAAAGCAAACAGTTTGAAGCACACCTATTAAATCTTCCATATTCCAAATTATACCAAACATTTTATTTCATTTTCGTGACTTACTAAAAATTACTTTGATATCGCGGGTAAAATGAGGCTGCAGAGGCTGCAGTAGCCTAAGGGTAGTGCTGTTTATGAAATGTTAAAATGTTAAATTGTTAAAGCACACACACACCTTCACATCAAGATCGAAGTAAGCTTGATATGTTTTTTTTTTAGTAGAGAATTCATCCATGTGATGACCATTTCAAACCATACGATGCCAACTTAAAATATGGGTTAATATAATTGGTTATTCTATATTACAGTGAACTTTTAAGTAAGATAATAAAACATTTTGTTGGCGCTGTTTCTATTTCTCCAATTGCACCCTGTGTGGCTGGAGTAAAAAAAAAGAAGGAATAAATGAGTGGCACCTTTATCTGATAGACCTCCAATTCCATGAAATAGACTGACCTGGTGAAAGCTGGGATACTTATTGCGTGGCAGTTTGATGTTGTAGGGTGTTTTAGTTTCAGACATAATGCCCATTGATACTGGTAGATAAACGTTTGAATGCCACATAATATCTGAACGTCAATGCCAATCAGGTGCGTCCCTTTTATTGCAGCAATGTATGTATCTTCCGATGGGTTTGTTCCACTGGATATTACTTTATGCCACAAGGCTAGGGTAGGATTCATAATTAATGGTTCCAGCAAGAATCTATCATGAAGGGATGCATTTGATCGACAACAAAGTTCAGATACCCTGTTGCCTTTGCATGTTGTTTTACTGGTATCGTTGGTCCCTATGTGTGCCATAAAAACACATTTCAAAAACGTGTTTTTTCTTACTTCTTATGGCTGCACGGGGCAGTATTGAATAGCTTGGATGAAAAGGTGCCAGAGGTGCCCAGAGTAAACTGCCTGCTCCTCAGTCCCAGTTGCTAATATATGCATATTATTATTAGTATGGTATAGAAAACACTCTGACGTTTCTAAAAATGTTTGAATGATATCTGTGAGTATAACAGAACTCATACGATTTTCAACTCAGTCCCTATTGAAGTTACAGTGGGATATTGGTCATCTTGCACTTCCACTAAGGCTTCCACTATATGTCAACCGTCTTTAGAAACTTGTTTGAGGCTTCTACTGTGAAGTGGGGCCGAATGAGAGTGGATTGAGTCAGAGGTTTGGCAGCAGTCACACACTGGTCACGCGCATTTCACATGAGGGATATCTCCCGTTCCTTTGCTTTTCTGAAGACAAAGGAATTCTCCGGTTGGAATATTTATTGAAGCTTTATGTTAAAAACATCCTAAAGATCGATTCCATACATCATTTGACAAGTTTCTACGGTCTGTAACGGAACATTTTGACATTTTGTCTGCAACTAGTGAACGCGCTTCGTGAGTTTTGATTTGTTTACCAAACGCGCTAACAAAAGTAGCTATTTGGACATAAATGATGGATATTACCGAACAAATGAAACATTTATTGTGGACCTGGGAGTGCATTCTGATGAAGATCAAAGGTAAGTGAATATTTATAATGTTATTTCGGACTTCTGTTGACTCTAACATGGCGGATATATGTATTTGTTTTCTGAGCGCTGTTCTCAGATTATAGCATGATTTGCTTTTTCGGTAATGCTTTTTGAAATCTGACACAGCGGTTGCATTAAGGAGAAGTATATATTTAATTCCATGTATAACACTTGTATTTTCATCAACATTTATGAAGAGTATTTCTGTAAATTGATGTGGCTCTCTGCAAATTCACCGGATGTTTTTGGAACTACTGAACATAACGCACCCAATGTATACTGAGATTTTTTATATAAATATGAACTTAACTTTCCCGAACAAAACATGCATGTATTGTGTAACATGAAGTCCTATGAGTGTTATCTGAGGAAGATCATCAAAGGTTAGTGATTCATTTTTATCTCTATTTGTGCTTTTTGTGACTCCTCTCTTTGGCTGGAAAAATGGCTGTGTTTTCTGTGGCTTGGCTCTGACCTAACAATCGTTTGTGGTGCTTCCGCTGTAAAGCTTATTTGAAAGTCCGACACTTTGGTGGGATTAAAAACAAGATTACCTTTAAAAAAAATGGTATAAGATACTTGTATGCTTGAGGAATTTTTATTATGAGATTTCTGTTGTTTTGAATTTGGCGCCCTGCACTCTCACTGGCTGTTGTCATATCGATCCCATTAACGGGATTGCAGCCCTAAAGGTAACACAAATCAACCAAAATAGCCTGGCATGGTAATTACAATATAAAAACTTGAAACACAGCTAAGTCAACTAAAAATAGGTTTGTTATTGTTTTGAAAGAACAAAAAAACAAATTAATCTTAAATTTAACTAAATAAATTACTTAATTTAGAAATACATCAGTGTGGTTTCATCTACATAACTTATATGGAAAATACAATACATACTCTACGTGTCTTGTTGAGTCCTTGTGTTCTCTCAGAAGAGCAGTGTGTGTTTCCTGGTACACTACTTGACCAAAAGTATGTGGACACCTGCTCCTCGAACATCTCATTCCAAAATCATCGGCATTAATATGGAGTTGGTCCCCCCTTTGCTGCTATAACAGCCTCCACTCTTCTGGGAAGGATTTGATGGTGTTGAGGACAGGGCTCTGTGCAGGCCAGTCAAGTTGTTCCACACCGATCTCTGTATGAACCTCACTTTGTGCATGGGGCATTTTCATGCTGAAACAGGAAAGAGCCTTCCCCAAACTGTTGCCACAAAGTTGGAAGCACAGAATTGTCTATAATGTCATTGTATGATGTAGTGTTAAGATTTCACTTCACTGGAACTAAAGGGCCTAGCCCGAACAATGAAAAACAGCCCCAGACCATTATTCCTCCTCCACCAAACTTTACAGTTGGCACTATGCATTGGGGCAGGTAGTGTTTTCCTGGCATCCACAAAACCCTAATCCATCCGTCGGACTGCCAAATTTGTGAGGCACGTTTCCACTGCTCCAGAGTCCATGGGAGCGAGCTTTACAGCACTCCAGTCGACACTCAGCATTGTACATGGTGGTCTTAGGCTTGTGTGCGGCTGCTCAGTTCTTGTGCTGACATTGCTTCCAGAATCAGTTTGGAGTTTGATAATGAGTGTTGCAACCGAGGACAGATGATTTTTTACATGTTACGCGCTTCATTACTTGGCGGTTCTGCTCTGTGCGCTTGTGAGGCCCACACCTTTGCGGCTGAGTTGTTGCTGCTCCTAGACGTTTCCACTTCACAATAACAGCCCTTACAGTTGACCGGGACAGCTCTAGCAGGACATACATTTGACGACCTGACTTGTTGGAAAGGTGGCATCCTATGACTGTGCCACGTTGAAAGTCACTAAGCTCTTCAGTAATGTAATTCTACTGCCAATGTTTGTCTATGGAGATTGCGTGGCTGTGTGCTGGATTTATACACCTGTCAGCAACTGGTGTGGCTGAAATAGCCAAATCCACTCATTTGAAGGGGTGTCCACATACTTTTCTATCATCCAGCCCTGTTAGATGCATTGGAAGACGGATGTGCTTCAGGTCCCACTGGCTCTTTTCCATCACTGCTTAGGAGGGTTGTTAATTACCATGCTATATTTTATTCAATGTTATCTTACTCATCTTTGTAAACTAGAAAATGTTTACTATCCATTTTTACTGTGTTAAAATTGGATTATGTTGGCTCAAAGTTGTTATATACAGTAAAATAGTATTTTTTATATCTTTTAGCTGGCCTAATAGTGGCATGTCATGCTTTGCAATGTTAATGACTATGGATTAGTGATCTGATACTGGCAGATGTGAGAAAATGTTCACCATCCATTTTGACTGTGTTAAACTTGAATTATGTTAGCTCAAAGTTCACTGTAATGTACAGTAAACTAGTGTTTTTCCAATGTTGACACTGGCACGATATGCGTATGTTATGCTTTGCAATGTGAATGACAATGCATTCGTGATGTACTAGTGGCAGACGTGACACAATGTTAACCATCCATTTTCGTAGGCCTACAAACATGAGCATATCAGAACCACTGTACAGGAGTGTCTTACAACCTTTATAAACAGATTATGCCTAGTTAACGGAAGAATCCTGCGTGCCAGTACTGACACAACATTGATAACGTCTTTGGAGGAGGTGGCCATGGTGCTGAAACGTCTGCGAGGACCGGTGAGTAAAGGAGGCTGTCCTCCGCTTCTCTCGAATCCTGACGACAAACAAACGATTGATTAAAACGTAGGCCTATTAGCAGATCATTTTCAAATCTTTTAGATAAAAAATGAACTATTATCACACTATTTTGCCTTATTCACCATATCAAAAAAAGCTTCACATTGTTTACATACACTTAGGTTGGAGTCATTAACACTTGTTTTTCAACCACTCCCGAAATTTCTTGTAAAGAAACTATAGTTTTGGCAAGTCGGTTAGGACATCTACTTTGTGCATGACAAGTAATCTTTCCAACAATTGTTTACAGATAGATTATTTCACTAACAATTCACTTTATCACAATTCCAGTAGGTCAGAAGTTTACATTACACTAATTTCACTGTGCCTTTAAACAACTTGGAAAATTCCAGATAATGAAGTCATGGCTTTAGATGCTTCTGATAGGCTAATTGACATAATTTGAGTCAATTGGAGTTGTACCTGTGGATGTATTTCAAGGCCTACCTTCAAAATCAGTGTCTATGCTTGACATCATGGAAAATCAAAAGAAATCAGCCAAGATCTCAGAAAATAAAATTGTACACCTCCACAATTCTGGTTCATCCTTGGGAGCAATTTCCAAACCCCTGAAAGTACCACGTTCATCTGTACGAACAATAGTATGCAAGTATAAACATCATGGGACCACGCAGCTGTAACGACGTTCATCTGTTGTAAGAAGAGAGTCAGACCGAAATGCAGCGTGTAGGTTACTCGTGACTTTAATGAATGATAAGACGGTACATGAAATAACTGAAATACGAAAAAAACAAATGAAACGAGAAACTAATTACAGCCTATCTGGTGAATACAACACAGAGACAGGAACAAACACCCACAAAATACAACGTGAACTCAGGCTACCTAAATACGGTTCCCAATCAGAGACAACGACAAGCACCTGACTCTGATTGAGAATCGCCTCAGGCAGCCAAGCCTAACTAGACACACCCCTAATCATACACAATCCCAATGCTAATAAAACCCCAATACGAAACACAACATATAAACCCATGTCACACCCTGGCCTACCCAAAATATAACAAAAACACAAAATACAATGACCAAGGCGTGACAGCAGCCTTCATACCGCTCAGGAAGGAGACATGTTCTGTCTCCTAGAGATGAACGTACTTTGCTGCGAAAAGTGCAAATCAATCCCAGAACCACAGCAAAGAACCTTGTGAAGATGCTGGAGGAAACGGGTACAAAAGTATCTATATCCACAGTAAAAACGAGTCCTATATCAATATAACCTGAAAGGCCGCTCAGCAAGGAAGAAGCCACTGCTCCAAAACCGCCATAAAAAAGCCAGACTATGGTTTGCAACTGCACATGGGGACAAGGATCGTACTTTTTGGAGAAATGTCCTCTGGTCTGATGAAACAAAAATAGAACTGTTTGGCCATAATGACCATCATTATGTTTGGAGGAAAAAGGGGAGGCTTGCAAGCCGAATAACACCATCCCAACCGTGACGCATGGGGGTGGCAGCATCATGTTGTGGGGGTGCTTTGCTGCAGGAGTGACAGGTGCACTTCACAAAATAGATGGCTTCATGAGGAAGGACAATTATGTGGATATATTGAAGCAAATGGGTCTTCCAAATGGACAATGACTCCAAGCATTCTTCCAAAGTTGTGGCAAAATGGCTTAAACACAACAAAGTCAAGCTATTGGAGTGGCCATCACAAAGCCCTGATCTCAATCCTATAGACAATTTGTGGGCAGAACTGAAAAAGCGTGTGCGAGCAAGGAGGCCTACAAACCTGACTCAGTTACACCAGCTCTGTAAGGAGGAATGGGCCAAAATTCACCCAACTTATTGTGGGAAGCTTGTGGAAGGCTACCTGAAACGTTTGACCCAAGTTAAACAATTTAATGGCAATGCTACCAAGTGCTAATTGAGTGTATGTAAACTTCTGACCCACTGGGAATGTGAAGAAAGAAATAAAAGCTGAAATAAATAATTATCTCTAATATTATTCGGACATTTCACATTCTTAAAATAAAGTGATGATGCAGCGGCAGGGCAGTCAGTTGTGTTGGCGTGTCTCCTTCCTTTACTTAGCCATGCCTTCACATATGGCGATGGGCTGAACAGCTGCATTGGTGGACTGCTGCGTTTGAGGAAAAGCAGATTGGATAGGTGGCTGACTGCGAGCGCATTACGCTTGCCTGTCAGGATGTCATTCATGCTGCTGAATTTACACTCACATTTACTGGTGGATATGGCAATAGTTTCTACCGCCTTCAGTCGTGACAAGGAGACGTGCGTTTTTGTAGCTTTGGAATCCTTGAACTTTCGGAATCCCCGAACACTCTCCATCCCATCTACCCTGAACACGTCGTACAGGTGTCTCACTGCATTTTCTCCAAACTGAGTGTCCAGCTCTTCAGGCCACAAGTCAGAGGACCTTCACGTCTTCCATTATCTCTCTCTATTTACCTGCTCTCATTGTCCATTGTGCTGATATGGGAGGAGTGTGTTGGTGTGAACAACTTGGGAGTGAACACTCTCTTCCTCTGTACGACGCGAGTACATTCACAAGCGACTGCAAGGACTCTTGCATTATGTACCTCTAAACACAGCAGTCGTGGTCTGAAATTCAGGAGCACACAGCTTTGTTCACTTCAAATGTTAATCAAATTAATCCCGCCCGTGTTGAAAGCGTCAAAGTAACGATCTGTAAATGCACGTGACAGATGTAATCTTTTCAGGATGAAGGTTTACACGAGTCACAACGTTGAATGAAATACAGTATTTTTTTCACCTTTATTTAACCAGGTAAGCTAGTTGAGAACAAGTTCTCATTTACAACTGCGACCTGGCCAAGATAAAGCAAAGCAGTGCAACAGAAAAAACAACAGAGTTACACATGGGATAAACAAGCGTACAGTCAATAACACAATAGAAAAAAAATAAAGTCTATATACAGTTTGTGAAATGGCATGAGGAGGTGAGGCAATAAATAGGCCATAGTAGCAAAGTAATTACAATTTAGCAGATTAACACTGGAGTGATAGATGAGCAGATGATGGTGTGCAAGTAGTGATACTGGTGTGCAAAAGAGCAGCAAAGTAAATAAAAACAATATGGGGATGAGGAAGGTAGATTGGGTGGGCTATTTACAGATGGACTATGTACAGCTGCAGCGGTCGGTTAGCTGCTCAGATAGTTGATGTTTAAAGTTAGTGAGGGAAAGGTAAGTCTCCAGCTTCAGAGATTTTTACAATTCGTTCCAGTCACTGGCAGCAGAGAACTGGAAGGAAAGGTGGCCAAAGTAAGTGTTGGCTTTGGGGATGATCAGTGAGATATATCTGCTGGAGCACGTGCTACATGAGCATGTTGTTATCATGACCAGTGAGCTGAGATAAGGCAGAGCTTTACCTAGCAAAGACTTATAGATGACCTGGAGCCAGTGGGTCTGGCGACTAATATTTAGCGAGGGCCAGCCGACTAGAGCATACAGGTCGCAATGTTGGGTGGTATAAGGCGCTTTGGTAACAAAACGGATGGCACTGTGATACTCTACTCAGCAAATTGGATGTAGTCTATTGGAAGCTATTTTGTAGATGACATCGCCGAAGTCGGGGATCGGTAGGATAGTCAGTTTTACTAGGGTAAGTTTGGCGGCGTGAGTGAAGGAGGCTTTGTTGCGAAATAGAAAGCCGACTCTAGATTTGATTTTAGATTGGAGATGTTTGATATGAGTCTGGAAGGAGAGTTTACTGTCTAGCCAGACACCTAGGTATTTGTAGTTGTCCACGTAGTCTAGGTGAGAACCGTCCAGAGTAGTGATAATAGTCGGGCGGGCAGGTGTGGGCAGTGAATGGTTGAAAAGCATGCATTTGGTTTTGCTAGCGTTTAAGAGCACTTGGAGGCCACAGAAGGAGTGTTGTATGGCAGTGAAGCTCGTTTGGAGGTTAGTTAACACAGTGTCCAAAGAAGGGCCAGAGGTATACAGAATGGTGTTGTCTGCGTAGAGGTGGATCAGGGAATCACCCGCAGTAAGAGCGACATCGTTGATGTATGCAGAGAAAAGAGTCGGCCCAAGAATTGAACCCTGTTGTACCCCCATAGAGACTGCCAGAGGTCCGGACAACAGGCCCTCCAACACAGAACTCTGTCTGCGAAGTAGTTGGTGAACCAGGCGAGGCAGTCATTTGAGAAACCAAGGCTATTGAGTCTGCCGATAAGAATACGGTGATTGACAGTCGAAAGCCTTGGCCAGGTCGATGAAGACGTCTTCACAGTACTTTCTTTTATCGATGGCGGTTATGATATTATTTAGTACCTGGAGCGTGGCTGAGGTGCCCCCGTGACCAGCTTGGAAACCGGATTGCACAGCGGAGAAGGTACGGTGGGATTTGAAATGGTCAGTGATCTGTTTATTAACTTGGCCTTCAAAGACTTTAGAAAGGCAGGGCAGGATGGATGTATGGCCCCATACATATTTCTTTAAAAATGTGTGCAACAGAGCAAATGTTTCACAGTTAGTTCAATCCAAGATCCTTGGGACGTCCCTACCCTAAATCCCAACGAAATACATTTACACATACATGTTATTCAATAATTTCCCGTGGCGACTTTAGAATGTAAATCTTGGTTGGGTAAATGTAACTTTTTGTTGTTGTTGATGCATGCCAGCAGAGCCACTACACAACACTAAACAATACATGAATTGCACTATAATGGTGACAAACGGTGCCCGCAAAACTGTTAGGGCCTACAAAGCTGTCCAAACAGCAGAGCTTACTTTTCAGCACCATTGAGTGAATCCTTACCACTGTTACACCTGGCTGTCAGCGGAGCCTTGTATGGCAGCAAAACTGTTCATTCGGTCTCATTTACTGCTTTTAAAAAAACATAGCTGATATGGCTTACTTGTTTAAACAAAGTGGTTTCTAGTGACAATTGAGATGTACAAACTATGGCATAAGCGAACGATGAGCAGATAAGAGGCAATCCGTAATTTCTATTAAGACATTAATGAGCGAGCTAAAGCTGACTTAGTCAATATAACTATTTGTTCAGCACTTCAAGTCAAATCAAATGTATTGGTCACATACACATATTTAGCAGATGTTATTGCGGGTGTAGTAAAATGCTTGTAAGAAATAACACACAAAAAAACTAAATAGTGCAAAGTTGCTTAGGAGCTTGAAGCAGAGCTGCCATGTCTGTCGGCACCATCATTCACTTTTGAAATGTGCAGGACAGTATTCAGAACATGGGCATTCTTACAGTATTCTGCCTGTACCCTAAGGGGGCATATAAGCAGACAACGAAAGCTCTTACAATATTCAATGATGACATTTCTCTCAAACAGGCTATAGGTTACATGTGCACCACTAAGTTAGAACAGTAGGCTAAGTTATGAGTGGGAAAAGGACCAAATTATTAAGGTCAGGCACATGGGCTACTAACAGCTTACTACACAACATACACTTAGTATTATTTAATTAGCTACAGTATACATATCTCCAGCGTACAATACATTTTTTGGACTCACCTTGTTGTGCTGAGCTTATTTGAACAGGAAGTTGGAGCGGCGGTCCTTCTCATTGGAAAATTTTGTCATGAAACTTTGTCATCAAAGTCTAGCATTCACAGGATTTATAGTGCTTTCAAGACAACTGGAACAAGGTCGAATCATGACGTCAGTGATCTTCAGGTCGGAGCTCTAGAAAGACGCCCCAGTTCCAGACTTGGAATTCAGAGTTGGATGACTGTTCAATACGTATTTTCCCAGTTGGAGCTAGTTTTTTCCCGAATTGCCAGTTGTCTTGAACTCCGTGAAGTCTGAGATTTCCTAATTTATGAGTTTCCAGTTGTTTTGAATGAGGCAGAAGTCATGCTGGATTGACAGCATGGCCAATGTATTCAACCTTTTCTGGCCCTAGTAAAGGAATGGGATAAGAATATATAAATCTAAAATATATGGATGAACAGTGACAGAGTGGCTAAGATGCAATAGATAGTGTAGGATACAGTGTAGGATACAGTATATACATATGAGATAAGTAATGCGAGATATGAAAACATTCTTAAAGTGGCATTATTAAAGTGACTAGTGTTCCATTTATTAATGTGGCCAATGATGTCAAGTCTGTAGGTAGGCAGCCGCCTCTCTGTGCTAGTGATGGCTGTTTAACAATCTGAAGGCCTTGAGATAGAAGCTGTTTTTCAATCTCTCTGTCCAAGCTTTGATGCACCTGTACTGACCTTACCTTCTGGATGGAAGCGGGGTGAATAAGCAGTGGCTCGGGTGGTTATTGTCCTTGATCTTTTTTGCCTTCCTGTGACATCGGGTGTTTTGGGTGTCCTGGAGGGCAGGTAGTTTGCCCCTAGTGATGCGTTGTGCAGACCGCACCACCCTCTGGAGAGCCCTTGCGGTTGTGGGTGGTGCAGTTACTGTACCAAGCAATGATACAGCTCGACAGGATGCTCTCGATTGTGCACCTGTAAAAGTTAATGAGGGTTTTCGGTGACAAGCCACATTTGTTCAGCCTCCTGAGGATGAAGAGTCACTGTTGTGCCTTCTTCACCACACTGTCTGTGTGCGTGGACCTTTTCAGTTTATCGGTGATATGTACACCGAGGAACTTAAAACTTTTCACCTTCTCCACTGCTGTCCCGTCGATGTGGATAGGGGGTGCTCCCTTTGCTGTTTCCTGTAGTCCACGATGATCTCTTTTGTTTTGCTGACATTGAGTGAGAGGTTATTTTCCTGACACCACACTCCAAGGGCCCTCACCAATCAAGCCTACCACTCTGGTGTCGTCTGCAAACTTGATGATTGAGTCGGAGTTGTGCATGGCCACGCAGTCATGGGTGAACAACACTCTACAACCAGCGCATCATCCGCTTCCAGTGCCAGTTTTCTATCCAACGAGAGACTGGGCCGACGGAAGGGCGGAGGTGGTCGTGGGCACGCACACCGACGAGATGCCGCACCCGACGGAGTAAGGAGAAACGACCACCAGAGGCAGAACCCACGGGACTGAGTGTCTTTAATTTATCAAGCAAGATATTGAGCCCTGCACATGTCTCTGTGCTTAATAAAGGGGTATCTTTTGTGCCTACAACTCAGTTCAATGATTTCAATGTTAAGGTAGACATGTTGAATTTAAAAAAAACATTTTTTTAGAAACATCCGTTTAAGGGAATACTTTAGCTCCCCTAATCGTGATATTTCTACTGAACGTGTAGGTTGCTCACCTGCACATACTCCGACTCCTTTTAGAAGTAAGAGTTATTTTGTACCTCCATCCAATCGCAATCAGTCTATTGAGACATATTGCAGACTGGTTGAAAA
This sequence comes from Oncorhynchus gorbuscha, assembly GCF_021184085.1. NCBI lineage: Eukaryota > Metazoa > Chordata > Actinopteri > Salmoniformes > Salmonidae > Oncorhynchus > Oncorhynchus gorbuscha. Next base: position 42,880,096 of record NC_060187.1, read on the forward strand.
ATATGTTGTTCATCTCCTGAAGAACAAACAGGAGTACATATTTTCCCATAATTTACCTCAGGATGAAAAACAAGCTCTGCTTGATTTACAATCCGATCCGTCAGTCCTTATTCGTCCTGCTGATAAGGGTGGGTCGGTTGTACTCATGGATAGGACAGTTCATGTAAATGGGTGTCATAGACAACTGCTTGACAACACCTTTTTACAAGAAACTCAGAAGTGACCCTACTGTCCAATTTCAGAACACAATCTTTACTGTCCTAGATGGGTATTTAAGTTCTGGTCAGATAACCAAAAAATAACATGACTTTTTGGCTATTCAACACCCTAAAATTGCCACTTTCTATACTTGCAGTAATTACACAAGAATGTTACAAAACCTCCAGGGTGCCCTATTGTAGCGGGCATTGATGCAGTAACGGCCCCTTTATCGACTTTTGTTGACTTTATTAGACCACTCACAGAACAGCTCCCCTCCTTTGTAAAGGACACCAGCAGTATGATCTCTATTATTGAATCTCTTGATCCCCTCCCTGATAATACTTTGTTAGTTACTTTGATGTTGAGCCGTAATACACAAATATTCCACATGAGTGCGGTATTGAAGCTATGGAACATTTTCTTCTGCAACGTGACCCTAATGAACTACCTTCAAGTGCATGCATTATAACATTCGCTGAAATAGTACTCAAACACAACTACTTCATGTTTCTAAGTGATTTCTTTATTCGGACGAAGGGTACTGCTATGGGATCCCACATAGCTCCTAACTAAGCTAATTTGTATGTGGGTTACATGGAGAAACAGTCCATTTTCAATCATCTCAAAAAATATTTACTTGCCTAACATTATTATGTGGAAACGGTATATTGATTATATTTTTGTTCTATGGAGCGATGATACAAAACAGCTCCAGGCGTTCTAATGCTTTTCTTAACTCCTGTTCAGAGCATCTGAGATTTACTATGCAATCTGACACACGTCAAATCAGTTTCCTTGATCTTCAGATCTTGTGTGAGGATAATGTTCTCTACACTGATCTTTACAGGAAACCTACTGATCCTAACAGTTTGAGGGCTGATAGTTGTAACCCACTTCCTTTGAAAAACAGTTTGCCCTACAGCCAATTCTGTCGAATCAAAATAATTCAGATTTAGACAGAAATATGGCTGAGCCGCAAAGAAAATTCAAGGAGAGGAGATACAAAATTGGTCAGATTAACACTGCCATTGAGGAAATTAAACACAAAACAAGAAATGGCCTTTTCAAGGTCAGTCTCGCAAAAAGAAGCATTCTTGCGTTCTAACTATCCGCTATTCAAAGTGCTCTGAACAAATTAAGGGAATCGTTCACAAACATTGGCACATTCTAAGATCCGATGACAGTATCGGTAATGTGTTTTCGGATCCTCCCTTGGTCGTATTCTCGCGGGGCAGAAATCTCAGATCAATTGGTAAACTCTCAAGATATCCCTGCAGAACGTCTATTTGCGCCCTTACTGGATGACAACTATAAGTGTAATAGCTGTGCTTAATGTAATGGCAGTTATAAATGTAGATCCTTCAAACACCCCCAAACAGGGAAACAGATCCCAATCAATGGTGTTATCACGTGCTCCACCAAGGCAGTTATTTGTTTTATAACATGTCCTTGTGGTAAAAAAATGATGTGGGTAAAAACAAAGCGCGAATTAAAAGTACGAATCTCGGGGCATCGAAGCACCAGTGCAAAAACTCGCATTACCCAGTTGCGGTCCACTTTTTGGAATCTAACCACTCGATTTCGTCCCTACGTTGTATTGGCATCGAACATGTCACCCTCCCTAGGACAGGGATTTATTGTTCAAACGAGAGGCTACCCGTATCTTTAATTGAAAGACCCTTGCTACCTTCGGTCTCAACGTAGACTTTGATCTGAAGCCATTATTGTGATTTTGCTATTGTAAATGTTTGTAGGTTTAATATTGTATCTATGATCGTATGCTATCCATTTATGTTTTTTGTATGCCATTTTAATATATGATAATTAACCAATGATATTAGGCCACACCCGGCCATGATTACATACACCTGTGTGTGTCCTTTGACACTATATAAACGAGTCACCCCGCAGTGATTGTCATTATACCCTGAAGAAGACAGCGTGTCTGTCAAAACGTTGGATAGGTTATTAAATTATTGCATCTGAGTGCGGCTCTCCTTTAATTTCTCAGGTGTTCTATTCCGCTAGTCAGCACCTCTCCTAAATATGTGTGTTTCTTTCGCCTCTAGTAATAACACATGATAACACACAATAAATATTCACAAAAAAGTATTTATTTTTCAACAAATAATCTCAAGAATCCCAGCCATGAACAAAGCATAGAGTATAGTTTTCAAATTGCCGCAAACAACATTCATGCCCCGATTGTTCTTTTAATTCTTAGGGAGTGGGTGTGTGTTTCCATCGAAGACGAGCATTACTGTTAGTCCAAGTATTGGTGATTCACATTCGTCAGGAAAGGAACAGGGCTTCAGTGGATTGTGTCATTATAGACTTTGTCGTTGTCATAAATATCTGTAAGGCGGCCAGGAAATGGGTTAAATCGTCTTTCGCTTTTCCTACTAAGCATATTCACTGAGTATACAAAACATGTCTAGGAATTCGGTCCGGCCAGGACAATGACGTCATAGTCTCTCAAAGAGCTTGATTTACAGTAATTGTTCCTGCGTAGCACCCTTTCAAGAAACCAGAGTAAAATGTAAAAAAATAAAAAATAACATACCGGTGATATGATCGACATCGTCATAAACATCATCCCCTTCCCTGAAAAGGAATATTGAAAACAGTATTAACCAGAATATTATGACACAGTTGTCAACAGCAAAACAGGATACCAGTGACTGAATACCAGGGATTCTGGATTCATAATCGACCAAATAATTGTGTTAAATAAATATATAAGAAACCTACGCCTGTAGAAGAACCCTGGGCACATATCCATCTGTGAGAGAAAGAAAAAGAGGCAACAATTAGAATAATGACACATGCTAGAAAAATGTATCTAGAATCTCTTATTGATTATTAGGCTGCACTACAGACAAAAGAGGAAACCTTTTAGTTAGTTACCAGTATCTTTGGCTGTACTACGACCATACATAGCCCGGTAGCCTAATCAGATATAAAACTGACTTTTACGGACTTGTCACTAGAAGGTGATGTATTCACATACATTTCCCCTGCTTGTTGCGACACAGGGCTTTTTCGGCACTGGTGACTTGAATGACCTCCAGGATCTCTCCTTGAACCACAGCTAGAGCTGTCCCTCCTGTCTTCTTGATGCTTGCGTTCAGGTCAACCATCATGCTGTGTAACACCAAAATCGGTCCCTCAAACTGAAAGAACAAAATAAAAGTTATGTTTACTTCTTTTTTTATACGACTTGGTAATGTCATATGACATGACATCGTTGAGTAGGCTAATAGTGAGTGATCGAGCTTTTCAGGGCGTGCACATGAATTGCGTCAAATGCCAATTTTCAACAGTTTTCTTGGAAGATTTGCAAGAAGAGCAAAATATGTACCTTAAACTTTTTTCTAAATTCCTTTTCGTCTTTCTCCAGCATCTCTCTCATTACTGGATCTAGACTGGAACATAAAGACACACATCCTTTTGTGTGATCACAAAAAGTTGCTTGTGTCCTATTTCAGTAGCCAACTTTATCTCTTATTTCTTCTTTGTAGCCATTAGCAACTACTTTACTTATATTCAGTGCAATGCATGCTCTATGCAACAGACATTCAAGCTAAACTGTATACAAACTTCCATTTTCATGTTTTAGGTAAACATACAGGCCAAATGTGGCAAGCTATCAAAGCAACACCACACTCAGAAAAACCACAGACTGAGAAAGGCATTGACTAACCCTCCTGTGTATCTGAAAAGTACATATTTGTTCTATTAAATTCAAATGCCAAATACCTAATTTACAAGAGGTGGAGGGAGGAAGTTATTGGATGTTCCTTACACATCATCATAGTCATCTCTCTGTGTGTGTGGGGGGGGGGGGGGGGGGGGGGGGTGCATTTGCATATTTGTGTGTGGGAGAGCAACCTGTTCATGTTTCCTGAGGAGTCAACATCATAATAGATGTCATTGTCTTCAGAACGGACAGGAGGTGGTGGTGGTGGCAGTGAGTGGTCAGGCGCTCTGGACAGTTTGAGTTTACGTTTCACTTCCTCGTAATCCACATCCACACACGTGCTAATGATGTAACCATCTGCAAAGCAACACTTCATTACTGGCTCTTGGTAGCTTTAGGTACACAACATGGGTGGTTTTCAACGTTGTCACAGCACATATCGAACTAGTATAAAATACGGAACAAATATGGGCTGTTTTAGTTCTATGGAATTAAATAGTGTTTTACTCACAGGTGCCAGTCTGTGTGCGGGCTAGCCACCTGCCATCGGGGTTGTTCTTAACCCGTATGATCTCCACTCTGTTTCCCTGCCGAACACTTAGATCATGCTTGCCCCCCTGCCAGTCGTGTCGAACCCTGCCCATGTGAAGGACATCTATGTCCCCAGTACCCAGCTGTGGAAGGGTAAAAGTAAATGCATACAGAGGGTTGTAAAGTGTTGTTTCTAACCTACAGAGATGAATGAGATCTCTGTTACATTACTGTAATGCATTACTGTATTTCCATATTAAGCAAACATACTCATAATAACACAAAGAGAATATCCAAAACTCTGAAACGTGTTTCGATATTCATATGTAGCAAGTGAGTTATGACAGACAGGTCACTGTTTGGGGGGATATCTGGACTTGTGAGTGGTTAGCGCATGGAAATGTAGTGCGTCACCTTAAATTTCTTTCTGTATTTGTTGTCCCTTTCCAGTCTTTTCTTTTGATTTCTCTTCTCCTGCTCTTGCTGCCACCTCAACTCTTTCTGTTTCTTCTTATCAGAACTTGTGTTTTTCACCTCCTGTTCATTGCCTCTGAAATTTCAAAAGAAAAGAGACATGAGTGGTCAGTAATACTATTTGCAGTGGACAGCTCTTACGCCCATATAAACATATTATAACAGATATGGGACTATTCACATGTTTTCCATTAGCCTTGTGATATGGGATGTTACAAGTGTGCTATGACAGGCATTGCGATGTCTACTTGTAAGACAAGCATAAACCCAATATATTTGAACTCAACATACAATATGTAGTTGTATTGCTATACTACACTTACTTATAGACATCACTTCCATCGCTCCCCTGTAGCCAGGAATAAAAAGATAGATTCAAGGTAAATGTCATGATGAAAAGCATGTTTTTCAGGAACAGTGTTTCAGAAGTAATTCAGAAGCAGTGTTCTGCATGAATGCTCACTGATGGTAAACATAGAAGGCTCCCACAGAATGTTCTTACCTCAACTACTCGTGAAGAACTATTGTCATTCCAGGAGTCTGTGGGTGAAATAGCAGAAAAGCTCAATTGATGACATGCATGAACAAGTGATAAACATGTCAAATACATGCATTATGGAATGATGGATTGAGATACAGTACGTGTACATAATACAAGCTTTCACGTAAATCATACATTCATGTCAACTCAAGTCATCCGGATTCAGCACTGAATTCACAATAGCCAGTGAATCTCTTGCATGTGTTCCTGGTTAAATAGCAGGTATTTTCAGTCATACCACTCTTGTCCCAGCTCCCTGGGTGATTTAGGGGCGGGGGAGGTGGTTTCACATCAAGGCCTACGTCGTCATGTCCCCCCTGGTCATCCTCGAAATGTCTAACGAGACAACAGGAATCAGAGGGAATAATACATCAAGTGGAAAATGTACCTTTTTCAGTGTTCCTGTACAGTAACCATTTGCCTACATAGTAACGCCAAAATATAAGAACGACTTCCCAAATCTTGGTTCATACTATCACTTTAACACTCGACACTTGACATTTCAAGTGAGCACACTCACACTGGGGTACACTGCCGTGGAAGGCTGCTGGGCTTGGTTGGAAGTCTTGGGGGGCCAGAGGAACTGACTAGCCCTGGGAGAGACTGACTACTGCCACCTGAGTAGAATAGAAACAACCTGCACTTTAGGTTTACAGTAGGTCTGAAATGATTTAAATATTAACAGATTTATTACTGGGCAGTGTTCTGCAGCGGCAGTCTGAGCACCTCTTTTCGTCATTAATTTCTTACAGAATATTAGGGGGGAAAAATATTTTAGAGAGATATGTAGAGGTTTTAACTTAGTAACCAGATAAGGTGCACAGCATACTTGACCTTGATAGGTTGTAAATGAACAGATGACTTTCCTGTGCTACTATGCTGTTTACAGTAAGGCCATACTTGTGTTCAGTCAGTTTTCCCCTTTTACACTTGTAATGGAGGGGGTGCTTTTTCAATGAAAATCAAGCTGCTTACCGTCAGTCTTCCTTAACCCTGGTTGCCCTGCGAGGTGTGGTGCCCTGGTGCTTCTCTGATGGGCCTGCAGGTTGATGTGAGGGGGCCGTCTGGGTTTTATGGGGCTGGGAGCCTCAGGGGGCAGGGCCCTTCTCAGGGGGGTCACCACTGTAAGATTTCTCTGGCTGGGCAGGGAGGGGGGCGTCGGCTTGGTAGGGCCGGGGTGTACTCCCTTATGCTTCAGCATCATGTTCTGCAGAAGCTCCCCAGTGACTCTCACCCTGCCTTGTGGGTCTATGTTTGTCGGTGGGGGTGCTGGTAGGGGTAGATCCTTGGCGGCTCTGTGGGGTCGGTGTGATGGTGGAAGGTGGTGGAAGACACTATGAGGCTCGGGGCTGGTGGACATGCCCTCCAGTTCAGCCCTTACATGTCGTGGTGGTAGCCTCTGAAGGACCGGGGAGTAGCTTGATCCAGGAAGTGGTGGTGTGGGAACTATAAGCATGAGTTTATTTCGGACCCCTCCGTTTGCTGTAACACTGACGTCTGCCAACCTCGGGCCTCCTCTCCAAAATCCTCGCAGTGGAGGTTTTGGAGAAGTGCTGTCTCGACTACCTGCCATGTCAGCCTTGGCATGGAACCTGGCCCTCAATGCACGAACATCCACACTCTTCCCCTGAAACAGATGGAGGAAGGTGAGATTGGAGCTGCTTAGTTCGTAAGCAGGAAGTTTGCTATAATAATAACAAAACCAGAGCAACCACCCCCACACACCTCTCTTTCTTTACACATCCATTCAATAGAATCTTTCAAATCATCTAAACACTACAGGTCTACTGACATTTAACATGGTAGGTGCAACCAAACCACATGTCACATGCAAGCCAAACTACCATATAACCAGTTAGGGCAGATGTTCTGAGATGGAGGTCATGGCACAGCTATCAAGTGTAGGTCAGATTGTCACAGACAATGCACTTGTATGATCAATGTTACCTCTGAAAGAATTGGGAGATCTTTGCAGATTTAAGGGTTACAAGAATGAAACAATGAAGAGATGCAGGAAGTAACTACAACCACATACCTACGAACCTCATGTATCCCTCTGCAGTGGTTGCCATAGAAATGGCAGTCGCAGTCATAAGTGGGCCAATGAGGTGCATGTTTTGCTATTGATATTTTTATTGGGACACGCAGAGGAAATAAGAAAGACCTGTCTCTGTACCACAACAGACGGAGCCTATGTGGCATTGTTCTCGAGCACTTGATTACTCAAAACAGAACTGTGTGCCCTTTGACATTTGCATTGCCTCTAGATAGAACATTCCAAAATTGTCTGAAAGAGTTCACATGAGTTATATTATTAACATATAGGTGTAGTTTGTCTATGGCATAGGTGTATAAAGGCTAAAGCAAAATTGGTTTCCAAATAATAAAAACCTGATTAAACAAATATCTAATTAAATAGGAGATCTAATTAAACACCTGGCAAACACCTGGCAACCACCTAGACTTCATCACCGCTCTGATTACTCTCCCTTCAAATAGCCCTCAGTAGCCTCTGTCATCAGGCAGTATTGGTTTTGGTTACGTTCAGTACGCTTCTCCTGTTTTATATTATCTTCATGTTTATTATTATTAAACTCACCTTCTGCACCTGCTTCCTGACTCCTTGTGTTTACAATACAGAATACTGTCTCACGAAAATATGGAAATATGGATATCTCCCAGATGGCCGACGTATAGGAACACCTACTCCGTCAACACCATGACCAGCTAGCTCAACTGGGTACGGTAATATATGAGGTCCTCCATGTTCTCCACTACCTTCGACAATACCCGAGAGGATTCAGCTCCAACTAGCAGAGGACCCTCCACACCGATTCGTCCCAGAGAGCCAGTCCCCTAGCTCATCCAGCAGTCCGCCCAGGTCAGCGATGCCCTATTGTCTGTCCCGGACAAATATGACGGGACTTCCTACTCCAGTGCTATCTTTATTTCGTCCTTCAGACAGGGGCCCCCACCACCGAGAGGTCCAAGGTTGCCACAGTATGCCCTCACCTTCTGCACCTGCTTCCTGACTCCCTGCGTATACGTTACAAGTATGCTGATTGTAAATAATTAACTGGTGATATCAATGATTCCTCTCATCACTGACTGAACCACTACTTTTTACACAGATAAATAACAACCAATCAAATGGCTTGAGTACAAATTGAAATGTTCCACTTAATTGAGTCATTTACAAACTGAAAAGCAGATTATTCCGCACTACATCCTGATGATCAATTTATAGTGGACATTATTTTGTTCTTTAGCTACCTAAATCTAGATAAATTATATTCTAACCTGCAGCATTGTTTATAAATTTGATTTGTTAACTGAATCAGAGAACAGTGAAATGAATCATGGCCCATCTAAACAAGTGATGATTGTATCACAGAGTAGGCAGCATGTGAAAGTCACTCTTTCGTCTTTACCATATATCAGTGGTCCCCAAGGTCCCTTTCTAAGTCAAAATGCAAGCCGGGATCTACCGCTCAGATTTCTTTCAAACATGAAACTAAGCCTAAGCAGCATTAACCAATTAAAAACAATTCTGTAGCAATGAGGTTTATGCCCAATACACAGTGGCGACCCATCATTCAGGACAATGCCCCACCTGTTTTGAGCCCCACCTGTTTACCAACCCCTACGCGCTGTATTTTCCGATGGCTGCCCCACCACCATCAGCTAGGCTGAAACACTTGCATTTTGGAGCTGCCTTACTCAAGAAAGCAATTCAGCTTTATTAACTCAATCATTTTTTATTATTGTAAAACTAACTCCTGTTATTATTTTATTTTTGGAGCTAATGTTCTCTAGTTGCACCGTGATTGGCTCAGTGTTCTGTCAGTCATTGGGACACTACGTCACCGCAGAATCTACAGGGAGAGCTCGAAAATTCAAGCACCTTGGGTGCTACCATCGAGTTACATTAGAAATTACCATCCAAGAAGGCTCAAAGTCATTGGCCACAGATAAAATGACGTCAAATCACGTTAAAGCTACCATAGCTTTGATTGGACCGATCATGTCAACATCATACTTTCAAAATCTTAGCTAGCAAGCTAGACAAGCAGTCATCGGGAGGACCCTCTACACCGAATCATGTCAAAAATCTGGCAAATCCTTTTCAATCCTTGTCATATGAAGAGAAATTATAGAGAAAACGTAGTGGTGCTCATCGGCCATTGGACATAAACATCACACAACAAGTTGGAAATCGCAAATTTAACAATGAGTGGTTTGGAAGGAATCAGTGGCTAACTCCAAGGAGACTCAGAACTGGGAAATCTCAGACTTCAGTGAGTTCAAGACCCCTGGGAACTCGGGGGGGGGCGAGCTCCAAATGGGAAAATGTACCTTTTTCAGTGTTCCTGTACAGTAACCATTTGCCTACATAGTAACGCCAAAATATAAGAATGACTTCCCAAATCTTGGTTCATACTATCACTTTAACACTCGACATTTCAAGTGAGCACACTCACACTGGGGTACACTGCCGTGGAAGGCTGCTGGGCTTGGTTGGAAGTCTTGGGGGGCCAGAGGAACTGACTAACCCTGGGAGAGACTGACTACTGCCACCTGAGTAGAATAGAAACAACCTGCACTTTAGGTTTACAGTAGGTCTGAAATGATTGAAATATTAACAGATTTAATACAGGGCAGTGTTCTGCAGCGGCAGTCTGAGCACCGCTTTTCGTCATTCATTTCTTACAGAATATTAGGGGGGAAAAATATTTTAGAGAGAGATATGTAGAGGTTTTAACTTAGGTGCTCCAAATGGGAAAATACGTGTCATCCAACTTAGAATTCCAAGTCTTTCTAGAGCTCCGACCTGAAGATCACTGATGTCATGATTCAACCTTGTTTTTTTAACATTCTCACCTGTATTGAAAGCACCATCAATCCCAAGAATGCCAGACTGTGATGAGAAAGTTTGATAACAATAATTTGTCCACAAGGACCGCTGCGCCACCTTCCTGTTCAAGTGGGCACAGCACAACAAGGTGAGTCCAAAATTGTCTTGTATGCTGCTGCATAAATTATGTAATATACCAGGGAGATACAGTTGAAGTCGGAAGTTTACATACACCTTAGCCAAATACATTTAAACTCCTGGCATTTAATCCTAGTAAGAATTCCCTGTCTTTGGTAAGTTAGGATCACCACTTTATTTTAAGAATGTGAAATGTCAGAATAATAGAAGAGAGAATGATTTATTTCCGCTTTTATTTCTTTCATCACATTCCCAGTGGGTCAGAAGTCTATATACACTCAATTAGTATTTGGTATCATTGCCTTTAAATTGTTTAACTTGGGTCAAACGTTTCAGGTAGCCTTCCACAAGCTTCCCACAATAAGTTTGATGAATTTTAGCCCATTCCTCCTGACAGAGCTGGTGAAACTGAGTCAGGTTTGTAGGCCTCCTTGCTCACACACACTTTTTCAGTTCTGCCCACAAATCGTCTATCGGATTAAGGTCGGGGCTTTGTGATGGCCACTCCAATAGCTTGACTTTGTTGTCCTTAAGCCATTTGCCACAACTTTGGAAGTATGCTTGGGGTCATTGTCCATTTGGAAGACCCATTTGCGACCAAGCTTTGACTTCCTGACTGATGTCTTGAAGATGTTGCTTCAATATATCCACATAATTTTCCTTCCTCATGAAGCCATCTATTTTGTGAAGTGCACCAGTCCCTCATGCAGCAAAGCACCCCCACAACATGATGCTGTAACCCCCGTGCTTCACGGTTGGGATGGAGTTCTTCAGCTTGCAAGCCTCCCCCTTTTTCCTCCAAACATAATGATGGTCATTATGGCCAAACAGTTTGATTTTTATTTCATCAGACCAGAGGACATTTCTATAAAAAGTACAATCTTTGTCCCCATGTGCAGTTGCAAACTGTAGGCTGGCTTTTTATGGCGGTTTTGGAGCAGTGGCTTCTTCCTTGCTGAGCAGCCTTCAGGTTATGTCGATATAGGACTCATTTTACTGTGGCTATAGATACTTTTTACCTGTTTCCTCCAGCATCTTCACAAGGTCCTTTGCTGTTGATCTGGGATTGATTGCACTTTTCACACCAAAGTACGTTCATCTCTAGGAGACAGAACATGTCTCCTTCCTGAGCAGTATGATGGCTGTGTGGTCCCATAGTGTTTATACTTGCGCACTATTGTTTGTACAGATGAACACGGTACCTTCAGGCATTTGGAAATTGCTCCCAATGATGAACCAGACATGTGCCTTATCCTAATAATTTGGTCACTTTCCCCCTACTGTTCTGACTTGGTGGTGCACATGTAGCCTAACCTATAGCCTGTTTTAGAGAAATGTCATCATCGAACATTGTAAGAGCTTTCATTGTCTGCTTATATGTCCCCATTATTTATCCTACGGTTCTGACTTGGTGTTCAGGGAGAATACTGTAAGAACGGTCCATGTTCTGAATTTATATTTCAAAATTTCTGAACAAATAGTTATATTGGCTACGGGTATATCCTAGCTCGCTCATTAATGTCTTAATCGAAATTATGGATTGCCTCTTATCCGCTCATCTTCCCCTTTTACCATAGTTTGTACATCTCAATTGTCAGTATTTTTTTATTGCTGTGTTGTGGCTTTGCTGGCATGCACCCCCCCCCCCCCCCAAAGAATTGAGTTTGCCCCACCAAGATATACAAGCTAAAATCGCCAATGCCAATACATTATCACTGCATATTGGCTATACTTGAATTGTCCTGCCAATATTGTTCTTCTCAGATCATTTTGAAATTATATTTAATCATTTGTAGGTCTATGATCACAATGGGATTAGATATTTTGTTGTATTACTTATGAGACACATCCAAGTGAGCATAATAATATAATAATAGTTTTTTTTATGGACTGATCTGATGGTCAGTCTGAAGTGCATTTTATGATTTATACAAGTGTTGAACAAAGTTGACAGTGCAGAATAACAACTTAAACATGAACTTACTCATAAAAACAGCAGCTCTTTGTAGTATTCGTTGAGTCTCTCTTTAATCATGGCTTTACACGTTTTGAAATATCACAGTATCAGCTTTGCTGTGCGTTCAAGGTTTATATTTACAGTCTAAGGCTTGAGGAACTTGTGCAGAAGGTGATCTGGGCTATCTGATTGGCCAGTGGTAGGCCTATAGTTGCACTTGACTTGCTCTCTGTGCGGAATTCTACCTCAGACATGAAATGGATAAAAATGAGAACACTTTGCCTTCCCGGAACTAGGGCTGCTGCTGAACCAAGTACACGTACCTCCAAAAGGCTTTATCGTTGGTTTTTTTACAGAAATGTTCAGTGATTTACTAAAAATGTCTTGGAGATCAACCAGTCGACCGCGACCTACCAGTTGGCGACCACTGCCAAAAGGTGTAAATATTTTTTTCAAGTTTAACGTGGTTTATGGATGCCATGACATCGAAACCCCATCACAAGAAGGTATTTGTAGAAGCGCGATAATTGAAAAAAAAAACATGAAACCGTGACGGGTTACAGAGAAAGTGAGAATATGCGCTAAAAAGGCTGCGTTTAAACAGGAATCCCAAATGTTTTTTTTCTTCTATTAATTGGTATTTTGACCAATGGCCAATAATTGGGTGGAGATCAGAATTGTGTCTGCCTGTGTAAACGTAGCCATTAATACGCTGCAGAAAACTTATATCCCTATTTTATTATAGGCTGTCCAATAGTATTAATCTTTTGCATGTGTTTCTCTATCTTTTCATCAATGTTTAAGTGATATCTTACCATCTTTGTCCGTTTGAAGGTTAACTCAATTTAGATGAAAATTAAGTGGTCCATGTTGAACTCGTATTTTGGGTGCCATTCAAGCATGCTGCGCTATATTGTTCGGTCTGTTTCTCAATGGATATCCCCAATGCTAAATCAGGAAATAGATGGGGTGACACAAAGGCTACTGGAAGAGTTCATTTAGACCATAAGATGATGAATCTGTAGAGTATATTACCGTAAGATATGCATTTTTATTATGACATCCATGACACAATTTATTTCCATTACTTTTGATGATTACCATTACAAAGTGTATGTCCCTCTTGAAAAACGAGTACTTTAAAAAATATATTTTTAACATTATCAGTAGGCCCAATACCCATTTAATCCAAAATGGAGCTGAGATACTCAAATCTATTCAACCCTCATTACTTGATTTAAATATCTACACAAACATGATTTATGAACACTAATCCTGTCATGTTTTGTCATTGATTATCATGTCTTGTCCCTGTGCTTCCCTTCTATTCGTTTCCCTCTGCTGGTCTTATTAGGTTCTTTCCCTCTTTCTATCCCTCTCTCTCCCCCTCCCTCTCTCCCTCTCTCGCTCTCTCTCTCTATCGTTCCGTTCCTGCTCCCAGCTGTTCCTCATTCTCCTAACTACCTCATTTACTCTTTCACACCTGTCCCATATTTTGCCCTCTGATTAGAGTCCCTATTTCTCCCTCTGTTTTCCGCTTCTGTCTTTGTCGGATCCTTGTTTGATGTTTGCTGTTCTGTGTCCTTGTTCCGCCCTGTCGTGTTTTTGCCTTCTTCAGATGCTGCGTGTGAGCAGGTGTCTATGTCAGCTACGGCCTGTGCCTTCCCGAAGCGACCTGCAGTCTGTGGTCGCGTCTCCAGTCGTTCCTCTCTACTGACGAGTGGATTTCAGTTTTCCTGTTTTGTATTTACCTAAGATAATATCCAGGATTATCGATTTTGTTTAAGACTGGAATAAACACTCTGTTTCTGTTAAGTCGCTTTTGGGTCCTCATTCACCAGCATAACAGAAGGATCCGACCAAGAATGGACCCAGCGACTACGGATTCTCGCAACACTGCCGTCGAGATCCAGGGAGCAATGCTCGGCAGACACGAGCAGGAATTGTCTGCTGCTCGTCATGCCATTGAGACCCTGGCCGCTCAGGTCTCCGACCTCTCAGGACAGTTTCAGAGTCTTCGTCTCGTGCCACCAGCTACTTCCTGGTCTTCCGAGTCTCCGGAACCTAGGGTTAATAACCCACCATGTTACTCTGGGCAGCCCACTGAGTGCCGCTCCTTTCTCACCCAGTGTGATATTGTGTTCTCTCTCCAGCCCAACACGTACTCAAGAGAGAGAGAGAGCTCGGATCGCTTACGTCATATCACTCCTTACTGGTCGGGCTCGGGAGTGGGGCACAGCTATCTGGGAGGCAAGGGCTGAGTGTTCTAACGATTATCAGAACTTTAAAGAGGAGATGATACGGGTTTTTGATCGTTCAGTTTTTGGGAAGGAGGCTTCCAGGGCCCTGGCTTCCCTATGTCAAGGTGATCGATCCATAACGGATTACTCTATAGAGTTTCGCACTCTTGCTGCCTCCAGTGACTGGAACGAGCCGGCGCTGCTCGCTCATTTTCTGGAGGGACTCCACGCTGAGGTTAAAGATGAGATTCTCTCCCGGGAGGTTCCTTCCAGCGTGGACTATTTGATTGCACTCGCCATCCGCATAGAACGACGGGTAGATCTTCGTCACCGAGCTCGTGGAAGAGAGCTCGCGTTAACGGTGTTCCCCCTCTCCGCATCTCAACCATCTCCTCCCACCGGCTCAGAGACTGAGCCCATGCAGCTGGGAGGTATTCGCATCTCGACTAAGGAGAGGGAACGGAGAATCACCAACCGCCTTTGCGTCTATTGTGGTTCTGCTGGACATTTTGTCATTTCATGTCCAGTAAAAGCCAGAGCTCATCAGTAAGCGGAGGGCTACTGGTGAGCGTTACTACTCAGGTCTCTCCATCAAGATCCTGTACTACCTTGTCGGTCCATCTACGCTGGACCGGTTCGGCTGCTTCCTGCAGTGCCTTGATAGACTCTGGGGCTGAGGGTTGTTTTATGGACGAAGCATGGGCTCGGAAACATGACATTCCTCTCAGACAGTTAGGGAAGCCCACGCCCATGTTCGCCTTAGATGGTAGTCTTCTCCCCAGTATCAGATGTGAGACACTACCTTTAACCCTCACAGCATCTGGTAACCACAGTGAGACCATTTCCTTTTTGATTTTTCGTTCACCTTTTACACCTGCTGTTTTGGGTCATCCCTGGCTAGTATGTCATAATCCTTCTATTAATTGGTCTAGTAATTCTATCCTATCCTGGAACGTTTCTTGTCATGTGAAGTGTTTAATGTCTGCTATCCCTCCTGTTTCTTCTGTCCCCTCTTCTCAGGAGGAACCTGGTGATTTGACAGGAGTGCCGGAGGAATATCATGATCTGCGCACGGTCTTCAGTCTGTCCAGAGCCAACTCCCTTCCTCCTCACCGGTCGTATGATTGTTGTATTGATCTCCTTCCGGGGACCACTCCCACTCGGGGTAGACTATACTCTCTGTCGGCTCCCGAACGTAAGGCTCTCGAGGATTATCTGTCTGTTTCTCTCGACGCCGGTACCGTGGTGCCTTCTTTCTCTCCCGCCGGAGCGGGGTTTTTTCTTTTGTTAAGAAGAAGGACGGTACCCTGCGCCCCTGCGTGGATTATCGAGGGCTGAATGACATAACGGTTAAGAATCGTTATCCGCTTCCCCTTATGTCGTCAGCCTTCGAGATTCTGCAGGGAGCCAGGTTCTTTACTAAGTTGGACCTTCGTAACGCTTACCATCTCGTGCGCATCAGAGAGGGGGACGAGTGGAAAACGGCGTTTAACACTCCGTTAGGGCATTTTGAATACCGGGTTCTGCCGTTCGGTCTCGCTAATGCTCCAGCTGTCTTTCAGGCATTAGTTAATGATGTACTGAGAGACATGCTGAACATCTTTGTTTTCGTTTACCTTGACGATATCCTGATTTTTTCACCGTCACTCGAGATTCATGTTCAGCACGTTCGATGTGTACTCCAGCGCCTTTTAGAGAATTGTCTCTACGTGAAGGCTGAGAAGTGCGCCTTTCATGTCTCCTCTGTCACATTTCTCGGTTCTGTTATTTCCGCTGAAGGCATTCAGATGGATCCCGCTAAGGTCCAGGCTGTCAGCGATTGGCCTGTTCCTAAGTCACGTGTCGAGTTGCAGCGCTTTCTCGGTTTCGCTAATTTCTATCGGCGTTTCATTCGTAATTTCGGTCAAGTGGCTGCCCCTCTCACAGCTCTTACTTCTGTCAAGACGTGCTTTAAGTGGTCCGGTTCCGCCCAGGGAGCTTTTGATCTCCTCAAGAAGCGTTTTACATCCGCTCCTATCCTTGTTACTCCTGACGTCACTAAACAATTCATTGTCGAGGTTGACGCTTCAGAGGTGGGCGTGGGAGCCATTCTGTCCCAGCGCTTCCATTCTGACGATAAGGTCCATCCTGGCGCTTATTTTTCTCATCGCCTGTCGCCATCGGAACGCAACTATGATGTGGGTAACCGCGAACTGCTCGCCATCCGCTTAGCCCTAGGCGAATGGCGACAGTGGTTGGAGGGGGCGACCGTCCCTTTTGTCGTTTGGACTGACCATAAGAACCTTGAGTACATCCGTTCTGCCAAACGACTTAATGCACGTCAAGCTCGTTGGGCGTTGTTTTTCGCTCGTTTCGAGTTCGTGATTTCTTATCGCCCGGGAAATAAGAACACCAAGCCTGATGCCTTATCCCGTCTCTTTAGTTCTTCTGTGGCTTCTACCGACCCCGAGGGGATTCTCCCTGAAGGGCGTGTTGTCGGGTTGACTGTCTGGGGAATTGAGAGACAGGTAAAGCAAGCACTCACTCACACTGCGTCGCCGCGCTTGTCCTAGTAACCTTCTTTTCGTTCCTGTCTCTACTCGTCTGGCTGTTCTTCAGTGGGCTCACTCTGCCAAGTTAGCTGGCCACCCCGGCGTTCAGGGTACGCTTGCTTCTATTCGCCAGCGGTTTTGGTGGCCTACTCAGGAGCGTGACACGCGCCGTTTCGTGGCTGCTTGTTTGGACTGCGCGCAGACTAAGTCAGGTAACTCTCCTCCTGCCGGTCGTCTCAGACCGCTTCCCATTCCTTCTCGACCATGGTCTCACATCGCCTTAGACTTTATTACCGGTCTGCCTTCGTCTGCGGGGAAGACTGTGATTCTTACGGTTGTCGATAGGTTCTCTAAGGCGGCACATTTCATTCCCCTCGCTAAGCTTCCTTCCGCTAAGGAGACGGCACAAATCATCATTGAGAATGTGTTCAGAATTCATGGCCTCCCGTTAGACGCCGTTTCAGACAGAGGCCCGCAATTCACGTCACAGTTTTGGAGGGAGTTCTGTCGTTTGATTGGTGCTTCCGTCAGTCTCTCTTCCGGTTTTCATCCCCAGTCTAACGGTCAAGCAGAAAGGGCCAATCAGACGATTGGTCGCATATTACGCAGCCTTTCTTTTCGAAACCCTGCGTCTTGGGCAGAACAGCTCCCCTGGGCAGAATACGCTCACAACTCGCTTCCTTCGTCTGCTACCGGGCTATCTCCGTTTCAGAGTAGTCTTGGGTACCAGCCTCCTCTGTTCTCGTCCCAGCTCGCCGAGTCCAGCGTTCCCTCCGCTCAGGCTTTTGTCCAACGTTGTGAGCGCACATGGAGGAGGGTCAGGTCTGCACTTTGCCGTTACAGGGCGCAGACTGTGAGAGCCGCCAATAAACGTAGGATTAAGAGTCCTAGGTATTGTCGCGGTCAGAGAGTGTGGCTTTCCACTTGTAACCTTCCCCTTACGACAGCTTCTCGCAAGTTGACTCCGCGGTTCATTGGTCCGTTCCGTGTCTCTCAGGTCGTCAATCCTGTCGCTGTGCGACTGCTTCTTCCGCGACATCTTCGTCGCGTCCACCCTGTCTTCCATGTCTCCTGTGTCAAGCCTTTTCTTCGCGCCCCCGTTCGTCTCCCCCCCGTCCTTGTCGAGGGCGCACCTATTTACAAGGTACGGAAGATCATGGACATGCGTTCTCGGGGACGTGGTCACCAGTACTTAGTGGATTGGGAGGGTTACGGTCCTGAGGAGAGGAGTTGGGTTCCATCTCGGGACGTGCTGGACCGTTCGTTGATTGATGATTTCCTCCATTGCCGCCAGGGTTCCTCCTCGAGTGCGCCAGGAGGCGCTCGGTGAGTGGGGGGGTACTGTCATGTTTTGTCATTGATTATCATGTCTTGTCCCTGTGCTTCCCTTCTATTCCTTTCCCTCTGCTGGTCTTATTAGGTTCTTTCCCTCTTTCTATCCCTCTCTCTCCCCCTCCCTCTCTCCCTCTCTCGCTCTCTCTCTCTACCGTTCCGTTCCTGCTCCCAGCTGTTCCTCATTCTCCTAACTACCTCATTTACTCTTTCACACCTGTCCCCTATTTTGCCCTCTGATTAGAGTCCCTATTTCTCCCTCTGTTTTCCGCTTCTGTCCTTGTCGGATCCTTGTTTGATGTTTGCTGTTCTGTGTCCTTGTTCCGCCCTGTCGTGTTTTTGCCTTCTTCAGATGCTGCGTGTGAGCAGGTGTCTATGTCAGCTACGGCCTGTGCCTTCCCGAAGCGACCTGCAGTCTGTGGTCGCATCTCCAGTCGTTCCTCTCTACTGACGAGTGGATTTCAGTTTTCCTGTTTTGTATTTACCTAAGATAATATCCAGGATTATCGTTTTTGTTTAAGACTGGAATAAAGACTCTGTTTCTGTTAAGTCGCTTTTGGGTCCTCATTCACCAGCATAACAAATCCCATCAAGAGACCCACAGCATGCATGGAATTCACTTTCTAGAACATAAACATAACCACTTTCTTGTTTACATAGATGGAGAAAATACATTTGAAAATAATGTCAAATTTGTCTTTCATGTGAATTCTCAGAATTGTAAACAAGTTCAGCTCTGTGAGATCCCTCCAAAACTACAGCATTTGAATTTCATTTTCGTCTTACTTCTTCATCTAAATGATCCTGTCAAAAAAAGTAAAGTCTACTGAACAATCTACAGATATAAATGCTGTTGAGCTCAAATTCACAAATGTACATTATCAAAAGCAATGTAGAACTGCACCCTAGTAAACAGATTCATACATACGGAATGGAATACGGAATACATACATATGGAAAAGGCACTACTAAGTACTGAAAGACAACGCACAGGGCCGGACTACTGCATTTTGGGCATCTAGATATTTATTTTAATAGGAAAACTGCTAACTTCCTTAAAAAATTGTAGTTTTATAATGCTATTCTATACCTTGTGTTATGAGGCTATGAGAAAATCTTGCAGTTGTAAAGTTAATTTCCTGCAATTCTACACTTTTTGCCATGGGTCAGAGAGAAGAATATTCTGTTTTACAGCTCATCTCATGCCATTCTTCACATTTTGCCATGAGGCTGAGAGAAAAGGTTGCCGTTTTAAAGCACATTTTCTGTAATTCTACACATTTTGGTAGAATATGCTATCTGGGGACCCCGGAACATCAGGGGGCATAGAAGGTCGTGCCCTGCCTGCCCGTTCTGTAATCCGACCCTGACAAAGCCAAGCATACAGACATGAAGACAACAGGGACATTTCATTGGCTCTCTAAGCCAGTTCATCCTTGGGCTGGTTTGTTGTTGGTGGTAGGAGAGCCGGGCTGCTGCTGGAGTCCCTCTGCCCTGTAGGGTGTGTAGTTTGGGGCAGAGGTGGGAAAGCTCATTGTGTTCTGACCCCACATAACCCCTGGCTGTGGGTTCACTCCGTACCCCTGCAGCTGGGGGCCTCCATAGGGCATCATGCCACCCGGCCCCGGGATCCATCCAGTCATATTGGGCTGGGAAGGCCAGGGGGCCGGAGCCCCCCAGGATCCATTTGAGCTGGGTGAGAGAGTTGGGAGGGGCCCTTGCTGACACCAAGGTATTGAAACAGGAGGTGAGATGAATGATGCAACAGCGATCGGCTGACCAGGGAAGGTGGGAAATATCTGAGGAACTGACAGAGACTGTGGAGATCCTTGAAGAAATCAGAAGGTATATTAAAAGTGGCAAAGTTCTCAAGGTGATGCTAGTTATGTCCACGCTACACTTTCCGGTTAAAAAAATAGGATTAGAGTCTATTATTGCACTGGGCATATGAACTAGAATGTAATTATTGTCCGCTTACAATGTGGACATAGCTTAAAACATGTATGTCAGAGAAGCAGGTTGTTTAGTGGTGGTGGTCTGGATGGATATTTACATCTCAAATTCTGCCTAAATTCTTAATGAGTCAAGGGTTGAAATGAAGCCATGTTACAATGCCAATGATATGACTTTTATTATTCCAATGTTACTACCCAGCAAACAGTCAACATTCCTTGAATTTAGGTAATGTTATAGTGTAGTCCCACAGCCTGGTCTCATAGACTAAACATAACATAGTAAATATAAATCCGGGATTATAAAATTAGCAAGATATGTTACGTTTGGTATAGTTACATAAGACAGATGGTTACTTAAGACAAAAGCAACAGTAGGGTGGATGGGTGGGCGAACATCTAGTAACTCAAAGGTTGGGAGTTCGAATCTCATCACAGACAATTTTAGCTAATTAGAAATTTTTCAAACACTTACTACTTTTTAGCTACTTTGCAATTGCTTAGCATCAGTGGTGTAAAGTACTTAAGTAAAAATACTTTAAAGTACTACTTAAGTAGGTTTTTTTGGTACCTGTACTTGACTTTTTTAAATTATAATTTTGACAACTTTTACTTTACTACATTCCTAAAGAAAATAATATATTTTTTACTCCATACATTTTCCCTGACACCCAAAAGTATTCGTTACATTTTGAATGCTTAGCAGGGCAGACAAATGGTCAAATTCACCTGCTTATCAAGAGAACATCCCTGGTCCTCCATACAGCCTCTGATCTGGTGGACTCACTAAACACACATGCTTAATTTGTAAATGATGTCTGAGTGTTGGAGTGTGCCCCTGGCTATCGGTTAATTTAAAAAACAAGAAAATGGTGCTGTCTGGTTTTCTTAATATAAGGAATTTGAAATATTTATACTTTTACTTTTGATACTTAACTATATGTAAAACCAGTACTTAAGTACTATTTTACTAGGTGACTTTCACTTTTACAAGAGTCATTTTCTATTAAAGGTATCTTTACTTTTACTCAAGTATGACAATTGGGTACTTTTTCCACCACTGCTTAGCATGTTAGCTAACCCTAATCCTTTTAGCTAACCCTTCCCCTAACCTTAAACCTTTAACACTAAACTCCTGAATTTAACCTTAATCCTAACCCCTAGCCTAGCTAACGTTGGCCAACTAGCACCAAATTAAAATTCGTAACATATCATACGTTTTGTAAATGAGTAACATATAGTACGTTTAGCTAATTTGTAACATATTGTACATTTTTCTAATTTTTAACATATAATGTGAATTGTAAT
Organism: Oncorhynchus gorbuscha; assembly: GCF_021184085.1. Lineage (NCBI taxonomy): Eukaryota > Metazoa > Chordata > Actinopteri > Salmoniformes > Salmonidae > Oncorhynchus > Oncorhynchus gorbuscha. Next base: position 42,901,856 of record NC_060187.1, read on the forward strand.
TCATAACATATCATATGAAATGGTTGATAGACATCAACAAATTAATACATACCATACGAAACATATCATACTAAATGTATATCTCGGATTTATATACAAAATAATACGAAATGTTCTGAGACCAGGTTGAGTCCCAACATGGCCCTCAGGCAGCAAAGGTTATCATTAGAATATCCCATCAAAGTTATTTCGAAAACTAGGATACTTGTCAGATTTGCCCCTTCATTGCATTTTCTTTATATCAAAGGTGACATATTAGTGATGTAATAGAAACATATTTGGAAACCTCTATCATCTGGGAAATTTTTTAGCTTACCACTTGTATCTTTTTGAAGCGTTAACATTCTGAGAAAGTATAGGCAACCATGATATGTTTGCTGGGTAATAACTCACCTGGTTGATTCATGTCAGAGTTTTGACTGGGGAAAGAGAAGATGTCCATCAGCTCGTCCCTGGATGAGATCTGTGGGAACAAACCACAACAAGTAGACAGGATTCTGTCATTGCTGCTCAATGTAACATTCACAAAAAACAAGTCTGCCACCTGCTGAAAGTTAATGACTGGTGGGTTTGCCTAGGCCTACCATATAAAACCATAGAAATTGTTAAAGTTGATAAAAGACCATCAAATGTGTCCATTACCTGCTTTGGTTGCCCTGACGGAGAGCTAGGCATGGAATTGAACATTTCCAAGTCATCCAGGCCCTTCAAATGAGAAGCTAACATTATGTCCAAAGATGATCTCATTAAATATCTCATGTTGGCAATTGAGATGATGTACAGTAGCTAGAATATTTGAGTATGCAATAATATTATCTCAATCTATCTAACTTGGTTTTACCATACAAAAACTACAACATTGGTTTGTTCCATATTAGGAAGAGGCCTTCTGCAGTTACTCGCTCTCCTTACCTTTGGAGAAGCTATATTCTCATCAAGAAGCAGTAAGGCGACAGCATTCTAGAGACACATAATAATTGAGAAGCAAGGGATTGTTATCAAAAGGCACCCAGGCCATTATAGAGACTACATATGTATATATACCAGGACATCCCTAAAATGGTTAGCAGAAGAAATTGCCTATACAAGCCTTTGGACAACAGTAAGTGTAGTTTATCCTCACCTCTACTGGTTTATTGACCTTTATGACTTGGTCCTCTTGTGTTACTGGGCTTTGGCAGACTTCTTTGATATCATCAAGGACAGGGTCAGCCTGTTCCATAAGACACCAAAAGTCAATTACACTTCTGATTTGATATAGGATTTTAGCCAAGAATTCAATCATTGCACTGCTGTACAAATTAAACACACTTTTTGAAATCTTGAATCCTGAATCCTGAAACTGATTGAATTCCAGACAGAATTATGGTGCATGTCCAAAAGACATACTCATAATTAATATACTGTACTAACAAGATATGTATTTACTGCGATTATGGATCATCTCTGGATCTT